>NC_084468.1:102640357-102952380 GCF_027409185.1 Cynocephalus volans | reverse complement strand
CAATAAATAATTTTTCTCCTTGTCTGATTGTGATGTGGTAACATGTTTTAGTAGAAAAAATATATTGCAGGTAAACTCAAAAATTGTAAATGCAAATCTTCAGTATGCTATTTACCAGCCATGTAATTTTGAAAAATACATTCATTCTCTTTAAGTTTCTGTATCTCTATGGTTGAAATAGAAAGAATAATACATCTAACATAAAATCTGCAGATCCGTTCAATGGTACCTGAAAGTAGAGCATTTCAGTTTACAGAAGCAAAGTGGAAAATCTTTTTGAATTCATTAACACAGCTAAATATTAGCAGCAAAATACATTTAACTCTAGAAACTCTAGTTCTAGTGTTTACTCAAGAGAACTCTAGTGTTTACATTCAAAATTTCAAGATTTTATATACATGATTGATTTATATTTTCCTTCATTTATAAGCAGCTTGAGTTCTAGAACTTACTTTTTGAATCTCTAGGCAAATGATACACTACAAAAAATTAGAGTTGTCTGGGAAACTGGTTAAATTACAGATGCTGCACCTCATTACAAGGAATATGATTTAGTGGGACTGGATGTGCTCTAGACATATGTATTTATAACATGTTCCCCATACAATTGAAACACAGGTTGAGAACTAGTACTGTAAGAGAATTACCTTATCTTCCTTAGCATTTGTCCCTAAAATTCATGTAAAAGAGATAGTATGATTCACTGACTGTAACTGAACTTTTCTGATAATTTTTCAGGGATCTACAAAATCGATCTAATTTTAAAAAGCTGTGAAAATGTTAAAAAATTAGAAATAAAAAATATTATTGCTTTAAAAATTATTTTGTATATATAAAATATCATTGTTTAAACATTCATATAGGATTTCCAAACTAAAAAGAAAAAAAAAATTAGTTTACACGAAGATTTTATTTGGCTTGTTGTGTATGCAAATCTGAAATATTTTTGGAAGCTCTATGTTTTATTGGATTTAGAAAATATTTTAAAATTGTTTTTCTAATACTTAACATTTTACTACAACATAATGAGTAGAGTAGTGACCATCAGAGGAGATTACTAACATGGACAGATGGATTTTTTATTTCCTGCAGTAAAAACCTCACATTTGCAAGAGCAGTAGAAATGCAGCCTCTAGAAATTGGAAGCCTATCCAGCTATATGATCATTTGTTTTCAGCCATATGTAATGCCAAAATAAGAGTGAATAAAAACTTTATGCCAGTTGAAAATATTTGGCAATCAATAAAAGTTAAGATGAAAATAATCACATACTACAAAAAGGGAAATAACAGCATGGAGCCTATAGTTATCTTTAAGAGAATTAAGTACTAATAAAAATATTTACATTTTTCAGTATTCTTCATTCCTTTGTGTAGAGCCATATTTCCATCTGATATTATTATATTTTTGGCTGAAGGACTTATTATTATTATCATCATCATTATTATTACTATTATTATTTAGCCTTTCTTGCAGTGTGTGTTTGCTGTTGATTTTTTTTTTTTTTTGAATTTTTCTATATATGAAATCTCCATTTCACCTTCATTTTTGAAATATATTTTTTCTGGGTTTAGATTTCTAGGTTGAAGTTGTTTTCCTTCAATATTTAAGGGTGTTACTCAACTGTTTTCATATTTGCATTATTTTTCTTGAAAAGTCTACTATAATTCTTACCTTCCGTCCTCCAAATGTCGAGTCTGTTTTCTCTGTATACTTTAAGATTTATCTTTATCAGTAGTTATAACAACTTGATTATAATGTAGCTTTATTTGTTTTCTTCATCTGTATTATGGTCATGTTAACTGGGTTTTCTGAAGGTGCAGGTTTACATATTTCATCAAATTTGGGAAGTTTTTAGATATTATTTCTTCAAATATTCCCTACTCCTTCTGGCACTCCAATCATGTATTTATTAAGCTGTAAAAAAGTTGTCTTATATCTTCCTGATGTAGCACTATTTAAAAAAAATCCTTTTAAAATCTGTGTTTCATTCTGGTTATCTTTAGTGTTATGCCTTCAAGGTATTTAATATTTTTTTCTATGTGTTTTCTTCCACTAATCTCATCCAGTATATTTTCATTATAGACATAAACATTGTAGTTTTTATCTCTAGAAATTTTATTACAAATATCCATATATTGACTTTTTGGAACACGTGGATCATAGTCATAATAAATTTTATTGTCTCGTACATTAATTTCAACATCTCTATCATTCAGGATCAATTTCAGTTAACTGGATTTCCTCCTCACTATGAATGATATTTTTCTACTTCTTTAAACATCCAGTAATTTTATGTTGGATGCTAGACATTATGAAATTTACCCTGTGGGGGACTTTTTGAATTTCTGTGAGCAGTTTTGAGTCTCTTCATTTGCTTTTAATGCTTTGGAATTCATTTAAATGACTTGGAAACTGCTTGATCCTATTGGGTCTTGTTTTAATATTTATTTGATAGGACTAGAGCCCCAAACATCAGGGCTAATTATTCCCTCTACGTAGTCATTACTAAACATCATGAATATTCTACTAAATGTCACACTAATCATGGCATTTTTAAGTCAGGCTGATGGCAGTAGGTACTACTCTTGGAAGCCCATTATTTGTCATTTGAATATACAGGGCTACATACAGTTAAAGTGTGCAATTGCGAAATGGTGAAGCAATATCAAATATTAACTGGAGAGCAGTGTTTAGAGCAGGGACATTGTTATATAAGTGCTCATAACGACATGAATAAATTTATAATTGTTCACCCATGCCTGCTAAATAATAATAGCAAGCCAGGGCTTTTAAGTAACTTCTCTCCCCCATTTGAAATGCTTAGAAAGGTTGAAATTTCTTTACAAGAAGAAAATAAAATTATTTAATGAGGATTGTGGGTATGCTGTGATCCTAGTTCTCTTCAATATATTCTTTTTATTTTGTTCTTTCCACTAAAATACATTTCCCAGAGATGTTTTGATTTTTTTAAAGAAATCAACATTAACTTTTCATTTATTTTAAAACAAAAATTGTATTAAAAATGGCAGTTTCTCTGTTAAGCCTTTTACTATCTAGTAGATAGAGGTGCCTATGCTCTTAATGTAAATGTTTAAAAACATTTTTTAAACTATAAGTGTCTGTCTTACCCATCAAAATAAAAATTCTAATATTTCCATAAGAAATAAACTTTAGAAATAGTTTCTGGTCATTGAAGAACATTACAATCAAGTCTACGTAGGTACTAGTTCATAAATTGCTCTTTTTGTTAAACACTCCATATTATTATATTTAAAATAAACTTATTTCTTGATTTCTTACCCATTACTGTTAGTTAATAGATTGCATAACATCTGTTTTTCTTCTTAATATTTTTGTTGCTATTGTTTCAACAACCTTATAAAAAATTACAGCATGATTTTCATTGTTTCAAACCTCTATGGGTTCTAAAAACAAAAATCATTCTAAAAGTTTCAAACTCTAAAACAAACTTCTTATGTCATTTCTTAGATAGAGGAGACCTAAAGTGAGGTGTACCCAGTAAACTGTCAACTAAAATTTTTATACCGATGTGGATTTTGAAGATAGTTATACAAATATTCCATAATTTTATTTCAACTAAATTTAAATGCCTAAAATTAGTACATACAAATATCTTGTGCTAAGTGCTTTATTCTCAAAGGATATCATATGCAAATAAAGTTTTATGTGTTCAAAACACCTTTCTCTAACAAATAACACTATAACCCATATTTACCAGTTTATTTCTAGCTTTTGGGTTAAGGCAATTATGTTGGGTGAATAAGAAACTTTCGCTATGATCCAAGGAAATGTGTCAGCAACCAATATGAAATCAGAATAATTTAAAAAGAGAATAAAACAACTTTGTAATGAATACCTTACTTTTTGGGGGTAGAAATTGTCTAGCTCTTCACTGAACCCATGTCTCTTTTCTTGAGGAAAACAACTATATCTTCCTTGCTTCTAAATGTAAGCATATGAGTGAGTTCTAGACAATGGAATGTATGTAAACGTAATGTCATACATGTGGATTCATTGCCTATAAAAACCTCTTGTGCAATTCTTTATCTTTCCTTTTATTTGCCAGGTAGGTATAGATACCAAGCCTGCAATATAATCCACAAAATGAAGATGTCAGAGTTTCCATAGATTTATTTTCCGTGAATGACTACATGGAAAGAACTCTAGCATGCTGGCTAGCATTTATGTTAAGAACAAGCAAATTTCATTAAGAGTAATTAAAATTTGTAATGGTGAACGTGCTAATAATATTGATTTGATCATTGCATACTGTACACAAATGCTGATAGTCAACTCTGTACCCCATAAATACATATAATCAAAAATAAATCAACAAAAATTTTAGAAAAAAATTAAAATAATGAAAAATAAATAATTGAAAAAAAAAACCCATGAAGTTATTGTACTAAGAATTGAGAGAAGTAGGATTGTACAGTGAATGTTTCAGGGAGTTTTCTCCAGGTTGCCTGAAAAAAAATTTATATATATATATGTATATGAACAAGGGCTTCTACTCTATTAAGAGTAGCTGACATGATATCAATTTCCCATAGAACCAAGGAGATGGGTTACACAACATCCCACATCTTCCTCAAGCAACTGGTTCCCATCAACTTGGTAAACAGAACCAAGCAAACGATTTGTTTTTTACTAGCAAGGCCACTCCTAAGCTCACTCCACATAAATGAGAGAGCCAAAGATGGGATGTCTTACCAAAACCAAAGCTTCATAGTTCATTCACCTCATCTCTGGCCTAAGCATGTCTTCCTAGAGGAGAGAGGATGTATCTCCATGCTGATTCTTATACCCAACCTGAAAGAAATGTTATTGGGTTTAAACAAAATTATTTCTTGACATTATGCCCCTAAAGCTTTAGTCTTTATCTTTATGGCAGCATTACATTTAGAAATACATTAAAATTAGAAGAAATATTTTTTCTTTCTCTTAGTCATTTAACAGAGTAGTTTGAGGTATACCTAATTTATTGTTTGTACTGATAATGCTTTTCTTATTGTTACCCATTTCTTATTATATTTATAAATAATTTGCATGCTAGCATTGCACTTCCACGTATTAGATTTTTAAATCTTACTTTTAAAAGAGAAAAATTTTTACTTAAATATATCAAACATTTAAAGGCTAAAAAAATAACAGTAATAAATGAAGCAAATTAATATAACAATATATTACTTATATACAAAATATATTAGCTCCAAAACATTAATAAGCTTTAACATAGGTAATTTAAATATCAAAACAAGAAATAAAGAATATATATAGGGAAAAAATGTCTTAGACTAAATAAGAAGAAAAGCACATTAAATACATTATGTGTATTGAGATATTTTAGGAAGAAATCAGCAAGTTGGAAGAATAAGAACTCCTTGCCCTTATCCACCACAGAAACACTGATTTATGAATTATATGCAAGTCATTTTGAGTTGATGCTGGTATATGGTGAGAGGTAAGGGTCTAGTTTCATTCTTCTCCATATGGATGTCCAGCTTTCCTAGCACCATTTATTGAAGAGGCTGTCTTTTCCCCAATGTATGTTTTTGTTGTCTTTTTTGAAGATCAGTTGGCTGTAAGTACGTGGGCTGATATGGGTTCTCTATTCTGTTACATTGTTCTGAGTGTCTGTTTTTATGCCAATATTATGCTGTTTTGGTTATTATAGCTTTGTCATATAATTTGAAGTCAGGTAGTGTTATGCCTCTGGCTTTGTTTTTTTTTTTTTTCTTGCTCAGGATTGCATTGGCTATTTGGTGTCCTTTGTTGTTCCATTTAATGTTAGGATTGTTCTTTCTATTTCTGTGAAGAATGTCATTGATATTTTGATTTAGATTGCATTGAATCTGTGATTGCTTTGGGTAGTATGGATATTTTCTCAATGTTGACTTTTCCAGTTCAAGAGCATAGTATGTATTTCCATCTATTTTTGTCCTCTTTAGTTTCTATCTGCAGTGATTTTTAGTTCTCATTGTAGAGATCTCTCACCACCTTGGTTAAATTGATTCCTAAGTATTTTATTTTATCTTTTGGTGACTACTGTAAATGGGCTAGCTTTCTTAATTTCTTTTCTGCTAGTTCATTGTTACAGTATGAAAAAAGCTACTGATTTTGACACACTATAATTTGACTTACAAGAAATGCTAAAGATAGTTTCTCAAGCTGAAATAAAAGAATGCTAAGAGCAACACAAACATATAAAAGTATAAAACTCATTAGTAAAGGTAAATATATAGACAAATACAGAACATTGTAATAGAATTATGGTACTACATAACCAGTTTTAATTTTAGCATAAAAGCCAAAAGAAAAAGTATTAAAAATAACTAGAAATACAAAAATATGTTAATGGATATACAATGTAGATAAAATACTTATGACATCAATAGCATAAAGTGGTGGTTGGGGAAACTAAAAGTGGAGAATTTTTGTTAAAAAAATAAAGTTCAATTGTAATTAGCTTAAAATAGACTGTTATAGCTATAAGATTTTTATGTAAGCCTCATGGCAAACAAAAGATACATATAGTAGGTAAGAAAAAGGAAATAAAGCAATCTAAGCATATTACTATGAAAAAATCAACAAATGACAAAGTAAATAGCAAGCAAGGAAAAGAGAAACAAAAGGACTACAAGACAGAAATAAAACAATAAAAAATATGGCAACAGTAAGTCCTTCCATATCAAAAATTACTTTAAACATATATGCATTAAACTCTGCAATCAAAAGAGAGAAAGTGGCTGAATGGATGATAAAATAAAATACAAATATATGTTGTTTATATAAAACTCACTTTAGATTTGAGATTAAAAGGGAAACAATGGAAAAAGATATTTCATGAAAATGGTGATGTAAAACTTAAACAAACAGAAAAAACAGTCCCAGAAGACAAAAAAAGTTCATTATATAATGATAAAAGTGTCATGTGCATTGAGAATGTGTAGCAATTATAAATCTATATGCATCCAACATCAAAGCACTTAAATATATAAAGTGAATATTAACAAGTGAAGGGAAAACAGACAATACAATAATTGTAGGAAACTTCAATACCCCACTTTCAAAAATGGATAAACACTGCAGACAGAAAGTCAATAAGGAAACAGTAGACTAGCATAACACTACAAAACAAATGGAAGTAACAGACATATACAGAGCGGCAGCAGAATACCCTTTAATTCAAGCATTTTCCTGGGTAGATCATATGTTAAGCCACAAATCCAGTTTTAGCAAACTGAATAGGACTGAAATCAGACCAAGTGTTACTTCCTACCACAATGGAAGGAAACTAGAAATCAACCATGAGAGAATTTTCTGATATATTTGTGGAAATTGAACAACACACTCTTGAGCAACCCATGCATTAAAGAAGAAATTAAAGAGAATTTTTAAAATCCCTCAAGACGGGCCGGCCCTGTGGCTCACTCAGAAGGGTGCAGCACTGATAGCGCCAAGGCTGCAGGTTCGGATCCTATATAGGGATGGCCAGTGTGCTCACTGGCTGAGCGTGGTGCAGACAACACCGAGCCAGGGGTTGTGATCCCCTTACCAGTCCAAAAAAAAAAAAAAAAAAAAAAAAAGTCCCTCAAGACAAATGAAAATGGAAAGACACATGCCAAACTTTATGAAATGAAGCAAAGGAAATGCTAACAGGGAAATTTTTTACTGATAAATGCCTACATTAAAAAATAAGAAAGATCACAATAGCTTCATAGTATATTTTGAAATCAGTTAGGGTGATGTCTCTGTCTTTTGTGGTTCCAAATAAATTTTAGATAAGTGTTTTTTTTTCTATTTCTGTGAGGAATGTCATTAATATTTTGGTAAGAATTGCACTGAATGAGTAGATCACTTTTATTAGTATGGTCGTTTTCATAGTACTAATTTTTCCAATCCATGAACATGGGGTGTCTCTCCATTTCTTTGTATTCTCTTCAGTTTTTTTCTTCAGTGTTTTATAAGCTTCCTTGCAGGTATGTTTCACTTCCTTTGTTAAATGTATTTCTAGCTATTCAAAGTTTTATAGCTATTTTAAGATTAAACTTAAACTTCTTTTTCAGTTTTCTCATTATTAATGTATGGAAATGCTACCAATTTTTGTATGTAAATTTTGTACCATGCAACTTTACTGAATTTGTTTATCAGTTCTAAGACAGACATATAGAACAATGGGACATAATATATAACCCCAAAATAAAACCACATTTTTAGAGCTGATTTTTGATTTTATAGCTGATTCATTGAAAAAAAGAAAATTTTCTTGAACAAATGATGCTGGGAAAACTGGATATCAATGTACAGAAGAATGAAATAAGATCCCCCTCTTTCATCTTATACAAAAATCAACTCAAAATGGATTAAAGATTTATATGTAAAACCCCAAACTATGAAGCTACTAGAAGAAAACATAAGAGAAATGCTTGAGAACATTGGCCTGCGCAAAGACTGCATGGAGAAGTCCTCAAAAGCATAGGCAACAAAAGCAAAAATAGATAAATGGAATTATATTAAACTCAAAATCTTCTATACAGCAAAGGAAACAGTCAACATAATGAAGAGATTTAGCGTGGATAGGAAAGTCTAGACTTTCTCATTTACCCAAATCAGTTTGACCTGTTTCTGAAATTGGAATTTTTATATCTTATTAAAAATGACGCAGATATTTCTATAGTGCTTCAAAGCTTGGGATGCAGGATCCATCAGGCTCAACTCACCTTATGTACACACCCAACCTCCTACCATCACTTCCATCTGCTCTCAAAGGCCCATTCACATCCTTCTTTCATGAAATCTAGGAGAAATTATTCCCTTTATCAAAAATCAAAATCATAAGGACTGAGCCTGTGTGCGTGCGTGCGTGCGTGCGTGCGTGTGTGTGTGTGTGTGTGTCTTTACTACATGGATAAAAAGGATAATTGCCTAGTGGATCTAAAGGATCATAGCAAATCCTGAAGGTTTAATAGTAAAAATGTAAGGTTATTTTTGTAGTTTGTATCCGAGAACATGACTAAAAGCTTACATAAGTCCTTCATGATGTTTAGACTTTTCCTATAAAAAAAATATACTAATTTATTAAATATTTTATTGCATGTCTGTTCTCTAATTTCAAGCACTCTGAAAAGGAAAAAGATAAAATTTATAATGGGAGGAGTAGGGGCAGAAAGGTGGTGATCCCGCTCCTCCCCATCATAAGAGTCATGGCTGACACTCCCATAACAAAAGACAGGTGAACAAGAGAACAGATTAATATAAATATTTAATCAAAGTTTTAAGTGACATGGGAGATTTCAGAATGAAGACCCAAAGACAAAGGGAAAACTATCTATTTTTATGCTTAGGTTCAATGAAGAATGGAAAGCTGCGTAGAACAATGATTGGACGTGAGTGTGACTATGACTGGACAGATAGAAATAGACGAAGGTGGAGGAACCCAGCAAGACCTGTTCAGTTTCTTCTTGGCTTTTCTGTGCAGAATTCCCTTTTCCTGGGTATGGGGCACCTCCCTTTCTGTAATAAGGGTTTTATAGCCTCCTGTCAAACAAAGTAGGTCAGAGAATTTCTTTATGGCCAGCTTTTATGCAGAAAGGGAAAAAGCTCAGTATAAAATTTTTAAGTTTTATGGTTGGCTTTGGGGATAAAACATTCTGGTTTCTATGACCTGCCTTGAGAAAGAGGAATTCTAGTTTCTTTGGCTTGACTCATGGAGAATAAGTGGAGAAAGAGAAGAAGGCAGGAGAAAATCAGAGAGAGTCTTTGCTTCTGAGGCCTTCATTTTAAGTTATCATTTTCCTTCCCTTTCTTTCCGTGTACTGAAACATATTGATTATGCATATTTGTGGGGTACAGAGTTGATTTTCAATACCTGTGTACAATATGTGATGATCAAATCAGGATAATTAGTAAATTCATCATTACAAAATGTAATCGTTCTTTGTAACCTTAATCAATTTCTTGTTACCCTCTCCCCTTTCCCACCTCTAGGAACGACAAGTCTGTTCTCTCCTTTTGAAAGTCAACACATTATTGTGATCTTTCTTTCTTCCTTACTTATTTTTTAGCTCCCGCTTATGAGTGAGACATGTGTTTTTTTCTCTTTCCATGTCTGGCTTATTTCACTTAACAAAGTTTTCTCCAAGCTTATCAATATTGCTGGGAATGGCAGAATTTCATTCTTTTTTTGTGGCTGAGAAGTATTCCATTGCACACATATATATCACATTTTCCTTTTTTAGTCATTCATTAACGGACATTTATGTTGGTTCTGTATCCATATTGGCTATTTTAAAAAGAGCTGCAATGAACATGGGAGTACAGGTGTCCCTTCAACATGATGATTTCTATTCCTTTGGGTATATACTCAATAGTGGGATTGCTAGATCATACGATAGGTCTATCTGTACTTGTTTGAGGAAACTGCATACTGTTTTATATAATGGCTTTATTAATTTACAGTCCCACCAACAGTGTAGGAGGGTTCCTCTTTCTCCACATCCTCACCAGCATTTGATATTCTCTGTCTTTTTGTCAATAGCCAGTCTAACTGGGGTGAGATGATATCTGAATGTGGTTTTTATTTGTGTTTCCCTGATGCTTAGTGATGAGCATTTTTTAATGTACCTGTTTGCCATTTGGATTATAATTTTCTGAGCCTCAACAGAGAAAAAGAAGAAAGTTAACTAAGGCAGAGAGGATAAATATTTACAAGTTTCTTCTCATGTCAAAGAGCACGATATTAACAATTTTAAGGTCAAAGCATATGTTTAACAAAAACCACTGCACATTTTTCTATTTTGTTCTTCTAACTTTACGTAGCCTCAAAATTAATAACTCTTAATAAACAAAGTATTTCATGTCCTTTTTCTTCATAGTAGATGAACTTTCCTTTTATGCTTGCCCAGCATTGGAAAATATCTGTGTAATCCATTTGGAAAGAAATCAATATTTTTAGATTGGCTACTTTTTAAAAGTTGAAAAATTTTGCAAACTCACCAAAGGGAAAAATCGCTGAAGAGTAAATATTTAACAACTATTCATCACATCAAGAATTTCAAGAAAAAAATATTAGTCTTAGTATTTCCTTATCACCCTATTGATTCCTTGATGCCAAGTATAACTTACGTTAGGGTTCATCTGCTATGAAGATTAAGCACAGAAAATAGTTTGTTTATTATGCATCATTAGTTTTGAGGTTACATAAAATAAGAACAAAATAGAGAAAAAGTATTATAATATCAATATTTATTGAATAGTTGTCACTATGTAGCTCAGCAATTGATTTAACATAAAAAGATAAACATTTAGGCTCAGGATGTGTATTAGTTTTCTTTTGCTACAGTTACAAATTGCCACAAACTTAACAGCTTAAAACTGCTCAAATGTAAACCAGCACAGTATTGTAAATTAGAATTCTGGGAGGGTGAAGCTGGTTCCTCTACTTTGGGTCTCACAAGACTGAAATCAAGGTATCCTCCAGCCTGGGCTCCTACCTGGAGGCCTTGGGGGAGATTTGTTCTTGAATTCTTGGGGGAGAATTGTTGCCAGAGTACAATTCCCTGCAGTTGCTGTGCTGAGGTCCCCCATGTTCGTGCTAACTGCCAGCTAGAGACTGCTCTCAGCTCTTTACACTTGTAATCTCTGACTTTTTCTGCTGCTTCTCTTCTCCTGAAGAAAGTTCTCTTAAGAGTTCTTATGATAAAATTGGACAACCTTTGACAGTTCAGAATAGTCTCTATTTTATGGCAGGTAACTCTAATTACAAGTTTCTTTTGCCTTTTAATGTAACATATTCACATGTTCTAGGGATTGGGGAAAGGAGATCTTTGGGGAGGGGGCACCTGCCTAGTATAGAATGGTACAACTTGTTTTTAGAAACTGCTGTTGTTTGAATATGGTTTGTCTCAGTGCTGATCATGAGCCTGAAAGACAATCCCAAATGTTGAAATCCCAAAAGATCAAAATCCCACCAAATTCTCTAAAGTCTAAAATTCCTCATGTTTACAATCCAAAAAATATCAAAATCCCAAAAGATTAAAATCTTGAATATTTTGAAATACTGGAAGCCAAATTCTAGGGAAGGAATTAGTGCAAAGAGTGAAACACTTTATAGAGGCTTATTTGAAGATTGGGTGGAATTTGCAGAAGAAAATATATTTCAATTGAATCCCCAAACCATAATGACTGATTTAGAATCAGGTGCAATCATGGCTTCTAAAAGTAAATTTCAAGATATTACCAATAATTTGTTTTTTCCTTTCTGCCCAATGCATTTGGCAGAAAATTCATGTGAGTGGATTGGCCCCATGATACGGCAAAAGCAAAAATTTCTTTTAAAAATGTGTCATTTATCTTCATTGACTTTCCTTCCAGATGATAAAATTCCAGTAGCGTTGAATGAATTATAACCACATTTGCCTTAAAAAGCCAGTGAAGTTATTAACTGAGTCAAAAACTAGTATGTGCACAATAGAATAAGAAGACGCTTATGCAGTGATGTTGCTGTTTGATAAACAGTATTGTTTCTACCAAATTTATGGTATATATATGAGTGCATGTGGAATGAATTTTCGTGTACCCCAAATAACATAAAAGCATGACACAGAAGATGGGAAAATTTAGTAGAAAATACTCTTGTGGTGTATATCAAATCATAGAAGAATTTCAAAATGAGCATGCCACGTAGAAAAGGAATGTGAACATATTCTCTAAAGAGAGCAACGTCCTTCATCCCCCTCAAAGTAGCTGTTTGTCACTACTCAGTACCTCAAACTATAGTTACGACTGTAAAAGTTGGCAGCTCTTACAGAGTACTGTGCAATTGTCCATAATCTATCCCTGTAACAGACTCATTTGAATGCTGTATTTTTTTGTTTGTTTTCTTTTTATCGATATTTTTAGTTTTTCTCCCACTATTTAAAATTGTCAGCATTATTTTTTAAAATTTGTTAGGCTATGTATTTTATCTTCACATCATTTCCAGTACTGGAGGTATAAATTATGTAAAGACTATTGAAGAGTTCTAAGTCGTTTTAAGTATTTTTTGCAAATTTGACTCCATGCAAGTGCATTATTCCAATGTTGACTTTGTGTGTAAGTATTGCGTGTGTACATAAAACGTCTATAAATTCCTCAATAAATGAAGGTATGTTCTTTCTGTACATTTGTATTTGTGAAAGATAGAATTTCTTGAGATCTCGGCTCTTTGGGAGACTACATATATGGTTGTGACCCCTAAGTGAAATGACTTAGGTTGTTTGTCACAGTGTCTCAGATGACCACAGTTATAAAGCTGGGTGTACACAATTACCGATCATGGTGATATGTGTTTATACATTTCATCTTTTGATCTTTTTCTTTATGAGTATGGTTTGTATGCTCATAGCTGTCAAACCCATGCGAATGTTCTGAATACACCTGACTGTTTATGTTTGCAAAAATATCTGTGTTATTATTGCCTATTTTATCATGAAAAGTGGCCTATCAAGTGTACTGTAGTGTTTTTATATGTTTCTCAAATAAATCTTCTTTCAAAAATATAAATAAATGTCTTTAAAATTTTTTTAAACTATTTTTTCCAGAATTTTATTTTTGGGATCTTAGACCTTAAAAATTTTGATCTTTCAGGATTTCAACATTTGGGATTATGACATTCAGGATTGTGTCTTCTGAGATTATTGCCCAAACCCATTTTTTCTCCACCAAAACTCATGTTGAGGCTTGGTTCGCAACGTGGCAGCGTTGGGAAATGGTGCCTTTAAGAGGTTATTAGGTCATTAATATGGATTGCCTTTCTCCTGAGACTGGCAGGAATGGATTAGTTCTCCCAGGAATGGATTCATTGCCACAAGAGCCGGTTGTTATAATGTGAGGTTGTCTCTCATGCTTTTCCCTTTTTGCAGGCACCCATTTCCCCTTCCGTTTTTGACAGAACATGAGGCCCTCACCAAAGCCACCAGATGCAACCACCTAATAATCCTGAACTTAACCGTGTCCTAAATAAACTTCTTTCCTTTATAAATTTCCTAGTCTCAGGTAATTTTTCATAATTGTATAATAAAAAACTTTATATAGAGTTTTAAATTGTTTCATGAAGGTTTAAAAATAACACCCATACCGAATTAATAATTTCTTCTATTAATTGTCAGTTCTCTTTAACTAGGGCACACACAAGATTAATTTTTTCCTTAAAAATTGATGTGGATGGTCTGTCGCTGTGGGCTTCAACTTCAACATCGTCTGATCTCCTAAGTGTGATCATCAAGGATCAAAGCCAAATGCCTCTTTTTTATTACTATCGTTAATATGAACTTTTTTCTTTTTTAAATTTTATTTTCTTGGTTATGCATATTCATGGGGTTCAAAGCTGACCATCACCACTTGTGCCCAAGATATGATGGCCAGTTCGATACTATTAGCATTCCCCTTACCACAAATTATGATTATTCTCTGTGTCCCCAACAAATTAATCCCCAACCTCCCTCCCCCTGCCCCCTTCCCCACCCCGCTGCTCAACCCTAGCTGTGCTCTCTTCCTCTGCAAGTCCAACACACCACTGTGGTCTTTCTTTCCTTGACAAGTAAAATACAGACTTAGATTTCCAGTGTTGGTCAAAATTTAAATATCATTAATACAAACTAAAATTGCCAGCAATTTAAAATCAATGCTGAACAATTACCTCTCCAAATCTGTTATGTTTGAAGCATATATTTTTTGGTATGTTTCAGTTAACATTTGTGAAAATATATTTGTTCCTCATAGCTTACAAATGCTATGAGGAAGTATAGACAATTTATACTCTACCTCAAGTCTTTGAATATTTAGTTAATACTTAAAAGAGGTAAGTAAACTGCCAGTGGGAATGACATTAAATTTAGACAAAACAATCTCCTTTTTAACAGAAGCTATAACATAGTCATATTACTTACTGGAATAGGTTTTAATTCAAAATTTGTAACAGGTGATAACTTTAAAAAAGAGCATCAATATTTGCTGTTATTTCATGTTGCTGGTCATGTTAAAAAGAGAAGAGAAACTTGTATCAACATTTCTTCTTTTTGTATATGGTTTTATGTGAAAGAGATACAATGTAATCACTAAAGCTTATGAATAATTATGGAAGCAACCAATACCTAATACTTTTCATATTTAATAAACTAAATTTTCTGCTGAGGATGAGCTAAAAGAATGTAAAACTAATTACTAAAATATGAATTTTAAATTCCCATTCTATGTATATGGAAAAATATAAAGGGCAGCTAATTACTGCTGCCCTATTGTTATGCATTTACTAATAGAATTCCATTCTCCTGGAAAGTTCTAAAAGCACCCAGGCAGTACTTGGTGATGGAGTTTGGATGTTTTGTCCTCCCAGAACTCGTGTGGAAATCTGATCTTCAATGTGGCAGTGTTGGAAGCTGTTTGAGTCATGGGGGCAGATCCTTCATGAATGGATTAATGTTCTCCTTGGGGGGTGGGGGTAGTGAGCGAGATCTCTCTCTAATAGTTCCCATGAGAACTGGTTGTTTAAAACACCCTGGCACCTTCTCCCTCTCTCTCTCTTGCTTCCTTTGCCATGTGATCTGCTGGTACCCACCAGCTGCCTGCTGCTTTCTGCTGTGAGTAGAAGCAGCCTGAGGCCTGTGCCAGATGCAGCTGTTCTAGAATCGTGAGCCAAATAAACCTGCGTTCTTTATAAATTACATTACCCAGTCTCACGTGTTCTGTTATAGCAACACAAAACTGACTAAAACACTTGGGTTATGAAAGTGAATTGAAATGCAATGTCACTACGTGAGTTATATTTTCAAACTTAGAGCTGCATTTTCCCTTAGAAACTCTTTGAAGAAGTTAAGAAGATCCAAGGTAAGGCCAGAGAAGTTTTGATGAACATAATGCATGGCAATTTTGAGAACATTTTAATTTTAATTAGCCATTATTTGTAAACTATATCATTAATGTTAAACTTTAACCTTTCATGTGTATGTATTAAGCCAAATATACTTCAGGTGGAAATGAAGCATGCTAGTAATGTCTCCTATACAGTACTTACAAGCCCTTTCCCTTGGACTCATGGGTTCTTATCTTTATATTCCTGGCATGTGGTAGTTTCTTTAAAAAAAGTTTAATTGAATAAATAAAGAAATGAAGAAAGAATCCCTTGATTATGAAGTCCATTTCACTAGGTTTGTGTTCATACAATGGACTGCAAATCCATGAAGTTGGCTATAAAACATCCTTTAAGTTTCCCCTTAATGTGCATGTGTTTATTCCATATATAAAATTTAATTCTCATGTTATCACATGTAGAGTTTCTTTTGTCTTCATTCATTTTCTGACTACCTGAAGTCCGTATCACACAATACTGCAGATACTTTTCCTCAAAGCACAGTTTGATCAAACTTTCAATGAACTCACATCACTGATTAAATGATACATTCATTTTTATTTTTATTCAAGTTTCTTTAAATCAGTGAGGCAACATACCTTTTTAGCCTTTTCTGCCTTTCTTCTCCTGTGCCCTATTGTCCAGTCAAAGAGGACTCGTAAATCTCCCCCAAACCATTCCTTAGATTTTTGTTTGTTTGTTTTGCTTTCATGTATTTGACTCATATTTTTCTTTTTCTGGCATTGACCCTACAGTCATCTGAAAGCAGTCAAGTTATTCCTGACAATCTTTCAGGATTCACCTCAAATATCACCTCCTTTTTGAAGATTCCTCTAAATTATTCTCTTTCTTCTTTGAAATCTGATATGTGTTAATCTTTCTTGTGGTATTTAATTTTCTTTAACTTTTTATGGTGCTCTTATTTCATTTCATATTATATATTTTTAGTAATACTGTATTGAAAACTTCTAGGGCCTCTGGAAGATAGCAGAGTGTATGTTTAAACTAATATTTAAGTATTGTAAACTGTAATGCACTTGTGGTAATTATCTTTTTACTTATAAATCATGGTAATTATTCTTTTTTACATGTGTTGAAATGAGCAGGACTAAAGCCACGTTGGGACGTAAAACTGCATGGGGTATAGGAAAATTTTTGAAAAACGCTTTTTAAAAAAATTAGCAAGCATTTCTCTGAGTTCATTCTTTTCCCATGGTTATTTGATATTTTGAAACTCAGTTACAGGGCAGGATGCCATTATTTACATAAATGTTAAATTGTTTTTCAGTCAGCCTGGAGCTGCAGACTTGCCATGAGACACGTACTATCCAGGCCCTGAAAAACCAAAGAAAACATCAATAAAGCTGTGCTGATTCCACTGTGAAGCAAATCAAAATCTTGCAGGACTCTAAGATGACATAAAGGAGGAGAACAGAAGCCACAAGGGGCCTTGGTGAGAATTTGTACCTAGCCCCTTACGCATCTCCCTCCCTCCTGCTTTTAGCTTCCTGCATCCCACTCCCTGAAACCCCTCTTAAAAAATCCTTCAGTAAAGTAAATCTGAGTCTTTGAGATGGTTTTAGTCTGGCCGTCTCCTTCTGGTTTACCAGAGAGATATGTTAGCCTAACATCTCCTCAGATTTCTGTTATTACCTAACAAAGCTACCAACCTATTTCACCAACGATTTGACTTTTGGGTCATTTGTTTCTGTTTTGGTGGTGAGTAGCATGACATGGGTTCTGTAACACATCTAATCATGAAAAAGAGAATGGATATATCTGTAGGTAAAGACATATGGAAGAAAAATAATTTCCATAGTACAGCCACAATTGTCCCACAGCAATTGCAATTTGAGGTACATAAGCCAGAAAATAGCTTTAGAACAAAACAGAGGGAGATATTAAACTAAAATCATAATTGTAGACTTTTTCGCCTCAAGCTTGCTCCTACTTTTTTTCTCTATTTAATTGAATATAACTAAGATGCTCCAAATTGCTTAGATGCAGAAACTACATATGTCATTAATTCCTTTCTACTCCTTGTATGAAGGCAGCTATCACCCTCCATTTCTGTTAGTTTCTATAATGAATTGTGGAATCTCCATTTTTGGGTTTTTTCTTAAATGCACATTATGCCTTTGGGCAAATACAAACAGAAGGACACCTACATGGAAGGATTAGAAAAGAGGCTGCTTTGGGATAGAAAAATTAGTAAGTGGTGTTTTTTTCTCTCACAGAGGCAGACTGATACTAGGGCTCCTTGTTTGGTAAGTGGAGGATCAGCTGAATTTTAGCCCTTGCTCTGATCCAGGTATCTTTGTGCAGACTACAACCTGGACAACAATACATAGCAGTCCTGCTTACTATGACCCGTCCTTCCCATCTCTATTGTGATTCTTCAAGTTTACTGCTTTACGATATTTGTTATTACCATTGGAATGGTATTCCCTTCAACCACTAAGTTATCACTCTTAACAGGTTGTTTTACTCCTTTCTTTGCAAGACTTTATGGTGATGGTCCTCAAGTATCTTTGACAGGTCCAAACTGACTTCTGCTTCATCATTTCTTTTATTTTTTGTCTGCTTCCTCTTTTACTGTATTTTACTGCATTCTCTTTCTTTATTGCATCCTTTATCTGCTGTCAAACTGCTTTTTAGTTTTCAGACATAAACATTGAACATATTTTAAAAAGCCAAGTCCATTTACCACTTATGTGCTCATTATTAGCAGCTCTGAGACAGTCTAGGGTCCTGTGGCTTGTTTGTGTGACTTTCAAATTCTCTTCCTTGAAGGTTTAGTGGGACATGCATGATGAGCTCCTTACTAAGTCTCAAGCTGAGAGGATTTGTTTTTCTTTCCAAATTAAGTCTCCAGATCTCTGCTGTCCAATAGAGTAGCTTCTGGAATTTAATTTAACTATATTAAATTAAACTAAAATGTCATTCTACAGTCACACTGTCCTTATTTCAAGTGCAGAAGACAGCACAGAAATAGAACATTTCCATCTTTGTAAATATTCTATTGGACAGCACAGCTCTGGTGCACACCTTACAAAGCCCACAAGTGTTTTCAACTACATTTTTAAACACTATTAACATGCAACATAGTTTTTAAGGCCATCATTTTTAATGCTGCATCATATCTGATTCATGACCTGTCTGATAATCAAGCTTTTAAACAATGATTTATTGTTTTCTGGAGAAGTGAGTTCACTATTTTTCATCATTTCCCAGCAGAAAGAAAATACCTCTGATCTGATACCAATATAACTTCAGATAAGAGCAAATAACCTGTTTGTGATTTCACATTTATAAAACCTATGAGTTTATTTGTGTCTAGAAAGCAGGTGAAGAAGACAACAGTATGGATACAGAAGGCTTTAAAAAGCTTTGTTTGTCTCTAGTCAATAAAACTTGCTATTCTTTTTCCTATTTGTAAATGTGCTGGATTAGCCCAAGTAGATACACTATATATATCAGGACAGGAGACATAGACTCTGAAAAACTATTTTGATTATACATTAAGTAGGATTTGATAAAATTTGAGATATCTTATGTATAGCTGCTAATCATTTGCAACTGAGTTTGATGCAAATAATTTATTCTCAATAATATATATATATATATATATATATATATATATATTTTTTTTTTTTTTTTTTTTTTTTTTTTTCTGACCGGTAAGGGGATCACAATCCTTGGTACAGTGTGGTC
Organism: Cynocephalus volans; assembly: GCF_027409185.1. Taxonomy (NCBI): domain Eukaryota; kingdom Metazoa; phylum Chordata; class Mammalia; order Dermoptera; family Cynocephalidae; genus Cynocephalus; species Cynocephalus volans. The sequence goes on along the minus strand of NC_084468.1, from coordinate 102,932,753 downwards.
TGCACCACGCTCAGCCAGTGAGCGCACTGGCCATCCCTTATATAGGATCCGAACCCGCAGCCTCGGCGCTACCAGCGCCTCACTCTCCCGAGTGAGCCACAGGGCCGGCCCTCAATAATATTTTATATAATTATAATTTTATTTTTGTATGCTTATGGAAACTTTGGTTTAGACTAAGTAACTACATGAATATTATATGTGTAATCAGCAAACATAGGACTTCTTTGCAAGTCCAAATTTCTGTCTGCTATTTTAACGATATTATCTATTTCTTAGAATAGGTTTTATCACTTTACTGACTTAAATTACATTCTTAGATGTAAGAAAATTACACATATTGAAACATGTTTCTTGTATACTACAACAGTATTTGCAAAATAAGAGAGAACTTTTTACTCAATACTTTATTGGCATGAAAATTAAGAGATTCAAATCATCTTTCACCATAGAGTTTAACATAAGTTGATGAATAAATCATTTATTTATTAATTCAACAATCAACTAGACCATTACTGCTTTCCATGTATTAATCTAGAGTTTGGATATTAACAAAAAAATAAATGGTTTACTACCATGGACATCAATAAGGTCTTCCTCAACAGAGAAAAAGACATTTACCTAAACATACAACCAATAGGGTATTACGGTTGATACCATGCTATGGACAGAAGTTTATGCTTAGTGGAAAGTGGTGTGATCAACATGTAGAAATATTTTCTTGAAGGATCAGCAAAAGCTCTCAGACTTAAACATTGAACTTTAGATAGACGGTGCAGCATATACTAGAATTAAGTTTAAAAAATTCTTGAAAGGTTCATAACAGAAAACTATGTTTTATAGAATAAAGTGAATGTACCAATTAAACTGTCTATAGTTAGTAGCTTAAAAATACAGTGTTTTTATAGAGGGTGGTAGGAAATGACACTAGAGAGGTACACCAACCCATGAAATTCCCAGCACGGAAGCTAAGAAAAACTTTGTTAGGTAGTACAGAACCAATGGAGAATTTCACGTACGAGAATGATTTGATAATATTGGTGTTTTAGATACATTATTCTATGGCTGAATTTAGAAAAAAATTTTTGGAAAAAATATTGGACTAGAATCACTGGGTTTAGGTCTAAGGACTTTGTAAAGTAACTTCTTTTATCTAGGAAATAGTACAGGTGCCGGCAAGGAGGAAATATTCTATTTAAGAGATTGCATCTTTGGAAGTTTTTTGAGACTGGTTTGATTCAGTTGTGAATATTGGTTTTCACTCTACTCAAAGTGGCTTAACCAATGAGGAAAACGGTCATCACACAGGCTAAGCAGTCCCAAGGTATGATCACAATGGGTTAATTCAGTGATTCAATAAAGTCATCAAGTGCTCTGTTTCTTTCCATTTTGCTTTCTCCATCGTCCTTCATTGTCAGTTTTATTCTCAGGCCAGCTGCCTTCATGGTTACAGCATTTTACATTTCCATTTATTTATAGAATTTGTATTTATTGCAGTTTTATACTTTCTAATTTTCTGAAAAAGTTTGTAATTTCACCTTTTATTCAAATATCATGCAACTGTATTTAAAAAGTCTATGTGTGATAACTCCATTATGTGAAGCCCTGGCCTTATAGTATCTTTTGAATTCTGATCATGGTATCTAATTTATTGAATGTTTATTTAGTTTGATTAAATGACACGCAGTGAATATGAAAATTTTTAAATATATTTGGTGGCCTACAATGATGATAACATTAGGTTTGCTTCTGAAGACACTTGATATACTAATAATCTCATATTGTTTAATAAAATTTCAGGGATCCACATATTTTAAAGTGGGGCTTCAGACCCTGCCAGGGTATCTTTCATGTTTGTGCTTATACCTGGAAGTATAAGAATAGCTTTTGGGGTATCAATCAAAAGCCTGGGACATAAAAAGCTGAACTCATAGAAGCCGAGAGTAGAATGGTAGTTACTAGAGGCTGGATAGAGACACCGGGCATGGGAATTAGAAGAGTTTGCTCAATAGATACAAAATCATAGCTGGCCAGGAAGAACAAGTTCTAGTGTTCCATAGTACTTTTAGGAGACTATAGTTAAAAATAACTCGTTGTATACTCTTAAACACACAGAAGAGAGGATTTTGAATGTTACCAGCACAAAGAAATAATAAATCTTTGAGGTGGTAGTATGCTAATTACCCTGGTTTGATCATTGCACATTATACATGTATGGAAATATCACTCTGCATCCCATAATATGTACGATTATTACACATCAATTAAAAGTATCCTAAAATAAAATTTTGGGGAAAAAAAAAGCCTGGGACATTTACTAAGAAACTCCTCTTTAGAAGTCCTAGATCTAAAATTTTGGTCTCCTTAGGCCAATAGTACTCTATCAGGTACAATTTGGTCGCCAGGAAATATTTGGCATTGTCTGGGGACAATTTGATTTTTTTTATTATTTATTTATTTATTTATGACTGGTAAGGGGATCGCAACCCTTGGCTTGGTGTGGTCCACACCACGCTCAAGGAGTGAATGCACCGGTCATCCCTATATAAGATCCAAACCCATGGCCTCGGTGCTACCAGCGCTGCACTCTCCCAAGCGAGCCACGGGGCCGGCCCTTGTTTTTATTTTTTATTGGGACATAGTTGATTGTACATTTCTGTGGTGTACAGCGTTGAATATCAATATGAGTGTGCAATATGTGATGTTCAAATGAGGATAACTGGTATATATATTCCTCATTATACAATATAACTAATTTTTGTGGCCCTTTACCAACTCCTCCCTTTCCTTATATCCTCCATCTTTCTCACCTCTGGCAATCTCAGTTCTCTTCTCTTAAAAAGTTCAACATATTATTATGATTTTTGTATTTTGTATTTTGTATTTTTTGTTTGTTTGTTTGTTTGTTTGTTTGTTTGTTTATATTAGCTCTCACAGAAGTGAGGAAATGCAATATTTTTCTTCCTGTGCCTGGCTTATTTCACTTAAAATACTTTTCTCTGAGTCCATCCATGTTGCTCCAAATGGTAGTATTTCATTCTTTTTTATGGCTGACTAGTATTTCATTGTGTGGAGATACCACATTTTCCTTATCCACTCATCTGATGATGGGCATTTAGGTTGGTTCCAACTCTTGGCTATTGTAAACAGAGCTGCAATAAACATGGGGGTACAGGTATCCCTTTAACATGATGACTTCCATTCCTTTGCATATATACCCAACAGTGGGATTGCTGGGTCATATGGCAGTTCTATTTGTAGTTGTTTGTGAAAACTCCATACCATTTTCCATAATTGCTGAACCATTTTGCAGTCCTACCAATACTGTAGGAGGGTTTTCCTTTTTCCACATCCTTGCCAGCATTTATTATTGTCTGTCTTTTTGTTAATAGCCAGTCTAACTGGAGTGAGATGGCATCTTAATGTGGTCTTGATTTGCATTTCCTGGATGCTGAGTGATGTTGAGCATTTTCTCTTGTGTTTGTTGGCCCTTTGTGTATCTTCCTTTGAGAAATACCTATTCAGCTACTTTGCCCATTTTTTAATCAGGTTACTTGGTTTCTTACTGTTAAGTTGTTTGAGTTCCTTTTATATTCTGGCTATTAATCCTTTGTCAGATGCATATTTTGCAAATATTTTCTCCCACTCTGTTGGTTATCTTTTCACTCTGTTAATTGTTTCTTTTTCTGTGCAGAAGCTTTTTAATTTGATATAATCCCATTTGTTTATTTTTCCTTTTGTTACCTGTTTTTCTTGGGTTGTATTCATAAAGTCTTTGCCCAGTCCTTCTTCCTGAAGTGTTTTCCCCATGTTTTCTTTTAGGAGTTTTACAGTTTCATTATATATATTGAAGTCTTTAATGCATTTTGAGTTGATTTTGGTATGGCAAGAGGTATGGGTCTAGTTTAATTTTTCTACACATGGATGTCCAATTTTCCTAGCACTATTTATCAGTGAGGAAGTCTTTTCCCCAATGTACGCTCTTGGTTCTTTTGTCGAATATCAGTTGGCTGTAGATATATAGGCTGATTTCTGGGTTCTCTGTTCTGTTGCATTGGTCTGTGTATCTGTTTTTATGCCAGTACCATGTTGCTATGGTTATTACAACATTGTAGTATAATTTGAAGTTAGGTAGTGTTAGCCTCTGGCTTTATTTATTTATTTTTGTTCAGGATTGCTTTCACTATTTGGAGTCTTTTGTTGTTCCATAGGAATGTTATGATTGTTTTTTCCATTTCAGTGAAAAAATGTCATTGGTATTTTGATGGGGATTGCATTGAATCTGTAGATCACTTTGGGTAGTATGGACACTTTCACAATGTTAATTCTTCCAATCCAAGAGCCTGGAATTTCTTTCTATCTTCTCGTGTCCTCTTTAATTTCTTTCAACAGTGATTTGTAATTCTTGTCACAGAGATCTTTCACATCCTTGATTGTCACCACCTGGTGGAATAAGGGTGCTGCTATTAGCATCCAGTTGGTAGAGACCTGGAATGCTGTTAAACTTACTGCAATGCACAGGACATCCTTCTCAACAGAGAATTATTTTGAGCACAATTTTAATATTGTCAAGGTTGAAAACCCCTGCCTTAGCCCTAGGAAACTGTGGAAATTTCCATTCTGCCTTGCAGCCTCTCAGTTGTTTCACTGGCCCTGATACCAGAGGTGAGGGTCTGGGGGGCCTGATAGTCAACCTCAACCCACCCTGTCCTCTTGCCAGGTCCTTGACTCTGCCACAGGAAAGAAATCAAGAGCAGAGTCACAGTAGAAAATGAGAACAAGTTTGATGTAATGAACAAGAGATACAGATTCTACAGAGAAAATAAAGCCTAGCTCTAGACACTGAAGAGGGCCCACACCAAGTTTAACACAAAAGTAAGAAATAAATGCTTAAAGTTTAGCAGAGAGTCCAGGCTGGCTTAAGAGAGTGAGCAGCTACTTGCTAAAAGTAAGTTGATGTAAAAAGAAAGCACGTGCACCTCAGCCAGTGCTGAAGTGACCCCAGGGAAGTGAGCCTCAGTCCCGCCTTCTGTGGGGATTCGACTTTTATAGCTTTGCTATCTAATATATATTCATGCTATCTAATGAATATTCAACTAAGAGGGTTGTGGGTCCAAGTTATGTAACAGTCTTGCATATGCTCAGTTGGTCTCCTTTTAGGGCATTTTCATTGCTCAAATTCTATCACATGCACAAACATATTTAGAATATTCTGTGCTCTTTAACACCTCTAGTGAAAGATCATTTAAAGGATAAATTCCACTTTACTGAGAATACTTGGCTGCTAGGGTTATGTAACTCTTTTCTTCTGAGCATGCCCAGCCACTGGATTAGCATAAACCTGCCCTCTGAGGTCCCAGTTTCTCCCTGTTCATGCCCAAAACATGTCCAACAAGCACCAGTAACTCTTCGCTAGGGAATGACCTAGAGGAGAGGACTGAGACCTTGGCGAGTGGTTTGAAACTCAGGTGTGTCCTGAAATCTGATCCAGGAAAACTGAACATCTCTTATCTCAGCCCAAATACCGTACTCACATCTCTGGTTTTCCATATTTTTCTAGTTCTTGATCCTAATTTTTTTCTGTATTAAGTCTACAAAGCCTTCTATCTGATGAATTTTTCTTATATTTTTGCTGATTGTCTAACAATTTTAGTGGGAGAACAACCACTAAACAAGGGGTTTAAGTTCTGTCAGCTCTTGGCACTTAAATATTCTCCTACATGTTAAAATGTAATTTCTGGTAATGGGTATGCTGCCAGTATGAATCTAGCCCTCACATCATGCCACAAGGAGTGACAATCAGCATTGTATCTTATGAATATTCATAATAAAATTTTTTAAAAAGTGCCCATTTTCTATATTCAAATAAACTTTGCTGTAAAATTTTGCAATAATTTTTCAAAATTTCTTTTTAAATAATTTGACTCTAAATGTGAAGTGAAAATTGTGTAAAGTAACATAAATTATGTAAATGCAAAATGTGATATTTTAACACTTCTTAAAAATTTTTGGCTCTTGTAGAAAAACTTTCCTTCTTTCAACTTCAAACATTTTCCTATGGTTAAAAAAAGTTATAAAAAACTTAAAATTTCACACATATCTGTTATTTTAATGCCAATATATTAACTACCATATTTTAGATCTATCACAAAAATAATACTCAAAAAAAAAAAAGAACGCTGCCAGTGGCATATGCCAATCACTCAGATATGAAATGATTTTTGCTACTGTGTTTTACAAGACTTGTAAATAACTTTCACCCAGCTGTCTCAGAGCTGCATGTATCATAGCTGACGTATAATTGACAGGAGTAATTCTCTCTTTAAACCGGTAATAGTAACAAGCATCTTAATAAGGTCATGAATATAAAATTTCTCAGATTAGTCAATGACACAATTCAATTTATATGTTAAAATCTGACCAGTCTAATGTGATGAAAGGACTATCAAAACCCAACTTTAGGGCAAGGGGTACTTAAGTGTTATATTGTCTGAACTAGATTTATATAATTTTGAAGCACCTGACACTTTTTACTTTTAAAGTTAATTTTTTTCTTTTTTGTTATTATAATCAGTTTTCAAGGTTAGAAAATATTTTATAGCTTTTTTAATACATTTTATTTTTTACAAGATTACAAGGTGTTAAGTGATGTTGTTGCAAACACAGTTATTTAAGTTTCAATACTTTAATGTTCATCATCTTTTTCTTATATTCTTGCATGTTTTAAAAATCTTATTGATATTTTCACTATTGTTGAACATACATTTTTTCATTGATCTGATAAAACCCTAGAAACTCACATAAGGTATCAATCAATGAAATCAGCAGAAACCTGAAAGACTGACCTTTCACATAAGCATATAACTTGGATATCAGTGTGTACATATACTGGGTTGAATAGTGTCTCCCAAAAATTCAAGTCATGCCCATAGAGAATTCTATAATAAGAGGGCAATTTGGACACTGAGGTATAGACATACAGTGATAGCACAGTGTAATGACGAAGGCAGAGATTGGAGTGATTCATTCGTTCATTCATTTATTTATTTATTTATTAAATTTTTATTGATTATACATATTTTGGGGGATCAACATTGAGATATGTTCATCAAATCAATATTACTAGCATATATATTGTTACAAATAATACTTATTTTTTATGCCTCTTGTCCAATCTCCCCCTCCCCCCTTCTTCCCCCCCCCAATAACCCTAGATTTCTTCTCTCCTTCTGAAAGAATAATGGTTATTCTGTTGCCTAGATGATCTGTCCAATGCTGAGAGGTGTGATCACGTCCCCCAATATTATCATAGAGCAGATGCTTCTTCTGTCACTCTGAAATGGGCTTTGTGGAGAGAGCATCATCTTCTTTTCTTTATCTCTGCTGGTGACTTTCCTTGCATCAATGTACTCCAGTGGCTGGCAGACCATCTACGTGGTGGTTGTGGCATCTAGCTGTTTTCACAGCAGCTGTGGTTATTGTGTTGGCTGTGGTGGGTCACCCACAAGGAAGTGATGTTTTTGGCATGCTCCTTGGTGCTGGCAGTGTGCCTGGTTGTGGGAGGGGTGTCCGGTCTGCAGATCCATGCCTCTGGTCCCCAGGTGGGCCCTGAGGTGCTGGCATGGTGTGTCTGGTTGTGGAAGGGGGGTCCAGTACCTGGCTCCATGCTGCCTGTTACCAGGTGGGCCCTGAGGTACTGGCATGGTGTGCCTGGTTGTGGGAGGGGTGTTCAGTTCCTTTCTCCATCCTCAGATCCCCAGGAAGGCCCAAGGCACTGGCATGGTGTGCCTGGTTATGGGAGGGGCCTCTGGTCTCCTTCTCCGTGCCTCAGGTCACTGGGAAGGCCCCAAGGTACTGGCACAATGTGCCTGCTTGTGGGAGGCGGGTCCAGTTCCTGGTTCCATGCTTTGGGTCCCCGGGTAAGCCCAGAGGCACTGGCATAGTGTGCCTGGTGGTGGGAGGGGTTACTGGTCCCCTTCTCCATGCCTCAGTTCCAGGCAGGCCCTGAGGTGCTGGCACGGTGTGCCTGGTTGTGGGAGGGCGTCCGGTTCTCAGTTCTAAGCCTCTGGTCCCTGGACTGGTTGTGGGTGGGGCATCAGGTCCCCTTTGCCATGTCTCAGGTCCCTGGGCAGGCCCCAAGGTACTGGTGTGTTGCCTGGTTGTGGGAGTGGGGTCCAGTTCTCAGTTCCAAGCCTTGGGTCCCCAGGCAGGCTCTGAGGTGCTGGCGAGGTGTGCCTGGTTGTGGGAGGGGTGTCTGGTCCTCTTTTCCATGACTCGGGACCCCTACTGGGTCCCAAGTTGCTGGCATAGTGTGCCTGGTTGTTGGAGGGGGGTCCAGTCCCTGGCTCCATGCCCCAGGCCAGGCCCCCTTGTGGGGCCCTGTGGCACTGGTGGTGTGAGTGGCTGTGGGCAGGGGGTCTCTTCCCGGGCTCCATGCCTCGTGTCCCCATGCCTCATGTCCCCTGGTGGGCCCCAAGGTGCTGGTCATGTGCCTGGGCTGGAACCCATTTTTTGTCCTTGGCTTACTTCTAAAAAGGAGGAATTTCCTATGGGGACCAGTACTTGAGCTGTGTGGTTGAGCTAAATTGCTGTTTGCTGCTGTTTCTCTAGGGAAGGCTTTTTGTGCAGCTCAGGGTTTAATGGTTGACCTTATAGGTGTTTTCGGCTCTCCAGAGACTGGGTGTACCTGCCTTGTGTAGAAACTCTGATCTGGGCCTGTGTTTTTTTCAGCAAACTGCACCCCATGCAATTCTGCATTCTCGACCAGTCTTTTCTGAGTGGTCCTGTGCTGATTGGGGGATGAGTCAGCTGTCCTTGCTGTGTCCCAGTGTTCTCCCAGTGGGCCTGTCTCCCCCACTGCCCATGCTCCAGACACTTCCCATGGGACGGGCCCTGTGCCAGTCCCTTGCAATGACTCACTGGCCTTTGAATGGCTCCCCTTTTTTAGCTGTTCTGGCTCCTCACTCCTGTGTGGGTCCACAGGAAACCTATTAGTGGTCTTGCTGTCCTGGGGGCCACCAAGGCCCTCTTCTCCCCTGCTGCCTCCAAGCAACTCCATCCAAAGGGCACAGCTGCTTCTGCCAGCTCCTGCTCCATGCGCTCAGCATCCCCAGCCTTAAAGTGGCCACTGCCCAAAACTCTCAGAGCAGTTTTTCTTTTTCTCATCATGGTGGCTTCTCCCACCTTCATGAACACCCTAGGTCTCTCTTCCTCTTCCCCTGAGCTCCAGTGGCCCCAGCTTGGGTGATGTTACATTTTTATAGTTGCAAATTGGTTGATTTGTGGGAGAGGGTGATGCTGGGGACCTTCTATTCCGTCATCTTGACTGGAACTTGGAGTGATTCATTTATAAGCCAAGGAATGCCAACAGCCTTAGAAGATAGAAGAAAATCAAGGAAGGCTCACCTCAATCCTTCAGAAAGTGCATGGCCCTATCAATATCTTGATTTAGAGCTTTTATCCTCTAGAATGTTGAAGGAATGCATTTCTGTCATTTTAAGCCATCCAGTTTTCATAATTTCTTAGGGCATCCCAAGGAAATCCCTAGCACAGTACACATTCAGTACTATAAAATGGTCAGAATAGCATATTATGTTATTGTTTAATATTTTAATTATGTACTTAAAATGTTATAGCCAACAGAAACTTTGAGGAATTTCTCACTCAAAATATAAGCATTTTTATATAAATGTACACCTATGCAGTTCTACTGATATTTTGGGGGTTCTGAAACGCAATGCTTTTCAAATAACTTGATTTGGTTTTATCACAGAAAGGCATTTTTAATTTATGAAAGAATATACTAGAGTTTTTTGTTGTTGTTAAAGAAGGAATTCATTTAATTTTTGTCAACTTCAGAATAATTTAACACATATCCATTAAAATGTGTATTTAGGGAGGCATTAAAAAAGAATATGAAGTAGTAATCCTTATTTTATCAGAGACAACATTTAAATCACACTGCAAATTAGTTTCCCCCAGTCTATAGCATGCCAGTTATAATTGTATAGTGAACCATAAGCCATTTAATTCAAATAAAACTTTCTGTAGGTTTTCTACCTTTGTTTGGTGGGAAATTGAATTTGTTATTACTCCTAATAGTTATTTCTTTCAGCATGACTTATCAACATATTTTCTAATTAAATATTTATAAATGTAAAATCAAATATTTAATTATAATGAAATGAACTGGAATGCACATACAAATAAAATGTAAAAATTTGTGTCAAATAACTATTGAATTCTTCAGCAAATGACTTATGATTCCAAAGTATATATACTTATGATCAACATAGAATAATAATTTATACTATTTGTATAGTATAAATTATTATTCTACTTGACCAAATATTTTATATTAAATGAATAAAAATAGTTGCATAAATTTTTTATAGTATAAATTATTATTCTACTTGACCAAATGTTTTTATATTAAATGAATAAAAATAGTTGCATAAAATAGAACTATAAGCAATAATTTGATGAAATGGTAAGTCTTTTTATTTGAGGGAGCCAATCTTTTTTATTCAGCACTTTTAGATAATGATTGCAAGGAACAATTGTCTTCTGAATTATGTACACTCTAGCTACCAACGGTCTTATATTATCAGTGCACCAATATCTGCAATAAACTCCAAAAAATTAAGGTTGCCTAAAAGAGAGGCCAAAATAATCAATCACTCACATAATCTGACTAGCCCTAGCTGATCATCCAAAATGACTATGGAGACAGCTTAAAGAAAATAAGGTTCATTTAATCTTTTGTTAATTGGCAAACACTTGGAGGTCTAAAGAAATGAAACTTTCCAAGCAAAATAATCAAATCCATTTCTTAGGCCATATTAAAGTGATTTATTCACTAATTCTAGTGATTTTTTAGAAACTGTCGGTATGATTGTGAGATCAATGTCAGTGAAATATTTTGTTTACTGTTTAACCTTTATTTCTCCTAGAATTTTGGAGTTTAATGCCTATATTGTTATTTCTCACCCTATAGACCTAGTGGCACATTACATAGGAAATAAAAACAATTGTGTGTTGATGTCAAACATTCTCAATAGGGAGTTGCTTAGTTTGTTTAGTCATGGACTTCCACAAAAAACAAAGTTTAATTTATTTGTTGTCATTGAAATTAAAATTGGTGAAAAGTATCAGTAAGTACTGTTAACAACTGCCTATATTTATATACCACTTTACAAATTATACAGAGTGCTTTAACTCATATATCATTGAATTTCCTAATAATGATCCAAATAGCGAAATTTGAAGAATTTTAAGATTTACCATACCCTTCCAAACACAGGGCTCAAGTAGTAAATTCCACTGGTAAGACAGCTTAACAGTCTGAATTTTTAAATTAGAACTCCAAAGAAAGCAGTAAAATATATTACAAATATTCAGACAGACAGACAGACAGATGCACGCACGCACGCATGCACGCACGCACGCACGCGCACACACACACACACACACACACACACACTCATACACACACACACTAGCCAATCAGAATGAGAACACATGGTTTTATTTAAACACATGGTCATATTAAAACTTTCAAATTTCATTAAAAAAATATTCAACTTAAGTTCTGTTCTTCATCATTAACATCTTCCCTAATTGTTGACATTTAATGAGCACCTAGTATGTTCTAGGCATTTTTATATTATTTCTTTTCTTTAGTTACTTAAGTATTATGAGTTCCCCTTATAGGTGAGTGTCTAAGAGAGATTGTGTTATTTGTCCCAAAAGAAGAGAAAAGCCATCCCAAGTCAATTCAGAGGAAGTTTGACAGGTCCTTAAGCCCCCATTCTCATCACTAAACAAAATGCCTCTGACTCCTTTACATTATTTAGTCTATTTTAAATACAACATTGCTCAGCTGATACAAGACAGCAATGGGCAGAATAAATTAGCCTACATTATGCAGATAAACAAGAGGCAGAGATTTTTGCTATCTAGGGGCAGAGTCCAGAAATCCAAGGGACAAAAGGAAAGATGGCTTTTCCCCTCTTTTTCAAACCTAACTGTGATTGAAAACATGAATAAATAGGTGAGTTGATTTAAAAGCAGAATCAATATCAAGGCTAATTTAGTGACCTTTGGATAATATGTATTTTTTAAATTTTGTGTTTAAATATTGACATTATATTTACTAATTAAAAAGAAAAATAGTAACTCAAAAGTGGACAAAACCTACCAGATACCACATTAATCAAGAGGAACATAGGTATATCATCATAATTAATGTTTCAATGTCCCTTCTACAATTTATATCACCTCTATCATCTGAATTTCTGGGTCAGTTTTGACTTTCTCCTCATTAGAGTCTTTATTTTCCTCCTTTTTTGCAATCCTCATAATTTTCATTTGGGCACCAGATATGTGAATTTTACCATGATGGGTGCTGGATGGTTTTATAAGTATTAATTATTTATATAACTATATAAATTAATTATTTATTTATGGTAAAAATAATCAATAAAATATATTTATATGTTAAATAATATATAACTATGTGTAATATAAATTAATTAAAATTATAAATAATTATTACTACTTGTTTAAGAATTTAAATATTCTTTAAAAATTTTTATTTTTTATTGTATATTTTTACAAGGTACAGTTTATTATTTCAATACATGCATATATTGTATAATGATCTAATCAGAATAATTAGCATATCTATCACCTTAACATTTATCATTTCTTTGTGGTTATAACATTCAAGATGCTCTTTTCTGGCTAACTTGAAATATACAATACAATATATTAGCTATTGTCATCCTAGAGCACAGAATTTATTCTTCTTATCTAACTGTAACTTTGTAACTTTGTACCAGTCCATAAATTAAAAGAGACTCCTTATGGCATATCTAATAATACAACCAATAATAAAATTCTTTTCTTATATTTTTATTACTGCACATAGCATGTTTTTCTTAATTTTAAAGTACAAAAAAGACAGAAGAATCAATTTTTTATAAAATATGAATCAGTTACTTAATCTATGCTTACCTGAAGTCTATTCTAAATGATCTCCAAAATTAGAGAGAAGGTTGTCTTTACAATATAAAGAGATACAGCAATCCATGAGATTAGAAAGGTACTTTCAGGGAAGTAAAAGTACAAAAGAAAATTACTACTAATAATAGAAATAGACCATAGATACTCTTCATGAATCTTACACACTGAATTGCATTTTCTCTCCAACCTATAAATGGTCTTTACAGATTTGGCAATTTCTACATTCATTTGAAATAATATAGATAGTTTGATATACATCTGTTTCCTGACATTGACCAATAAGATTTTTCAGCTTATTCTATTTTAGCTGTTTTTCTGAAGGTCCTCTAACTACACTTCAATAAAAATTACAGAATCTGAAAAGTTACATTCTCCCTTAACAAGCCATTGTTTTTTGCTATCATACTATATTTTCAGGTTTATATAATATATATATATATATATATATATATATATATTAAAAATAGGAAAGCCTATTTGATGCCATTCAATTTATTCTTTTTTTAATATGTAGTTTCTGTATTTCTTTAAAGATATCGTGGAAAATGTGAGTGTACACTAGAAAATAGAAAACGTTTGGAGACAAATTTTAAAATAGAAAATGCAAAAGTGTTGTAGTTTGATAAATTTCATTGCATAACTTTAACAAATTAGCACAATATAATAAGCTGATATACACAGGTCATTCACGTTTTTCATTATCTCATCCCGTACTAGCTTTTCTGCTTTATCTCCTGTAAATTTCTTTCATGTCAGCAGAAGTCAACCCTTTTATACAGCATGTTCTTTCCTGTCCCAATTGAGCTGGCTACTGAGAGGTAGAATAAACATTTTACAAATGATTAGAAAATTAACAGTAAAAATATAAATCATTTTTGTAAATTCAGTCTGGGAGAATACTTTAATACATTTAAAATTTTCTGGTACTGTTAAAGTAACATCATTCTTGAAGTATTGCACTGAACCTGTCCCTGCTCTGAAGAATACTCATCTCTCAACAACCTATCTATGCTTCTGCTGAAGATAGTCAGCTTTCACAACACCAGATATAAACAGAATGGCAGAATTAGATTATTAGCAGAAACAAGAAATGAATAATTAGATATTCAATAAATATTATGATCCAGATCATTTGACCTTAGCACGTTAAGAGAAGGGAAGAAAGAGATGCATTAATTTTTCAGGTGATTTACATTTTCTATGATTCCTATAAGGCCTTGTTATATTTCCTGAGTTCAAAATGTACATCAGCTTACTTGTAATATTTTACTTACATCTAACTTCATTTGGACATGTTTCTGTTTCCTTTAAATAAATGATTCCTGATGTAGTAGCGAAACATTAAATTCCTCATCTTGCATTTGGTAACATGATATCTTCTGCTGTTTTCTGCTTTCCATAATCAGTTTTTGCTTTTTTTCTTTAGTGTTAACTGATGGAATTCCCTTTCTTACCCTTGAGAATCATAGTGAAAAATAGTCTCAGAGGGAGAGTGTCTTGCTTTTCCCCTTGCAGCCACAGAGTGCAAACACAATTCAAATTCATAAAGTTGCAGCTGATAAAGTATTAAGCTCAGAACACAGCCAAAATACAAGTCTTATGTCTTGTTAAATGTGGAGGCTTGTATAAAAATGTACAATTCTGTTCTGTTTTCTGTTATTGCAAAATTCTCCTTATTGCAAAATAGTACTTCTCAAAATAGGAAGTACTATTTGAACTAAGAAATGTTTCAAAATGCCTAGGTCTCAGACATTAAGATATGCTCAGTTGTTAAAACAGTTCATTACTTCTAACAATCCAAATTCGATAATTATAGTTGTTGCTTGATGAAATAGATTTTAATTGACTCCCATGTATTTCTGTGAAACATGGATACTTGTGGAATTTCTTGGTCAAACAAAAAAAGATTTGACACTTTTTTCTCCTTCCTTCTTGGGCAAAGGTATAATGAAATTATGAATTTAATTAATTCCTGATTCAAATAAGGAGCTTGATAGCTTTGTCTCATTTAAATAAATTTTCACTAAAATTTATATAATCATAGGATAGTTGTTATTTCCTATAGTTTTTGTCATTATAAAAAAAGAAATTTTATGTTCCTGCATACCAAGTTGCATAAACATGATTTCATCAAAAAATTAGCAATTTAATTTTATAAAAAATTGTTTTAGAACTCCAAATTCCATTGTATTTATAGCTATGCCCACATGTGTTATACTCTTTTTATTATTATTATTATACATACATGTGAGGTAAAATGTCGATTTTCAGTAATTGTGTACAATGTGCATGGTTAGATCAGTATAGTCAGCTTATTCATCATTACAATATGCAATCATTCTTTGTGTCTGATGACCAGTTCCTCATTAGCCCTCTCCCTCTCCCCCTCCACCCCTTTACCACCTCTAGTTTTCTAAAAGCTCAGCATATTACTGTGACTGTTGTTTCTTTCTTTCTCTCCATTTCTCTTTATTGTTCATATGTTTATTTATGGATTCAGCTCCCAGTTATTAGTGAGAACATGTGGTATGTCTCTTTCTGTACCTGGGTTGTTTCACTTAGAATAATTTTCTCCAGGCTGATCCATGTTGCTGTAAACAGCAGAATTTCACTGTTTTGAAAATGGTAGAACTTCATTCTTTTTTATGGCTGAGTAGTATTCCATTGTGTATATATATCACAATTTCCTTATCCAGTCATCCATCAATGGACATTTAGGTTGGTTCCATCACCTAGCTATTATAAATAGAGCAGCAATAAATATGGGAGAGAAGGTATACCTTTGACCTGATGCTTTCCAGTCCTCTGGATATATCCCCAGATATAGTAGTGGGATTGCTGGATCATATGGAAGTTGAACAGTGCAGGAAGGTTCAACTCTCTCCACATCCTTGCCACCATTCTCTGTCTTTTTAATAATAGCAGTCAGATTGGGGTGAAGTGATACCTAAAAGTGGCTTTGATTTTCATTTCCCTGATGATTAGTGATGTTGAGCATTTTTTCATATACCTATTGGCCATTTGTATGTCTTCCTTGGAGAAATGTCTATTCAGCTCCTTTGCCCATTTATTAATTGGATTTTTTTTTCTTTTTTGCTGTACAGATGTCTGAGCTCTTTGTATATTCTAGATATTAGTCCCTTGTTGGATGCATAGTTTGCAAATATTTTCTCCCACTCTGTAGGATGTCTTTTCACTCTACTGATTGTTTCCTTTGTGCAGAAACTTTTTAGTTTGATATAATCTCATTTGTTTACTTTTTCTTTTGTTGTCTGTACTTTTTGGGTGTTAAGATTGAACCAAGAAGACATAGAAAAACTGAACAGACCAATGACAAGCAACAAGATTGAAACAGGAATCAGAAATCTTCCCCAAAAGAAAAGCCCAGGACAAGATGGCTTCACTGCTGAATTCCACCAAACCTTTAAAGAGGAATTAATAGCAGTTCTTTCCAAACTATTCCAAAAAATTGAAACAGAAACCATTCTCCAAAACTCATTCTATGAAGCTGGCACTATTCTGACACCAAAACCAGACAAAGATACAACAACAAAAGAAAACGCATATCCTGGATGAATTTATATGCTAAAATCCTAAAAAAAAAAAAAAAAAAAACCTATCAAATAGAATACAGCAATATATCAAAAAGATCATACATCATGATCAAGTGGGATTCATCCTAGGAAATTCAAGGATGGTTCAGCATATGCAAATCAATAAATGTGATACACCACATTAACAAAGTCAAGAACAAAAACCATGTGATCATCTCAGTAGATGCAGGAAAATCATTTGACAAAATTCAACAGTCCTTCATGATAAAGACTCTCTATAAATTAGGTAGAGAAGGAAGTTATCTCAACATAATAAAAGCCATATATGATAAACCCACTGCCAATGTAATCCTGAATGGGGAAAAGCTGAAAGCTTCCACCTTACAATCATGAACAAGACAAGGATGCCTGCTCTCTCCACTCCTATTTAACACAGTATTGGAAGTACTTGCCAGAGCAATTAGACAAGAGAAAGAAATAAAGGGCATCCAAATAGGTAAAGAGGAAATCAAATTGTCCCTGTTCACAGATGACATGATTCTATATATAGAAAACCCAAGAGACTCTACTAAGAAACTCTTAGACCTCATAAATGAAATCAGTAAGGTTGAAGGATAGAAAATCAACATACAAAAATCAGTAGAGTGTTAATACTCCAACAACAAACTAGAAGAAAAAGAGATCAAGAAAGCAAGCCTATTTATAATAGTCACCAAAAAAATAAAATACCTAGCAATAAATCTAACCAAAGAGGTGAAAGATCTGTACAATGAGAACTACAAATGACTTCTGGAAGAAATTAAAGAAGACACTAAGAGATTGAAAGACTTTCCTTGTTTGTGGATCGGAAAAATCAATGTAGTAAAAATGTCCATATTACCCAGAGCCATCTACAGATTCAGTGTGATTCCCACCAAAATACCAAGAACATTCTTCACAGAAATAGAAAAAGCAATCCTAACACTCATATGGAACAGCAAAAGACCCCAAATAGCCAAAGCAATCCTGAGCAAAAGAAGTAAAACCAGAGGCATTACACTTCCTGACTTCAAACTATATTACAAATCTATAGTAACAAAAACAGCATGGTACTGGCATCAAAACAGACATGTGGACAAATGGAACAGAATAAAGAACTCAGAAATCAACCTGTGTATTTACAGCCAACTGATCTTTGACAAAGGCACCAAGAACATACGTTGGGGAAAAGTCTGCCTCTTCAATAAATGGCGCTGGGAGAACTGGATATCCATTTGTAGAAGAATGAAACTTGATCCGTACCTCTCACCATATACCAAAATCAACTCAAAGTGGATTAGAGACTTAAATATAAGCCTGAAACTTTAAAACTCTTAGAAGAAAATGCAGGGGAAATGCTCCAGGATTTAAGCCTGGGCAACGATTTTGTTATACTCTTAAGTGATTAATACACTGTACTTGGAATACACATCATTTTTTAAAAAAAATTAACCAAATCTTAATATGTTCTTTTTCAGATATTTGAGCTTCTGATTACAATGTATAGACTTCTGAAATAAAAACCTGGTCAGTATTTTTATTTTGAGGTACTTAAGGAATTTAAACTTAAGACAAAAGTTTTAAAGATTATCTTATGCTAGGCAACATAAAAAGTGATTTATGAATGTAATTTTATTTTATCTCTTTTAATTACTATAGTGATTTTGTGAGTCTCTTTACAGAGAAGATATTTAAAAGTGCAGGAATGAATAACCTTTTCCCTATCAAACTTTTAAGCCCTACCACTTAAATTTAGATTGAAGATTAATTGTATCACATACACTTGCTTCCCTTCTGTTGAGATCATAAACTGAAATCATTAACCACTCTTTCTGCTATTTTCTCCAGTAATAGTGATTGCCTTTTCTAGATCCTAGATTCCATGCAGTAATTTGAGTTTAATAATCCTGTGCAATCCCTGACCAAGAGAAAGCCTGCAAAAATAGTAGTACCCTATGGTTAACTTTCTGGGGACCTTGTCTATCCTGTCAGTCAATGCCAATCTTAAGCCACCAAGCTCAACAATGACTGAGTTAGTTTTTAATAAAATGTGTTCAAAAGATTGTGGGGGTTGAAGTCATCCAAACTTTCTTGTTTTGACTTTCCCATTTTCACTTTATGATCTGCCCCACATCTGTTCTTACTGTGGCTTCCATTTCTTTTTTTCCATTCTAGTTTTTTTCCATAATGCTGTATTATTCAGTTAGTTTTCTTTAGTGGCTTTGGAGTTGCTTTGTAAGGTATGAAAATTGTCTAACAATCTTTAGCTCCTGTGCAACTGGTGGTCTGTTAATGACTATAAAGATTGTCTTATTGGGATCACCCATCAGAGGAAGAAAAAAAAAAGATGATCTTAGAGTTGGGCTGCTCTGAGACTTGGAAAAATCTTGTGAAATGTTACAGGTTTTAGAGTGAGTCAGATATTGACTCCAGTCAAAGTCCACTTATATCTATGTGATCCTGAGTAACTTAGTAAACCTCTCTGAGCCTCAGTTATCTGTAAAACAAGTATAATTTCACTCTATAAATTATAAAATATTAAATTATATAATAAATGAAAAATATTTATGCATTTTAAATCATATTAAATACTCAACATATCACATTTTACTTGATTAAGATTTATGCACTTGTTTGCCATTTTTAAGTTGTATAAAGTTCTTCACGTTCTCCTTTTCAGAGATTCATTATGTCCAGTCTGTGGAGTCCATAGAAATAGCAACTTCAGAACTGTGTGTGTGTGCATGTGTGTGTACATTAGTAGAACTAAAAATATCTGACTCCAAAGGGAATACAGTTTGTGACTGATATGTCTCAGGGTAAATATAAAACCAAAACATGTTAGATATATGTACATATGATACATTCATTTCAGGAATATATTGTATTGCATTTTATCATATGCCATTCATTATTGCCATACAAAACAAAATAAGATAACAAGCTGAAGGAGCAGAGTTTGAGTTGAATGCTAAGGTAGCATTAGAAGTTATTTCAATGTTAGTAAACAAAGATGACAGGATTTCCAAATGTTACTAAAGGCTTTTTTCCCTCAAAGAAATAAACCATCTAATACTCTTCAGTAATATTATTCTTTAAGTTGTCATGATATTCCATGGCCATTTGATCTTCCATATATATTGGAATTACTTTGGATTTACTGGAACTGTGCTTAATCTATGGATCAATTTGGTGAAAACAATATCACTGCTCCATGACTCTTCATAACGACAAATGTGGCTTGCCTCTTCCTAATTTAGGCCATCTTCAATGCCTTTCATTAAAGGATTTCTTTTACTACGCTCTTGCTTATTTATTACTAGGTTTATTTCTTGGTAGTCTATATTTGAGTTGCTATTATATCACTTTAAAATAAAACAGTAACTCTTTTAATGATTTATAAAATGAATATTATGTACCTGTCTTAAAAAGAGAAATAAAATATTTATCCCCTTCATATATTTCACATATTTTTAATTTTGTTTTTCAACTTATGTGTAATAAATGTACATATGTATGGGATTACAGAACAATATTTCGATAGATGTATACACTGTGTGATGACCAAATCAGGCTAATTAGTATCTCCTTCACTGCAAATATTTATCATTTCTTTGTGATGAGAGCATTTGAACTCCTATCTTCTAGTCATTCGAAAATATACAATAAATTATTGTTAATTATAGACACTGAGAACTACTATCAAATATTATAACTTACTCTTCCTATCCAGATGTACTTCATATAATTTAATTGAAAAACTTATCTGAAAATTTTCTAACATTGCTTATATAATTCTATTACTGATTACTTAGAGTTGTCAAAATGCTAAGATTGATAATTCAGCAGCCTACTCCCCAAGAATTACAGTGCATTGTCAAAAAGATAAATTTTTCTTTCAGCAAATAGCAAAAATGCTCTTGAATTTATATGAAAAATGGTTCTGAATGGATCATTCATCAGAAATTGGAACAGGCTGGTGAAGTGGACAAAGATTACGTGTGTTTATGATATTTTTGTTCAGCTTTACTGATTCCAATTCCAAAGACAACTTTTGAAAAGTCTGTGTTATTCTTAGTTTTAGGAGAAAGTTCACTTTGCAGTGAAGCTACATCATTTTTTCATTGGAGGAAGGAGGTCAGGGAGAGATCTTTTGCTTTCTTGACATTTTTTTTTTTTTTAAATTTTATTTTGTCAATATACATTGTGGCTGATTATTGCTCCCCATCACCAAAACCTCCCTCCCTTCTCCCTCCCCCCCAACAATGTCCTTTCTGTTTGCTTGTCGTATCAACTTCAAATAATTGTGGTTGTTATATCTTCTTCCCCCCCCCCCCGGTTTGTGTGTGTGTGTGTGTGTGTGTGTGTGTGTGTGTGAATTTATATATTAATTTTTAGCTCCCACCAATAAGTGAGAACATGTGGTATTTCTCTTTCTGTGCCTGACTTGTTTCACTTAATATAATTCTCTCAAGGTCCATCCATGTTGTTGCAAATGGCAGTATTTCATTCGTTTTTATAGCTGAGTAGTATTCCATTGTGTAGATGTACCACATTTTCCGTATCCACTCATCCGATGATGGGCATTTGGGCTGGTTCCAACTCTTGGCTATTGTAAAGAGTGCTGCAATAAACATTGGGAAACAGGTATACCTTCGACTTGATGATTTCCATTCCTCTGGGTATATTCCCAACAGTGGGATAGCTGGGTCGTATGGTAGATCTATCTGCAATTGTTTAAGGAACCTCCATACCATTTTCCATAGAGGCTGCACCATTTTGCAGTCCCACCAACAATGTATGAGAGTTCCTTTTTCTCCGCAGCCTCGCCAGCATTTATCGTTCATAGTCTTTTGGATTTTAGCCATCCTAACTGGGGTTAGATGGTATCTCAATGTGGTTTTGATTTGCATTTCCCGTATGCTGAGTGATGTTGAGCATTTTTTCATATGTCTGTTGGCCATTTGTATATCTTCCTTGGAGAAATGCCTACTTAGCTCTTTTGCCCATTTTTTAATTGGGTTGCTTGTTTTCTTCTTGTACAGTTGTTTGAGTTCCTTATATATTCTGGATATTAATCCTCTGTCAGATATATATTTTGCAAATATTTTCTCCCACTCTGTTGGTTGTCTTTTAACTCTTTTAATTGTTTCTTTTGCTGTGCAGAAGCTTTCTCGTTTGATATAATCCCATTTGTTTATTTTTCCTTTGGTTGCCCGTGCTTTTGGGGTCGTATTCATGAAGTCTGTGCCCAGTCCTATTTCCTGAAGTGTTTCTCCTATGTTTTCTTTAAGAAGTTTTATTGTTTCAGGGTGTATATTTAAATCCTTAATCCATTTTGAGTTGATTTTAGTATACGGCGAGAGGTATGGATCTAGTTTCATTCTCCTGCATATGGATATCCACTTATCCCAGCACCATTTGCTGAAGAGGCAGTCCCTTCGCCAGTGAATAGGCTTGGTGCCTTTGTCAAAGATCAGCTGACAGTAAGTGTGTGGGTTGATTTCTGGATTCTCTATTCTATTCCATTGGTCAGTGTGTCTGTTTTTATGCCAGTACCATACTGTTTTGGTTATTATAGCTTTGTAATATAGCTTAAAGTCAGGTAGTGTTATGCCTCCAGCTTTATTTTTTTTGCTCAGCAATGCTTTGGCTATGCGTGGTCTTTTATTGTTCCATATAAATGTCTGGATAGTTTTTTCCATTTCTGAGAAAAATGTCTTTGGAATTTTGATGGGGATTGCATTGAATTTGTATATCACTTTGGGTAGTATGGACATTTTCACTATGTTGATTCTTCCAATCCAAGAGCATGGGATGTCTTTCCATCTTCTTGTATCCTCTCTAATTTCTCTCAGCAGTGGTTTTTAGTTCTCATTATAGAGATTTTTCACCTCCTTGGTTAACTCAATTCCTAAGTATTTTATTTTTTTGGTGGCTATTGTAAATGGGCAGGCTTTCTTGATTTCTCTTTCTGCATGTTCACTATTGGAGAAAAGAAATGCTACTGATTTTTGTGTGTTGATTTTGTATCCTGCTACTGTGCTGAAATCATTTATCAATTCCAGCAGTTTTTTTGTAGAGGTTTTAGGCTGTTCGATATATAGGATCATGTCATCTGCAAACAGGGACAGTTTGACTTCATCTTTTCCAATCTGGATGCCCTTTATTTCCTTCTCTTCTCTGATTGCTCTGACTAGTACTTCCAACACTATGTTGAATAGGAGTGGTGAGAGTGGGCATCCTTGTCTAGTTCCTGTTCTTAAAGGAAAAGCTTTCAGCTTTTCCCCATTCAGGATGATATTGGCAGTGGGTTTGGCATATATGGCTTTAATTATGTTGAGATACTTTCCCTCTATACCTAACTTATAGAGGGTCTTTGTCATGAATGAGTGCTGAACTTTATCAAATGCTTTTTCAGTATCTATAGAGATGATCATATGGTCCTTGTGTTTGAGTTTATTAATATGGTGTATCACATTTATTGATTTGCGTATGTTGAACCAACCTTGCATCCCTGGGATGAATCCCACTTGATCGTGATGAATAATTTTTCGTATGTGTTGCTGTATTCTGTTTGCTAGTAATTTAGTGAGGATTTTTGCATCTATATTCATCAAGGATATTGGCCTGTAGTTTTCTTTTTTGGTTATATCTTTACCTGGTTTTGGTATCAGGATGATGTTTCCTTCATAGAATGAGTTTGGGAGATTTGCGTCCGTTTCAATCTTTTGGAATAGTTTGTAAAGAATCGGTGTCAATTCCTCTTTGAATGTTTGGTAAAATTCTGCTGTGAATCCATCTGGTCCTGGGCTTTTCTTTGTTGGGAGCCTTCTGATAACAGCTTCAATCTCCTTTATTGTTATTTGTCTGTTCAAATTTTCTACGTCTTCACGGTTCAGTTTTGGGAGCTTGTGTGTGTCCAGAAATTTATCCATTTCCTCCAGATTTTCAAATTTGTTGGTGTATAGTTGTTTATAGTCGTCTCGAATGATTCCTTGTATTTCAGATGAATCAGTTGTAATATCGCCTTTTTCATTTCTAATTTTTGTTATTTGAGTCTTCTTTCTCCTTTTTTTTGTTAGCCATGCTAATGGTTTGTCAATTTTATTTATCTTTTCAAAAAACCAACTTTTTGATTCGTTGATCTTTTGAATTGCTTTTTGGTTTTCAATTTCATTCAGTTCTGCTCTGATCTTAATGATTTCTTTCCGTCTGCTAAGTTTAGGTTTGGATTGTTCTTGTTTTTCTAGTTCTTTAAGGTGAAGGGCAAGGTTGTTCACTTGCCATCTTTCTATTCTTCTGAAGTGAGCGTTTAATGCAATAAATTTTCCCCTCAAGACTGCTTTTGCAGTATCCCACAGGTTTTGGTATGATGTATCATTGTTTTCATTAGTTTCAATAAACTTTTTGATTTCCTGCTTGATTTCTTCTTGGACCCATATGTCATTAAGTAGAATGCTGTTTAATTTCCATGTGTTTGTATAGTTTCCAGAGTTTCGTTTGTTATTAATTTCTAGTTTTAATCCATTGTGGTCTGAGAAGATACATGGGATAATTGCAATTTTTTTGAATTTATTGAGACTTGATTTGTGACCTAATATGTGATCTATCCTGGAGAATGATCCATGTGCTGCTGAGAAGAATGAATATTCTGAGGTTGTTGGGTGGAATGTTCTGTAGATATCTGCCAATTCCAATTGGTCTAGAGTCTTGTTTAGATCTTGTGTTTCTCTACTGATTCTTTGCCTAGATGATCTGTCTAATATTGACAGTGGGGTGTTCAGGTCCCCTGCTATTATGGTATTAGTGTCTATTTCCTTCTTTAGGTCTAATAGAGTTTGTTTTATAAATCTGGCTGCTCCAACATTGGGTGCGTACATATTTATGATTGTTATGTCTTCTTGATGGATCAGTCCTTTTATCATTAAGTAGTGTCCCTCATTGTCTCTTTTTATGGTTTTTAGTTTAAAGTCTATTTTGTCAGATATAAGAATAGCTACTCCAGCTCGTTTTTCTTTTCTGTTTGCATGGTAAATCTTTTTCCATCCTTTCACTCTTAGTCGGTGTGTATCTTTATGGGTGAGGTGGGTCTCTTGTAGGCAGCATATAGTTGGGTCCTGCTTTTTGATCCAGTCAGCCAGTCTGTGTCTTTTAATTGGGGAATTTAAGCCTTTTACATTAAGAGTTGTTATTGAAAGGTGTTGATTTATTCCTAGTATTTTATTGGTTGTTTGGTTGTCTTAGGTGTCTTTTGTTCCTTGCTTTCTGATTTACTGTTTGTTTTCTGTGTTTGTTGGTTCCTTAGGTTGTAGATAGTGTTTTTGTTAGCTTGTTTTCTCTCCATGAATGCCATTTTTATTATACTAGCGGGTTTAGATTTTTCTTGGGTCATTATGGCAGTGGTAGTTATTTTTCAGGAACCAAACCCAGTACTCCCTTGAGGATTTCTTGTAAGGGTGGTCTTGTGGTAGTGAACTCCCGCAGTTTTTGTTTGTCTGAGAAATATACTATTTGCCCCTCATTTTGGAAGGATAGCCTTGCAGGGTAGAGTATTCTTGGCTGGCAATCTTTGTCTTTTAGTATTTTGAAAATATCATCCCATTCCTTTCTAGCTTTTAGGGTTTGTGATGAAAAGTCTGATGTTAACCTGATTGGGGCTCCCTTATAGGTGATTTGACGCTTCTCTCTTGCAGCTTTTAAGATTCTCTCTTTACCTCTGAGTTTTGCCAATTTGACTATGACATGTCTTGGCATTTATCCAGATGAAATCTATCCCCTCTCCAACTGAATTTCACCCACCACTGAGTTTCCCTCAATGAATACTTCTAGTAGAAGGTGAGTTTTTGGATCTAATTTTATCTTTCCTGCTTTATTCAAGTTTAATTCATTAAATATAGCCACTGTAATTGAGGAAGTTTTGGGAAAAAATATAAAAGCAACATTTACTACTAACTGTATTTTTTAATTTCAACTCAGTGCTGTATTTCACTAGAAATTCTAGTGAATGTTGAATTGTAGAATCCTAATTTAATATCAGTGCCCCTACTGAATATGAGAACAGCAGTCCAGTAATATATTTTCATTGTCTGATATGTAGGGGTAGAACCTTGTTTATAGGTGCTTATATTATGACTCTTTCATTAGTTCATGAAGACCTATATTTAATCTTGGCAATTCCACTCTTAGAATTGAAATGGGCTTTGGTAGACAAGAGTGTAAACTCCTTTCTTTCACAGTCTTGAAACCCACTACATACTTTATTTGGCTACCAATGAAGAATGACTTAACTCAGAAGTCAAGCCATTTATCTGGTATGTGACTGCCAGGAATAATTCATGTTTTCTATTCCCTTAAAGACAAAAAATTAATTCCTGAGGAAAGTACTAGTTGAAGATGACACAAGGATAAAAAGTACAGCTTGCTGAATGATACTAGCAATTATCTTAGACTGACAGTTAATTTGTGTCAGTCCCTGTGCTAATACATTTTGCAAAAATTATTTCACTTAATCTTCAACATCACCTTAAGAGATAAATATATTCTCCGTAATATTTATTTTAAGGATAAAAATGACTGAAACTCAGAATGCCCAAATTTATAAAGTTAAGTGACACAGAACTCTGATTACTACATAGATCTACCAGTGACCATAGTCTACTCTTTGAACAATTATGCTATCTAGTACCATGTGTGTTTTCTCCCCCTTACCATCTTGGGCATGCTCTCAGCCTAAGCATCTCTTTACATGGGTCAATTAATTTGGATGCAGTGTAATAAGAAATGTAAATCCAGGTATTTTAGAGTTCCCAAGAAGTTAGGTATCTGACTCTAGTTTGAGAGAGGATTGGCTTTACCACCTCAAATTCAATAGAGCTTCAAAATATAAAGTATAAACTGATTGACAGAACTGGAAGAAGAAATTGAAAAATCCACAATTATAGTCAGCGATTTCCAAACTCTTCTGTCAATATATGATAAACAGACAGAAAATCATTAAAGATATAGAAAATCTGAAAAATATTATCAACCAAATTGGCATAATTTGCATTTAGAGAACACTTCACTCAATAACAGAAAATATGCCTTATTTTCATGTGCACATAGATTATTCATCAAAATAGACTATATTCTGGGTCAGAAAACAAATATCAATAAACTTAAAACGTTTCTTGTTATTCAACATATGTTTTCTGATCACAATGAAATTAAATTAGAATTTGAGAGAGAAAAAGAGAGCGAGAGAAAGAAAGAGGAACTAAATAAAGTACTTCTAAAAAATAAAGGGGTCAAAAAAGAAATCAGAAGGAAATTTGAAAAGACTATTGAAATAAAAATAAAAATGCAACATACTGAAATTTGTGGATGCCACTAAATCAGTACTTTGGGGGGATTTATAGCATTAAAGGCCTGCATTAGAATAATAAATAAGGTTTCAAATCAATGACCTCAACTTCTACCTCTAGAAACTAGAAAAAAAGAATAATGAAGAGAGAAATACTTAAAGAAAAATCTGGCAAAAATGTGAAAGACTAGCACATTAAAAACTATAAAATATTGCTTAAAAGTATAATAAAAGTCTTAGACAAGTGAGGAGATACCATGTGCATTGATTAGAAACCTCCATATATTTCAGATGTCAATTCTTCCCAAACTGATCTATAGATTCAATGCAATTCTAATCAAAATCCCAGCAGTTTTTGTTTGTTTGTTTTTATAGCAATGACAGACATCTCCCAAAATTCCTATGGGAATGAAAACACCTGGAAGAGCCACAACAACTTTGAAAAAGAAGAATAAAGTTACAGAAATAACACTGACTAGTTTCAAGACTTATTATAAAATTACATTAATCGGCCGTGTGTGATATGGTGCAAAGATAGATAAATGGGGGGGAATTGGGAGTCTAGAAATAGACACATACATTTGGACAACTGTTTTTTTACAAAGGTCCAAAAACAATTCAGTGCATAGAGAATAGGATTTTTTTTTTGGAACAAACAGTGCTACAATCATTAGATAATCATATACAAAAAAAAAAAAAAAAAATCTCCCAATAGCTAGCTATACCATATGCAAAAGTAAACTCAAAATGAATCAAATGAGTCATAGACCTAAATGTAAAATCAAAACCTGTATATATTAAATGAGAAAACATAGGAGAGAATCTTTATAAAATTAGGTCATTAGGTTAGGCAAAGATTTCTTAGATATGTCAATGAAAACACAATGCATAAAAGAAAAACTGCTAAATTGGACCTTCTCTTTGAATGTCACCATAAGGGAATGAAAAGACAAGCCCCCAAATGAGAGAAAATATGTGCAGATCATGCATCTCATAAAGAACTTGTATGCAGAGCATGTAAAAAACTCTAAAACCTCACACACAATAAAATTTATTATAAATCAGAATTCAATTTTTTAAAATGGGCGATTTAAACCCAGTACTTCCCCAAAGAAGACGGATGACCAGTAAACCCAGGAAAAGCTGCTCCACATCCATTGATCACTAGGGAAACACAAGTTATAACCACCGCAGAGAAACTTTATTTGCCATGTACATCAAAATGTGAATAAACAAATTGTAGTGTTTCCATACAGCAGAATACTAAACAGCGGTAGAAATAAGTGAACTATTGATTCATGCTACAACACAATGAACCTGAAAATAATTGTGCTGGGTGAAAGAAGCAAGATCAAAAAAAATAATAATTCATATGCTATGATTTCTTTTATATAAAATTCAAAATCATGCAAAACTAGTCCACAGTGACAAAGCAGATCAGTATTTTTGGCTGGGGATGGGGTGTATGGGCAGGAAGGAGGCATTGCAAAGGGGTATGAGGAAATGTTTGGGGATAATGGATATGCTCATTTCCATGACTGTAGTGATGTTTAAACAAGTTTATACATATGTCCAACTTTTCAAAAATGTCCAACTTTTCAAATATGTGCTTCAAATATATTCTCATGAAATAAACAAACTAAACTAAACAGAAATCACCTCTGTCTAGGAGAGTGGTGAAGGAAACCTCTCACCCCTTCAAGAAGGCAACATATGTGCATTCACTTTTACAACACTTATGGATGTCCCAGAACCATGAATGAAATTCAGTGAAAGTTCATATTCATTATAAACAAGTGTTATCATAGTTACGTTCACTTTTTGGACAAAACTTCTCACAGGATTGAATGTTGCAAGAATTTTTCAAATACTGACATAACTGTAAGAGTACTGGCAAAAAAAAGTGAAATAAAAAAATTTAATAGGATACAAATTATATAACTGGGTTTGACTAAAATATTCATATAGGATCTAATTATTAATATAATGAAACATCAATCTTTAAAAAAGTACAGTATACAAAATACAACTGAAAAGAATAACTTGTACCCAATTCCTGTTTGTCTGAATTTGGATTCTGTGACAGTAACTCCCAGTATGCCCTACTGTGTAAACATTATTGTCCTATTCTCCACTAGCACAGAGAAATAAAAGTTACATGAAACTTGCATTCTGTATCCAAAGAGCAGTATAACAGCATTTTAGTGCAATGTCATATAATTTTCATGGTGTCTTTAAATTTAACTGATGCAGCTGAAAATCATCAGCTGACTGTAAAGGGCCAGCATCTCTACAAAGCCAGATTTTTCTCATGCACAAAGCAGCTTTTCTTCTTTTTTTTCTACCCATGATAAAAAAAAAAAAAAAAAAAAAAAAAGTTTTTTTCCATTGGAGAGAATAAGATTGGCTTCAGGAAATTCACTATTATCTCAACAAGACACTGCCGACATCGGGGAAAGTAAAGCCTCAAATGACAAGTGGTTAAACAATTTAACTAGTTAAATGTAATATTCCTCCAGAATAACATAAATTTGTACTAAATAAGGGAAATGGACTTGAATTGCTGAAAATTATACGGAATAACTTTTATCATTTCTCAAAACAAATGACATGCAAAGCCCAGAACTGGTATTTAAAAAAAGATTAATTTTCACATCCATTTAGTGATCTTCTGAGAGATAGTAGTTATCTTTTGGCAAATACAAAATTGCTCATTTTTGGACTTAATTTGGGCTATCTTAAAACTTCTTCAATAGTTGTAAGAAGTATTAAATTATATGGAGGAGAGGAAAGAAAACAAACTTCTAGTCTTCCTACTATGGAATAAATCTTTTAAAAATTTGTTACATCTTGGATATATTTAAATTATTTACTTATACTTAGTTTTAAAATGCTTAAAACTGCACTAAATGAACAATATAAAATATTTATAAGTATACTTTTAGATACTTCTAAACAAAATAATTCACAATATAAAGAATGTATTAGTAATTAAATAAGATGATTACATCTTTGTTTTAATTTTTTTTCTCATTACTTGCCTAGTAATCTATGGATAAATTCTTTTAAAATGTTTACAGAAATCTCTTGACAGTCA
Organism: Cynocephalus volans; assembly: GCF_027409185.1. Taxonomy (NCBI): domain Eukaryota; kingdom Metazoa; phylum Chordata; class Mammalia; order Dermoptera; family Cynocephalidae; genus Cynocephalus; species Cynocephalus volans. The sequence goes on along the minus strand of NC_084468.1, from coordinate 102,902,716 downwards.
CCCTAGAAAATTCCCCTATAGTACTAAAAAGTAGTTGTGTAATATTAGGTATTCAAAATGCAAAACCGTATCTGTCCCAACACATATATTATCTAAGTCATCCTCCTCTGGGGCTGTCTTTTGTCAATATGCTGTTGACTCTTGTACGGACATCTCTGTCTTTAACCTCTCCTCTGAACTAAGGATTTATAAATTAACTTCTTCTTGAAGGACTGGATGATTAATAGGTGTATTAGATTCTTACTGCTGCCATAGCAAATTACCACCAATTTACTGGCTTAAAAACTACATAAATTAATTTTATTACGGTTCTGTGTCCAACACAGAATCAAACTAAAGTGTCAGCAGAGATGAGTTCCTTTCTGCAGGCACTGTGAGAGAATCCATTTCTTTTGCTGTTTCTAGCTTCTAGAAGCCACCTGAATAATAAGAATAATTTCCCTTGATGTAAGGTCAGCTGGTTAGCAGCCTTTATTCCATGTGCCATCTTAATTCCCCTTGCCATGTAAGGTGACATATTCATAAGTTCCAGGGATTGGGTTGTGAACATCTTTGGGGAGATTATTATTCTGCCACTATAGTAGGTCATCTCAATATGTACAAAATACTTCACTGCTATTCATTAGTCAGTTTTCCCCCATCATTCACTATCTGAGTAATTATTACTTTTTCAAGTCATTGTTAACAATAACCTGTTGATTTCTCTTAGTCTTAGTCCTTCTTCTCCATATCCAATCCAACAGCAAGTCCAATAGGCTCTAACTCTCCTCCAGCCAAAAATTCCCAATGCTTCTACTTCCACTGTGACCACACAAATCTATGCCTGGATTATTTTCACCTGGAAGATCATTGTAGCCTCCAGAACAGTCTGTCATTCTCAACATCGTTATTTAACCATAATTACATTTACATTACTTAAAATCTTTCACAATCTTCATTGTGTTTAAGAAACTCCATATTTTGATACACACAGCCCCAAGATTTGGTCTATGCTTACCTCCTCCTCTTTTGATGTTCCCCAAACACAATTTTGCCTTCTTTCTGCTCCTCAGTTTTCTTAAATTCTACAATACAATTATGACTCTAAATATCCAGAGCTAGAGCAGTCTTTTCCAGTTGAGGGCTGGGTCCTTCACAAGACTCCCTTAAGACCAGCTGCAAGCTCTAGGGTTCCCTGGTCTGCTACACTTTTGACTAATTGGCTACAAATTCAGTGGTTCCATTGCCCTCTTGGGTTTGATAATTTGCTAGAATGGTTCATAGAACTTAGGAAAGAGCTATACTTAAGAATGCAATTTTATTATAAAGGATATAAATCAGGACCAGTTGAATGAAGAGATGCACAGAGTAAGGTTTAGAACAACATCATGTCCTTGGAATGCAGAATTTTCCCAGCATGTTCATGTGTATCACCAACCAGGAAGCTTACCCGAGATTGTTGTTCAGTGTTTTTATTGGAGTTTCATTACACAAGCGTGATTAATTGAATCATTGGCTAGTGATCAAACTCCAGTCCTCCTACCTTCGTGAAGGGTGGTCTGATATTACCTGGCTCAAAGCCCCAACTCTGGCTGGTTTTTCTAAAGTGCTAATTCTGCCCGAATCATTTCATTAACATAAACACAGTCACCAACCATGAAAAAAGACATTTCTATAATGAGAAATTCCAAGGATTTTAGAAGCTGCCTTGCAAGAATAGACAACAAAGACCAGCAAAATTCTTGGTTACAGTATACAACATCCCCTCATTGTCCGGCTCCTTTGCATATCAGCTCTTCAGAGAACTTTTCCCTGAATGGTGTATGTAAAGTTGCCCTCAGAATAGACTGCTGTTCTCACTCACATTAGTATATTTTCCTTAAAGCCCATATTACTTTCTTAAATCACAGTGTTTGCTTGTTTGTGAACATGTTCACACAATATAAACTTCATGAGGCTTTCTTGTTTACCACTGAATTCTCAAGTGGATGCCTTTAAAAAGTACCTGCTATGAGTACATAGTAGGTACTCAAAAATACTTTAATGAATAAATATCTAACTGGCACATATGACATCTTTTAAAAACATTTACTATTTTAGCTAACAACACTCATTTGGATTTGAAATTCATAACACACTAATGACTCTCCTACTGTCATTTCTTACTCCGAAATCATCTTATATCTGACAGGTTTGTGTCTCTACTACAGAGCACAATTTTATATCATGTCCAACACATCATTCTGCAAATAGCTGTAATTAATTAAGTACATTTTTCTCATTGAAATATCAATTACTAAAAGGAACTTTGATTTAAAATATTATTTTTTATATTTTTAAGAATAATTTATAAAGAAAATTGATGTTTTTAGTGGTTGATGTGAACTTCCACATATAAAATATAATTAGTGGCATTAGCTTTATCTTCTTTGACAAATCTTTTTTTCATTTCTATTTTTACACTTTTGTGTATTTTCACAATTTTCTATGAGAGGTTGTGTTATTTTTTGAGGTCGTAACAGGGATAACTGCACAAAAGAAAAACCCTAAAAACTCTGGAACTAATTGTAAAAGATGGAAGTAGGCTTTTGAGTTCATGGCCTTCCTATAATCAAATAAGGTGAGGAATCCCAACAATATAATTTGAGTAATGAATACTATCTTATTGCATTTATTGTGTCTCTACCCCTAAGACAGAAAGAAAATTGAAAAATACTATTTATTGACTTTCACTAGATTTCTTTAGACAAAAGGCTAATTCTAATCTCCTGACTGCCACAAAATAAAAGGTCACAACATTTTGGCTATAACTTGTCCAAACTATATGCCACAGCTATATGCCACAACTGTCCAAACTATAGTTTTGCAATACTAGTGTTTCTTCTACCATAAAGCATTTCCTATTTTGCAAACACCTTAGTACTCTTTTGTGACCTTATATCTTTTTGTACCTTTTTCCTGAATGGACTATCACTTATTTTCCTGGAATGCTTCATCTGGTGTTTTTTTAATTGAACCCAAAACTCACTGTTTCTGTAGCTCCTACCTTACTCACTAAGGAGATTTGTTTTTTCTTTTCTCTGTAAACTCAGGGAATTCTGTTTGTAGTTAGTTATAGCATTTATTATAACGTATTGTATGTATCTACAGATTATGAAGAAATATTGCAGGAATCAGAAAACTACAGCCAGCAGGCCAAATTTAGCTAGTCATCTGTTTTTGTAAATAAAGTTTTACTGGAACATAACAGCATCTATATATTTATATACTGTCCACTGCTGCTTTTACATTACAAAGGTAGAGTAATTGAGACAGGGAACATATGACTTGCAAAGCCTAAAATATTCTATCTGTCCCTTTACAGAAAAATGTTGCCAACCCTTGATCTACTGCCTTTGTCTATATGGTACTTCATTCCCTTTCTTTCTCCTGGAAATAATTCTCAACTTCTTTCAGAATAACAGCTCTTTCTGATTTCCAGAATAGTACTTTGGCCTTTGCTACAAAAATGGGCAAGTGGCTCATGATTTTATCTCCCTTAATCACAATGACTGGTCCACAGGATGAGATCATTACCTAAGCTAGTTCACCAGAGTCTTGGGATGGCTAGCACTGGAGAAGCTGGTTGATTTATGCTTTCTTCTCTGGTCTTGGAGGTTGTGGTGTGTGTGTGTGTGTGTGTGTGTGTGTGTGTGTGTGTGTGTGTGTACTGTATATGGGGTTCGAGCTTAAAAAATATTATCTACTGACATAATGTCAATGTCAAAATGTTAGGAAATTTCTGTTTGAGTTTCTTAAAGAGAAATACCATGTTTTATCTCAAGATTCCCAAGTGTTGGGAGAAAAATCTGTTCAAACACTGCAGTAAGTTTACTGTTTGCTTCTCTTGTTTTCTTTTTCCTATCTTGCTCCTCTCTCTTTCTGTTTTTATACAACATGCCTTAAAAAGAGATTTGGGAAAATAATTAAGACATACAAGTGAAAAATGTCAGTTAAAATGGAAAAAAAATCAAATTACGTATGAAGAAGAAAAGAGCAAAAGAAACAAATACCTTGCAAAATTATCACTATAATGTGACTATTTAAACATTACTGTGTGAACCCCTCAGCAGTCACAGTAAGATAAATAAATAAATACCACAGAATACTACATAGTATTTGTTATTTTATTAATGGGTTGGATTTTACTTAAATTTATCCCAGGGGAACCTCAGTAATAATCTCTTGGGGAATTTAATTAATTAATTAACTAACTAATTAATTAATTAATTAATTAACTTAATATTTATTAATTCAACGTGATTTATTATTTTTTAATTTAATTTAATTTTATCAATATACAATTTAGTTGATTTTTGTGTCCCTTTAGCAAATCCTCCCTCCCCTCTTCCTCTCCTCCTTCATCAACATCGTATCTGTTCGCTTGTCTTAACAAGTTCTAGGAATTATGATTGTTGTGTCTTCTTTCCTGCCACCCCCGTTTGTTTGTGTGTTTATTTATTTATTTTTAGCTCCCGCAAATAAGTGAGAACATGTGGTATTTCTCTTTCTGTGCCTGACGTATTTCACTTAATATAATTTTTTCTATGTCATCCATGTTTCTGAGTATGATAAATGTTGGTGAATTTGTGGAGAAAAAGGAACCTTCCTACACTGTTGGTGGGACTGCAAAATTGTTCAGCCTTTATGGAAAATGGTTTGGAGGTTCCTCAAAAAATTGCAGATAGATCTACCATATGACCCAGCTATCCCACTGCTGGGAATATACCCAGAGGAATGGAAATCACCATGTTGAAGGGATACCTGTACGCCAATGTTTATTGCAGCACTGTTTACAATAGCCAAGAGTTGGAACCAGCCCAAATGTCCATCATCAGATGAGTGGATACAGAAAATGTGGTATATTTACACAATGGAATACTATGCTGCTATAAAAAAGAATGAAATACTACCATTCTTGGGGAATTTTATTTAAAGCTCTTTATGTCTGTTTTAGGGCAGAAAGTCTGTGTAACTTAGACATCCCTATGCCCTCAGCTTCCCTTCGTTCTTACTGAGGTGAAGGACACCCACCCAATATAATTTGCCCAAGGAGGTTTCTGCTCCATTGATCATCTCGAAGTTATACTTAAAACATTTGTCTTACTCTACCTGGAAGGGTCTTACTAAACCATAGTGTGAAGTTCACACTTAAAGAAATATAAAATGATACAGTCTCTAATCTGAAAAGTTGGACAGAAACATACAGTTGGGTAGAAGAAATTAAAATTCAATACATTATATAATAAACTCTAGAAGTAGGTTAAAATTATCAAAGATTTTGTGAAGAACACAGGACTTGAAGTATGTCCTAAAAAATAGAGTGATTTCATATGTGTGTAAAACAGGTAAGAAAATACAAAGAGATTGACCTGAATATGACATATTATCAGGGCTTAAAAGTCAACATGACTGTTGTTAAAAATTCAATTAATAAATCCATTGATGAAATAACTCTTGGTAATAATAACAATCTAAAACCCAAAATAATTATAACCAATGATTTTTTACTCTCTTATGTTTTGGTTTTGTAGAAGCAGTTCCTAAGACAAGAGTTCAAGTGTTTATTTTGAAAAGAAATGCTGATAGGGCAGTGAAGTAAATAAGACAAAGAAAAGAAGGCAGCCTATGAAGGGTATTTTATTGAGCCAACATCTACTGTGGGCACCTAGAGCTGAATTTTGCTGGGAAATCTCTGGGAGCCAATGTGGGATACACAGGATTATTACAACTGAAGTGTGAGGACATCAAGATTATTATACACTACTCCTGTATACCGCTGGTTACGGCTTCTCACAGTGGGCATAATTCCCAGCACTGGCCTGCTGGGTTGTTGGACAAAAGATGCAGGTGTGAGCTGAAATTTGCTGAAATGGTAAGTATAAGGCATGGGTACTAGGTAGACAGTGTCTGCTGCTGTTGTTGGCCAGTTCCAAGCAGTACACACTAAGTACATTACATCTTATTTATACTCAGAACAGGTTGTATTTACATTCACATTTTGCATATGAGAAAACTGGAGCTGTTAGTTTAAATAATCTCCTTCTGGTCATAAAGGAAGTAATTGACAAAGCTAATTATTTGGAATACAAATCTCTCTGATTCCAAATATTGCCATTATACCATTATAGGTGCCTGCAGTTTTGGTTTCTGGTGAAGGCATGCTTTCTGGTTGGTAGACAGTGCCTCTGCCTGTGTCTTCACATGGTGGAAGGGACAAGCAAGCTCTCTGTAGTCCCTTTTTTAAAGGCACTGATTCCATTCATGAGGGCTCCACCCCCATGACCTAATGACCTCCCAAAGGCCCCACCTCCTAACACCATCACCTTGTGGATTAGAAGTTCAACATATGAATTTTGGGGAAGCACAAACATTCAGACCATAGCAAGAAATAACCAAAATATGCTATATTTTAATAATTTTAGCAAATGGGTTCAAACCCCTTTGAAATTTTTCATGCAAAAAAATTTTTAAAGAAATTAGAACATCTCTTTACCAATTTTTCTATAGTTTCTCATAGTGAGTTTTTTTGGTGTGGCTGATACATTTTTATTATTTTTGCTATCGAAATAAGTGTGTTATTGACAAAGAAATGTGAATAGGCAAATAACAATACAAGTGTCTTTAGGTAAAAGATATAAAACATAGACGTATGATGATGGCCACCAGATGAGAGCACCCACGGTGTGGAGGGCAAGCATCCCACAGCTGACCCCAGAGAATTTCACATGCTCGTGACACCTCTTGACAAGAGGCGAAGAGCCTATCTGGATCTTCATGCAGTTTAACTTCAATTTTGTTTTGTATTGTTTTGGTTTTTGATCATCTTCCCTCCCCCATTTTTCTAGAGACTGTCCTCACCCCTTACATACTCATGAGATCAAATGACTAGACAAAATACCCCAAAACATCCCTGCATATTTCTTTCATGTTTACTTAAAACGGGGTGAGTTAAGGCTAATTTTATGACAGTCTTTATGCAGGCAGAGACTTCACACCTTACTGAGGTGTCTTCTAGCTGAGGAAAACTTTTCTAATCATCTTTTTTTCAAAATGGTCTCTCCTTAACATAAAATTCTCTTGAAAATTAGCTACTTTAATTCTCTCAAGGTCCATCCATGTTGTTGAAGTCAGGCACAGAAAGAGAAATACCACATGTTCTCACTTATTGGTGGGAGCTAAAAATTAATATATAAATTCACACACACACACACACACACAAACCGGGGGGGGGGGAGAACATATAACAACCACAATTACTTGAAGTTGATACGACAAGCAAACAGAAAGGACATTGTTGGGGGGGGAGGGAGAAGGGAGGGAGGTTTTGGTGATGGGGAGCAAAAATCAGCCACAATGTATATCGACAAAATAAAATTAAAAACAAAACAAAACAAAACAAAAAATAAATAAATAAATAAAAACAATAAAAGGACAGCAAAAAAAAAAAAAAAGAAAAAAGAAAATTAGCTACTTTTATCTTAAAGGGAAAATGTGTGCAATTATTCTTCCAAAATTATCTATTTTATGGTATATTTCTGATATTCCCTTTCATCCAAGAAAAGCCAACCGATTTGAAACACATGCCTTTTTGTAAAATGTAAAATTTGTATCTAGGCTTGTCCAAACTTTTGAATACCCTGTGATGATGTCTTACAGCACTTTGTGCACTTTGCTGCATTAATGAGCTTATGAACAATTCACTGAAAAAATTTCACAGATTCTGTGATCATATTCCTTAACCTTTTAATTTTTTTTTCAGGTTAAAGTAAATATTTTATCAATGGTGTCCATGCATATGTTTTACCATGCATTGATTTTTGTTAAAAGTCTTTGCATTCTTCCTCTAGTGCCTCTTTCCTCTAATTGATTGTATAAAAACAATTCTTAAAATATTTTATTATTGAAAGTGAATTTAAAAAATCCATAAACTGAGATATTTTAGGAAAATCTGAACATACTGAAACTGCACAGCAGATCGTTCATACTGTAATTTACCCTAACACCGTCAATTTCTCTGCAATGTCTTCTAAGCATCTTACAAAAGCAGCTGCTGCCAAAGAAATGCACTTAGTTTGTAATTATATTGCTTTCTGTATTCAGCCAATTTAACATATTTAGAAGAGCAAGTATGTTCACAGTTGTAGGTGTTTATCTTTCTTCCTTATTAAGTAAGAAATCTAAAGAAAAGAAAAAAGGTATTTGCAATCTTTATCATTACATTTAGTAAAATTTTCTAAGGTAATTAATAGAGCATGACGGATTGAAATTGAAAGAGAAATTATGGATGTTTATCTCTTCATTTTCCATGTTCTGGGTGCTTAGTTTTAAATTTCTCAAAAATCTTAATTGTTTGACACTATCACTAGCTGTTATTTCAGGTTATTGAGTCATTGTTACACTCCCCTCTTTGGCCAGGCCTATTCTTTTTTGGAGAGTCATTTGCCCAACAGGATGCCGACATCAAATCAGTCAGAGCATAGCTCCCAGAGCATGGGAGACGCTCCTCTGGCTGACAGACTTTATGGTGGCCCTATGATTCGACTTCTTGTATTCACACTTTTGAGGACTGTGGCTTACTTCTAGCCATTGGAATGCTACGAAAGTGATGTGATGTACATGGTTACATGTTCGTGATCACACAAGAGTAGAACCATCTAAGTCTCTATTTTTTTCTTTCTCACTGGCTGTGAGGAAGCCAGTTGCCATGTATCTTACAACCACTAGAGACTGAATGCTGCCAAAAGCCAAAAATGTGTGGGCAGGGGGGAAATATTCTGCTCTAGTCCAATCTTCAAATCAGACTCTAACCCTGAAGAACACTTTGATTGCAGCTTGGTGAGACACTATGCAGAGAATCCAACTAAGCTATGCCCAGACTTCTGGCCCTTAAAAACTCAGAAGACAAATTAGTATTGTTTGAAGCCAATAAGTTTATGGTAAAAATGTAGAAACAGATAACTAATACAGACCCTCTTCACTTCCACATCTATGGTTTTCTCTATTCAGTGATATCAATTTCTGGAACAGTTGGAACAATGTAGATACAAAACCACATAAAAACACTTATTTCAAACCATAAACAACATCCCACTCATTTCTTAGATCCTTCTGTTTACTCCATCACGGTTCCTACCCAGTACCTCCTCAGAATCATCTGAAAGAACTACTCCTTTAAAGGACGTATTTCTATTTCTTTTAAATATTATATCATTTGAGTATAAAAAGTGGTTTTGTATACTTTCTATTCTTTTTGCTCCTGTGTGATAAATCTATACTTTTTTTTTCTAGGTTTGTACTAGATGTATTATCCTTTTCAGATTAAAATATTGCAAATGACTGTGAAATACCTTGGAGGACTAATAATTTTCCACTAAGATTTCTCAATTTCTTTTTGCTACTTTTCTGATTAAACCCAAGGTGTCCAAACAAATCACAATTACAGATCACGGCCTCTACATTATGTTCTGATATGAATGCAACCTAAGCTTCTTCTGACCTTCCAAGAATTTGAATTAACGCCCAAGGAATCTGTATCACTACCTGAGAAGTGGAAGAGAGAAGGGAAAAAGTGTTGTTAAAAGTGATAGTTTTTAAAAGTTACTGTGTTTAAATATCTTGTTTGCAAGTTTTCTAAAAACATACTAATATATATGAACACAACATCTTAGAAAGGCCTGTGCAAATGACCTGCTCTGATTTAATCTTCATTAGTTTTACAGTGGATCTTTCTTTAAATGCCCTCCATTATTAAAATCACTGTTCCACAGTACTGACAGAGTTATTTATTTTAAAAATTAAACAATTAAAAAAACTTTCTTCAGTGTGTAATGCACAATGCTATAAGCTTTTCATTACCCAAAAGATAAAGTCTAAATTACTTAACAAAACATACAAGACTATAATATGATCTCAGTATTTATCCCCAGTCTGATCTTAAAAATGTCCTCCATCTTATAAATTATTCCTATATTGCAGTCACTTAAAACTTCTACTGGTTTTATTTCCATTTCACTTTTTCAGAATTCACTATTGCAGAATTATTCTTTCTGCTTGAAATTGCCTCCTCACTTTCTCCCCCGTTTGAAATGATGACCCATCTCCAATATCAACTCTCTTCTAAATCCTTTTCTGATTCTTTTGACCATGGCATTTATTGCATTACATTATAATTGATCATTGATCAGTATATATTCCTCTCTAGAGTTTGAGATCTTTGAATGAAGGAATCATGTCTGACTCTTCTGTATTGTGTACCAATACCAAGGTGAATGTTTTCCCCTAATTTAAAACTAGGTATTACAAAATTATGCAAACAGAAGCAGCAATAATAATAATAACAACAACCCTGCTCCTTATTTACATAGAATATAAAATATAGCACCAAAGATAAAACATTAAAAATAATATATAAGGCTACAAATATTCCAACAAGGCCACACTTATTCTACAGATAAAATGTTTGCATTTATTTTCATCTATAACCTTCAGGCAGATCTATAAATTTTATTCTGAAATAAAATAATCCAGTTGGCCATGAAAAAGGGACCTTTCTTTCTATGGGTTAGCCATTGTGGAGGATTCTACATATATTTTCTCCCTTAATTCTAACAATAAATAAATGTACTATTTTTCTTTCTACAACAAAAATGTAGTCATTAAAGTAATTTACTGAGCTAATATTTAAAAGGCAGAACAAGCATTCAAGGTCTCTCTGATTCAAAACTCCTTAGTTTCTACACTGGATGCTTCATCCCAAATTTGCAAATTCAGTAATCTTGTTTTAAAAAATCAATAGTACTAATTCGAATTTTTGCTTGTTATGGCTTCACTCTTCTGTTAAAAATATACATACGTAATTTTCTATAGTTTTTTCTTTTAAATCTTTGAGTTTTAATTTCAAATACTTTTCTGTATTTTCCACCTGTATTTCAGTTGTTTGACTGCCTAAGAATTATATAATTACATAATTTTGTATTTAGAAAATTATTTATACACACACATACATATATATCTACACGCAAGAGCCTCAGGGTGACAAAATCAACTTAGAAATTATGATATTATGTGTATAACTATGTGTTTATTACTGTGCTACAAAGGTGTAGTAGTGGAAAAAGAAAAGCCGTAAAAGTGCATTTTCTAATATTTTCAAAGATTAAATATCTCAAATATTTCTAAGAATGCTAAATATTAGTTTAAAAATGCATGCTTACATATATACACACACAGAGATAGGTGTGTGTGTGTGTGTGTGTGTGTGTGTGTGTGTGTGTGTGTGTGTGTGTGTATATATATATATATATATATACACACCAACCTAACCAACTAAATCAAATGCCTAACAATCGGCAGCATTTTCGCTGGCTTCATTATCTCTAACAGCATCACCCCACAAACACCCCTCAAATACCCATACCCCTCTACCTCAAACTCTCCGCCACCTCGTTACCATCCTAGGTTTCACCGCAGCACTAGAACTATGCCTAAACTCACTAAACAAAAACTTTAAACTTCCCTCACACGCACACAAATTCTTCATCCTCCTAGGATTCTTCCCGACCATCATACACCGCATGATGCCCTACCTTAACCTAACCATAAGTCAGAACGTAGCCTCCCTAACACTAGACTTAACCTGACTGGAAAAAGGAACCCCCAAAAACATTGCCCACATCCAAATACTGGCCACAACAGCCACTTCCAACCAAACAAGGCCTAATCAAACTTTACTCCCTCTCCTCATTTCAACCCTAACAGCAACATTACTAATATATATAATACATATATGGGTATATTAATATATAGAGAGGTATATACCTATATATATATATTTTTTTTCTTTTTTTCCTTGTATAAACCTGACATTTGCACAAGTGGGGAAAAGGATCAATGTGTGCCTACTGAAAAAAAAATGAGAGAGGGAGAGAGAAAAAAAAGAAAGAAAAATAAAAGAAAAAATGAAAAGGTGGGCAGAAAATGACAAGGAATATTAATTGCCTGAATGGAGTAAAAATCCCATTAGTAACAGAGTGTTAGTTCTTTATTTACATGAGCGATTGTTGCTTTTGAAACAAAATTAATTATACAGGAAGGTGAATTTTGTTTAATTTCTTGGAGAGACTAAATATTTTTCTTCCCCATCTCAGTAATGGAACCCAAGCTCATTTGAAAGGTCTACTTAAATTTGAAAACTTAAGTGTAATAATTGAAAAAGAATACATCCCTGGGATGAATCCCACTTGATCATGGTATATAATTTTATGGATGTGTTGCTGTATTCTATTTGCTAATATTTTATTGAGGATTTATGCATCTATATTCATCAAAGACATTGGCCTGTGGTTTTTTTGTTGTTGTTGTATTTTTGTCTGGTTTTGGTACCAGAGTGATGTTTGCTTTATAGAGTGAGCTTGGGTGAATGGCCTCTGTTTAAATTTTTTGGAGTAGATTGTAGAAAATTATTATTAATTCTTCTTTAATGGTTTGGTAGAATTCGGCAGTGAAGCCATCTGGTCCTGGGCCTTTCTTCATTGGGAAATTGCTGATTACAGCTTCAATCTCTTTGAACGTTATTGGTCTGTTCAGGTTTTCTATGTCTTCTTGGTTCAGACTTGGTAGGTAGTTTGTGTGTGTCCAGAAATTTGTTTATTTCTTACAGGTTTTCAAATTTGTTGGTGTACAGTTATTTATAATAGTCTCTAATGATTCTTTGTATTTCTGTGGAATTGGTTGTAATGTCTCCTTTTTTATTCATAATTTTTGTTATTTGTGTCTTCTTTTTTTAGTTAGCCTAGCTAATGGCTTACCTGTTTTGTTTATGTTCTCAAAAATCTCATTGATCTTTTGTACAGTTGTTTGGGTTTCTATTTCATTTAGTTCTGCTCTGATTTTAATTATATCTTTCCTTCTACTAAATTTGGTGTTGGATTGTTCCTGTTTTTCTAGTTCTTTGAGGTGAAGTATAATGTTGTTTATTTGCCATCTTTCTGTTCTTCTGAAATAAGCATTTATTGATATAAACTTCCCTCATAGTACTGCTTTTGCAGTACCCCAGAAGTTTTGGTATGATGTGTCATTATTTTCATGAGTTTCGATATATATGTTTTTATTTCTTGTTTAATTTCTTCTTGGACCCATATGTCAATCAGTAGAATGTGGTTTAATTTCCATTATTTGTATAGTATCCAGAGTTTTGTTTGTTATTGATTTCTAGTTTTAATCCATTGTGGTCTGAAAAAACACATGAAATAATTTCAATTTTTAAAAATTCATTGAGACTTGATTTGTGACCTAACATGTGGTCTATCCTGGAGAATGTTCCATGTGCTGATGAGAAGAATGTATGTTCTATGGATGCTGGATGAAATGTTCTGTAGATATCTGCCAAGTCCAATTGGTCTAAAGTGTTGTTTAGATCTGGTTTTTCTATGTTTTTCGCCTAGATGATCTGTTCAATGTTGACAGTGGGGTGTTCAGGTCCTCTACTACTATGGTATTTGTATCTATCTCTTTCTTCAGGTGTAATAATGTTTGCTGGACAAAAATCAAAGACAATAAACATATGATTACCTCAATAGATGATGAAAAAGCATTTGACAAAATTCAACATCCTTTCATGGTTAAAACTCTCGATAAATTCTTTATAGAAGGAATGTATCTTAACACAAACAAAGCCACATATAACAAACCTACTGCCAATATTATTCTGAATGTGGAAAAGTTGAAAGCTTTTCCCTTAAGAACAGGAACAAGACAAGAATGCCCACTATCACCACTCCTATTCAACATAGTGTTGGAAGTAGTAGCCAGAGCAATCAGGGAAGAGAAAGAAATAAATGGTACACAGATTGGAAAAGGTGAAGTCAAATTGTCCCTATTTGCAAATGACATGATCCTATATATAGAACAGCCTAAAGACTCTACAAAAAATCTCTTAGAGTTAATAAATGATTTCAGCAAAGTTGCAGGACACAAAATCAACATGCAAAAATCAGTGGTATTTTTATACTCCAAAAATGAACTAGCAGAAAAAAGAAATCAAGATAATTAGCCCATTTACAATAGTCATCAAAAAAATAAACTACCTAGGAATAAAGTTGACCAAGGATATGAAATATCTCTATGAGGAGAACTCCAAATCCCTGTTGAGAGAAATTAAAGAGGACACAAGAAGATGGAAAGATATTCCATGCTCTTGGATTGGAAGAATTAACATTGTGAAAATATCTACACTACCCAAAGTGATCTACAGATTCAACACAGCTCCTATCAAAATACCAATGACATTCTTCACAGAAATGGAAAAAAATTCCCTGACATTCATATGGAACAACATAAATCCCCAAATAGCCAAAGCAATCCTGAGCAAAACAAAGAAATAGATAAATAAAGCCAGAGGCATAACACCACCTGACTTCAAACTATACTACAGAGCTATAGTAACCAAAACAGCATGGTACTGGCATAAAAACAGACACTTGGACCAATGGAATAGAATAGGGATCCTAGAAATCAGCCCATATACCTGCAATCATCTGGTTTTGAAAGCCTCAAGAACACACACAAGGGAAAAGAATACCTCTTCAATAAGTGGTGCTTGGAAAATTGGACATCCATATGTAGAAGAATGAAACTAGACATGTACCTCTCACCATATATCAAACTCAATGCAGAATGGATTAAAATCTTAAACATACATCCTGAAATTATAAAACACAAAAGAGAAAACATAGGTGAAACTCTTCAGGAACTTTGGGTGTAGACTTTGTGAAAACAACCCCCAAAACACAGGCAACAAAAGGAAAAATAAACAAATGGGATTATATCAAACTAAAAAGCTTCTGCACAGCAAAAGAAACAATTAAAAGAGTGAAAGACAACCAACAGAGTGGGAGAAAATATTTGTAAAATATGCATTCAACAAAGGATTAATATCCAGCATATATATACAAGGAACTAAAACAATTTAACAGCAAGAAATCAAGTAATCTGATTAAATAATGGGCAAAGAAGCTGCAGAGGCATTTCTCTAAGGAAGATACAAGAATGGCTAACAGACACATGAAAAAATGCTCAACATCATTCAGCATCCAAGAAATGCAAATCAAAACCACAATGAGATATCATCTCACTCCAGTTAGGCTGGCTAATATCAAAAAGGCTGAGAATAAGAAATACTAGCAAGGATGAGGAGAAAGGGGAATTCTACACTGTTGGTGGGACTGTAAAATGGTGAGACATTATGGAAAATTGTATGGAAGTTCTTCAAACAACTACAGACAGAACTGCCATATGGCCCAGCAATCTCAATGCTGGGTATATACCCAAAAGACTGGAAATCATCATGTTGAAGGGATACCTGTACTCCCCTGGTTATTGCAGCTCTATTTACAATATACAAGAGTTGGATCCAGCTTAAAAGCCCATCATCAGATGAGTAGATAAGGAAAATGTAGTATGTTTGCACAATGGAATACAACTGTGCTATGAAAAAGAATGAAATTCTGCCATTTGCAGCAACATGGATGAACTTAGAGAAAATTATGTTAAGTGAAATAAGCCAGGCACAGAAGAAGTAATACCGCATGTTCTCACTTATATGTGGGAGCTAATAAAAATAAATAAACAAACAAACAAATAAATAGGAGGAAAAAAAAGACCTAACAACCACAATAATTCTTTGAACTTGTTAAGAGAAGTGGACAGAACTGAGATTGCCAGGGGTAACAAAAAAATAAGCAATAAAAATAGAAATAAAAACAATTGATTTTTGGTTTTGTTTAAAAAAAAAACAGATAATGTGCTTTTAAATGCCATTTTTCACTCATCTTAAAATATATCTTTTCTTTAAGATAACACTAAACATGGTAATGTATTGTTGGCCACATTAGGCATAATTCATTTGTAATTTAGTTATTTGTCTTCTTGTAATATCAATTTTTTTAATTTCACTGAAAGTTTAGTGAAAAAGTTATTTATATTCAGTCACAGGCTTTGGTATTGACTATATAGAGAAGAAATTAGGTATGAAAAATATAGTCTCTAAATAAAACATTAATGTCAAAATTTAAAACTAACTTTTGATTCAGAATGTCAGAGATGAGGCCCCCAAATTTTCATTGTTAAATTTGCTTCTTGTGATTTTGATATTGGTAGTCCATGAGCCACATTTGAAAAACAAAGGCAGACAACTACAGAAACAACCATAACAAAACCTTGGTGTACAGTAAGAATATAGTGGTCCAAAGGGAGCTTGATTATCCATGGAAGCTTTGCATAGGGGTGCATGTTGGTAGTGCCAATCTGAGCAATCTCTAAGATGTAGGTGATATTTAGCCAGGTTTTAGGGTAATTCAATCTAGCTGCCAGGTCATCCTCATTGTAGACATTAGAATATGTGATTGTAATTTTTTTTTCCTGAAAATTTTATTTATTTATTTACTTTAAATTAAATATATATGTGGGGTACAGAATTTACTATCAATACTTCTGTACAGTATGTGATTATCAAATCAGTATTATTAGCATATTCATCATTACAAATCATAATTATTCTTTACGTCCCTTACCGAATTACTCCCTCCTCCTCCCCCTTTCCTTCCTCTAGTAACTATAGGTCTGTTCTCTCCTATAAGTTCAATATTTCCTTCCTTCCTTCCTTCCTTCCTTCCTTCCTTCCTTCCTTCCTTCCTTCCTTCCTTCCTTCCTTCCTTCCTTCCTTCCTTCCTTCCTTCCTTCCTTCCTTCCTTCCTTCCTTCCTTCTTAGCTTCCACTTATGAATGAGGACATGCAGTATTTCTCTTTCTGTGCCTGGCTTATTTTACTTAACATAATTTTCTCCAAGCTCATCCATGTTGCTGCAAATGGCAGAATTTCATTCTTTTTGTGGCTGACTAGTATTCCACTGTGTATATATACTACATTTTTCTTATCTAGTCATCCATCAATGATGAATATGGTAGAATGCTGGTGTAGCTACCACACGTTACACTACTGACATGACAAAGCTAAAATACAGATTTTTGACACAGACAGTCCTGCATATTAATTTCAGCTGGAAAGGAAATAATGAATATTGGATTAATCTTTTAATAATTTTTGGCAACCAATAAATTCAGAAAAATGTCCCAAATATTCATCTTTAAATGCTAAAGAAAATACATGCTAGAAATAGCACGTAATAAGGTTATTTGATCTATATTCAAAGTTCTGGGGAAGCCTAGGTAAATTTTTATGTTAAATTTTATTTAAATTTATTTATCCCATTTTATTAAAATTATGCTATTAATCTGCATTGCTGGGGGAAGACTAAATCCTCTTTACACCAACAGTGCAAAAATGTACATTCTGAAGTCAATGAATGATAATAGGACCTTAAGTTCCACTACCCTTTCAAATCATTGCATATAGATAATATATTCCCAAGTATCTCACTAATTGCTAAATATTTTAATCAATGCTCTAAATATCTTTTAAAAGCCATAAATACATACATAATATCATTCCCAAATCCTTTATCTTCATGATAGATTTAATCTTAATCTAAAAATGTTTAGTTTGTAGAATATAAATTTATGATAGGCTAGTTGTGCTGTGATAGGATATAATCTTTAAATTTTAGCAGCTTACTGCAGGAATTGTATATCTCACTCACTTCCAGTCTACTGTGTACCCAGACAACACTTCAGAGCAATTGTTATCCATGTGTAGATGCAGTGTCCCAAGCGGCTTCAACCTGATGGCACCTTCTGATCTCAGTATGTTTTCCACAATCACCAAAGCAAAAAAAATGTGTGGTCTGGAGCGCAGAGCACTGAATGTTAAATGTATCCACCTGTAGGGTCACATATTTCATTAACCAGGCAACTTCAGAGATAACCTCAAGAAGGTAGAACATGCTAATATACTGTGTGTGTGGAAGGAAGAGATCTGTAAATATGGTAAATTGTACTAATGTTAACTATACATGACGTGTATAATACAGACAAACACAGAAAGTACTTTGTTCAGATGATCAGAAGGAAGAGATAGCAGAGGAGATCATATTTTACAATGTGGGTAGAGGCATGTGAATGATATCGTGGATAGTCCTGCTGATATCGTCGGATCAAAAAAAATAGCTCTGCAGATAACATGAGTAAATGATTCCACCGCTCTCATTCCCTTCTTTGATCTAAAAATAGTATTTATTTGACTGTTTATATTATATTAGAAATTTTTTGTGGAATATACTTGTGCTCGTATATAGAAAAAATATATATCAATGAGCAAAGGTAGTCAGGCAGAAAAGACTGTAAGCAAATACTGAAAGGACAAATCTGAAAAATAAATTTCCACAGAGATTGGAAGTGAGGAGGAAGGCAATCTAATAACTGACATCGGTATTGAGCACTTACTATGTGCCAGATAATTTAAATCACTTCACATGTATTGTTTGATGTAAAACTAGAACTCCCTGGTGTATATGTTATTATCATATCTATTTTACAAATGAAAAAATTGGTAAAATAACTTGCCCAGGTTCACATGCCTGATCATTGGTAGAGGTCATGTAGAGGCCAACAATACATCTGGTGGCCTGCACACAATGTTTCCACCTGCTACATCCTGTACAGGACTCATTATTATCAGCCACAAATTTAGTTAGCACAGATGTTGGCAATATTTTGATGTCACTTTTCTACAGAAGAGCTAAGGATTTTAATTTTTTTCATTAAGTAGAATAATATATTTTTACTTTAAGTAATTATTTTTCACATTTGTTGACTTATTTGATTTTATAATTCTGTATTTCAGGTAGGGTATAGGGCATGTATTATTATCCCTACATGACAGTGGAAACATTTCATTTCGAGGAAGTTAAATAATTTACATAAATTCACATACTTGATAAACAGATAAACAGAGATTGGATCCAGTACCTTCGGGTTCATGCTGAATGATCTTTTCACCCAACCACGACATTAACAACACCACATGAAAAAAATAAGACATAAGTCTAAAATAAAATAAATTTAGGAGAAAAATACAAAATAGTTTTTGATTTAATGGAGTGGTTGACAGATTATTTGCAATTTAATACAATTTATTTAACAGTTATCACAATTATTTAACTGCAATTTAACTTAATACTTAAATTACATCTAACACCCTCTTATTGAGACAGTTCATGGTCCCCCATGTTGTGTGATGACCCTTGTTGCAAGTTTTTAAATTACAGGATTGTTCTTTGTGGTCTTTAGATAGTGGATATTAATATCTCTCAGTTTTCTTTCCCCCCCCTACATTTCCTACTCTCTAATTCTTTTACAATAACCTCTATTATTATAAACAGGCAATGTCAAGCACATATTTAGTTGCATTTTGTTTCAATTACAAGTAGATTCAGAAATTAAGATGAAATGAGGTGGTGCGCCTGCACTGTAGGTTCATACAGATGCTGTGTGTGAAAGACACCCCCCCCACAGCCATCAGCACAGAATCCAGGTTTACTGCTGAGGTAACTGACCCACTTTCCCAATTATTTTGCTGACCCATCTTCCAATATTCCTGAATCCAAATAATAAAGGTACATTTAATGTGGAGAAATATATAAAGTTGTAATTGGGGGGAAAAAGACAGTTATTTATGGAATGTCGACCAACAATATTTCTGCACTATTTGTGGGTGGAAAAATTATTAATGCTTCCTCTAGACATACTCAAAATATAGCTTAACATTTTGAGGAACTAATTTTTTGGACTCGTGTCTTTTTCAAATATGCATAACCATTTGAAATAAAATATAAATTCTAATTTCCGTATATTTAAACAAAAGAATACAGACCTGTAGGGCATAATAGTCTGTGCATCTTATTTTGGAGATGTGATAATTGAGACCCATAGAGATATAGAGATTTTCCTAAAATAACTTCATGACATAGTGCGATCCATTATATAAAGTATAAATTGGTATACAATTGGCATGTAGTGTTGTATTTCCCAAAATTTTATGGAACAATTTATGTTTAATCAGTAATCCAATATGAATTATATGAATGCGTCTAGTTAGACTTTCAACCCACAATTTGAAACTTAGAAAAAAAAATCATTTTTTAATTTTGTTACAAAAGTAATTTATGGTTGGGAAACAAGTTAATCTAGATTTCAAATCTCCCAGACTCTTGGAAATATAAGACATCCTAACAAAGTAATTCATAATGATCCTCCCCAAGCCACCCAAGTATGAGTTTCTGTCCAGGTTTCTGGGACTTAAAAGTGCACGTACATTAACGAAGTAAAGGAGCAGCAAAGTCATTGGTGATGTTTCATTTGTTCACATACTTCACTGCTGTGATGCCCTTGTTACTGTGCTGTGGCCTTTTACACGAGAGCTAACACTTCTATCTCCAGTTTGAACATGAGGATCTTTGGAGAAGTTACTCAGATTAGAATTTATGATTTCTATCTCCCTAGGTGGTCCATGTAGCTGCCATCCCATTGAACATAACCTAAAATCCACAGGCTCTCTCTTTTCTCTAGGGCATGAGAATATTTCTCTAGTTGTGACAGGAAGCCCCTCATTACTGCTAGCCACTTCAGGCCTCTGAGAAAGAAAAAGGCAGCCTTGACAGCTGTCAGCTAGTGCCTGGCTCAACACTGCCAATTAAGCCACGATTTTCCATTTTAACATCGATAGTTTCAGAAACCACCATTAGTCAATGTCACTCTGTAAATGTGTTGAAGCAGAACACAGAGGAGATCACTCTGTAATTACGTCTGAGTCCAAACTACAAAAATGACCAAACATCTTCTTCTCTTGGCTATCCTGAGTGAGTGAAGCTTCTTTACCACTTATGTTAGCCCCACTTTGTTTTATCTGTCTCCTAGGTAAAAATTATCAAGATACTCAATTACAGAATTACCTCAACTTTCTGATGTCGTCCAGTCCAGAGGAAACCCTTGCTTCTTTGAACCTTACCCAAAACACCCAACACAAACCCAAATCCTGTAATATGCTTCTCTTAATACCTTCTTACTGAGATGGCTCCTGGTCCTCTGTGGTGTGTGATCACCCATGTTGCAATGTCTTAAACTACGTGTGTCTTCCCAGTGGTCTTTAGATAGTTAACGTTCATACATCTCAGCTCCCTCCACCCATTTTCTAGCACTTAATTCTCTAAAGATCTAATTCTAGACCTTTATTATTAAAAACAGGCACACAAACACCCATACTAAAATAACTAAAGCACACAAACACAAATATTCTAGTTCTCCTTTTCTCATTGGGATGAAAAAAACAATATTGACATCTAATTTTTCTAGAAGGTAAGCAAAAGAAGGAACATTTAAATTTATATACCCAAATCATCGACATTTTAGTTCTGCCTTATGTATATATATACACTATGTGCATATATGCCTGTGTGCTTTATACATGTCTACTGAAATCCATTGCCCATTTGCAATTGTCGCAATGCCTCCTTAAATAGTTTTGATTATTTTTGAATTATTTGCATATCTCTATTTTGATTGAAATCTGTTAAACTTCAGTGGAACATTGTGTTTTTAAAAATATTTCTTAATTTTAAAATGGGTTTTCATCCTATTCTTTATTTTTAATTTCATTTCTCTAATGACTAATGATGTTGGACCTCTTTTTATATTTGTATTTGCCATCTGTAAAACTCTTTGGTGAAATGTCTCTTCATATCTTTTGCTCATGTTATCATTTTTACTTTTTTTTTTTTTTTACATTTCTGTTACTGAGTTACAGGGTTTGCGAATATTTTTTCTCAGTTTGGAGATTGTCTATCATTCTTTGCATGGAGTTTTTCAAAGAGGAAATATTTTCTAATTTTGATAAAGCCCAATTTATCAATTTTTAATGTTATTGTTCATGGTTTTTCTGTGAGTTAATTCTAGAACCTCTTTGCCTAGGTCTAGATCTTGAAGACTTTTTCCTTTTTTTCTTCAGAAGTTTTGTAATTTTGCTTTATACATTTAAGTTCATTTTCTATTTTGAATTAATTTTTGTGCAAGGTAAGAGAATCAGGTCAAGGATGTTTTTGTTTTGTTTTGTTTTGTTTTATCTAAACACCATTTGCTGAAATGGCTCTTGTCTTCCTTATTCTGTTCCATTAATCTAGTTATCCATCCCTCTGCCTATACCACACCATCTTGATGACTGTGGATGTACAGTAAGTCTTGAAATCAGGTGGAATGTTATTCTATCAATGACTGAAAGAGAGTACTGAAATATCCAATTAAATTGTAAATTTGTCTATAACTGTGTATTCGCCAACCAACAAAGCTGAAAAATACGTGAAGCACATACTGATAGAACTGAAATAATTAATCTACGTGGCCAAATTGATCGACATAAATTACGTTTATACTATATTCTTATTATCTTGTTTTTAATATTCAAGATAGGTGATGATACTATTTTTCTTTTCTCTGATATTCACAATTTGTTTTTTTCCTTTAATTTTTTTTGTTGATCTTTCATGGTTTATTAACTTTATTAATCTTTTTAAAGAAATAACTTTTGTCTAATATTTTCTTTTGTGTGACTGCCTTTATTTCATTCATATCTGCCTTATATTTATTATGACATTCCTTCTGATATCTTTGGTTTCAATTTGTTGTTCTAGTATTTTTTTTTCATTTTTTTCTGATGGAAACTTGCATCACTGATTTTAAACCTTTTCCCCTCCTGTGGTAGGCTTAATAACAGCCTTTTAAGATATGCACAAACTACTTCTTGGACCCTGTGAATATGTTACCTTTTATAGCAAAAGGGACTTCGTAGATGTGATGGAGTTATGCGTTTTGAGAATTAGCAGCTGAAAGCAGGTTTCTTTCACACAACTGAAAGCAGCAAGTCCATCCAAAATAGTCTTGTGTGGCATGACCACATACCCACAGATTTTACTGGATCAGTTTAACTTCATATTCAGCCTTAGAAGTGCTTATTTCATAGGTCTTTCTGGGTGCAAAAGAAACAACCACAAGACAATGAGCTAGAGCCCTGCCTCTCTGCATCATGGCATTTCATGTGGAACCAGAACCTGCTTCTTCAGCTGCCCCTTCTGAAGCTAATGCTTCTCTGCCCTCGTGTTTCTCATTCAGCAGACCCAATCCTTCCTCACAGCCATGTCTGTTAAGCCACCTTTACATTCTATGTTTTAATGCAAATTCTGTACTTATCAGGACATTCTTTACTAGGAACTTTACTATTTTATTATTTTGATTGTGCAGGATTTTGTTAGTGTTCTGTTTAGGTTTCACAGTTTTGAGTGCTCCCTTAAATCTTCCATGGAAAGACATTTTCCAAAAGTATTTATATAATTTTAGAGCAGAAACTCCTATACATTTATGATAGTCACGCATCTGATTGAAAAATTCAGATTATTTGACTATTTGACATAATGAAAATATCACTAACTATTAAAGTAACCTAATTTATTTTTAAGCTATATATATGTATATGTACACACATACATACTGATCTCTAATCTGATGTTTCATCAGCATTAAATAGTGAAACTGAAAGTATATTGAATTTACATAAGGTATTTAATTGACAACTGAATGCACTAACCTGCAGCTTTTTACTGAGAAAAAAGGGAAATTAGGACCTATACAGTTAAAAACACTGAAAATTTGATTGTTTGTGTTTGTTATTTTTTATAATTGTTGTGTATAACTGACCATCTTATAGTTATCAAGGAATTCAATTTTAATTTTAAATGGTTTGTGCATTTCACAATATTGAAAATAATTCAGATCATGCAAGAGAAGTCTCTGAATATATAAGACTATCATCAAATCAATGGAGCCTTTAAAATTCTTAAAGTCTATGTGGTTCTTTAAAAATAAAACCAAATGGAGATGAGGTGAAAGTTAATATTGAATTCATAAGTAATAGAAGAAAAGAGAAAGGATACCTAATTGCTTTTTAGCAAAGCTTTAACAATGGATAAAACAAAATAATAGCAGAGAAAATACCTCACCACAGAAAATGATTTGCTGTTTCAAAATTCATTTCAAGTTCATAATAGATTTTGTTTCCCTGCTTTTGCAGTAACACATCTATTTCATGCCCAATTTAGAGCAAAGTCAACCACAGAATCCTTTATAAATGTAAGATAAAGTTACTTTTTATCTTTTGAACTGCACCAGCCTGACATTAAGTAAACCTAGAGGATCCTAAAGCAATGCTGAGAAAAAATGTGAGCAAGAGTGTTTCTAGTGCCCTACTGAAGAAAGTGTTATTACTTTACCAACACACATAGCTGCAATCTATTCAGCTATCACAGATCCATTTTAGGTGACTCAATTCCTAATATTTAGGTTAGACACACTTTCTTTCTTGTGTTTATCTCCAAATTTTCTAGAGCAGTGGGAATGATAGTATACCTCAAGCAAGCTGGCTACAGTAAGCAATCTTATATCTCTTGTTGGTGAACTCCACAATACAGAAGCAACAGAAGAAGAAAAGAATCTACCCATCAATTAACCAACCAGTCAATAAAATAGGGAATATGTGAGTAGTTTTAAAATAAATGTTGTTAAGTAAAATATTTTTCTTTTAGCCTAGCACTGACTAACTGTGACAATGAGGCTGTGATACCTTGTTTGAAGGTCTTGATTCAATTAACAATGGCACACATAAGCCTGTTTAATGTCTTGGAAGCACAAAGCCTCTGGGAGTCCTCTTGGTTCTGTTTAGCTAGGCTAAGAAGTCTTTATATAGTCCTAGTTATCTATATTAATGCCACTTTCCCCCCCTCAAATACACTGGAATTGTTAGTTTACTTTTCATTGGATTAATTTACCATGTTTTTTTTTTAAGGTTATGGGTCTCAGGAATAGAAATAGGTCTTAGAACTAAAAAGAAATAAAACAGAATTAAACAATTGTGATCATACATTTTGTTTTGAATGTGCACTTTTAATGAGTTTTAACTGAAACAGATTATATCTATATTTATACCTATTTATTTTTTAAATTGATTATGCATATTCATGGGGTACAAAGCTGACCTTCACCACCTGTGCCCAAGATGTGATGGTCAGATCAATAATATCAGGATGCCCATTACCACAAATTGTGATTATTCCCCATATCTGCCCAATTAATCCCCAGCCTTCCTCCCTGCCCATCCCACCAGCAACCCTCTGTATGCTTTCTCACTCTTCAAGTCCAACGCACCACTGTGGTTTTTCCTTCCTTCTTTCTCTCTTAGCTCCCACATATCAGTGAGCACATGTGGTGTTTTTCCCTCTGTGCCTGGCTTATTCCACTTGATATTTTCTCCAAACTCATCCATGTTTCTGCAAATGGCAGAATTTCATTCTTTTTTATGGCATAGTAGTATCCTATGGTGTACATATACCACATTTCCCTTATCCAGTCATCCTTTGATGGACATTTAGGTTGGCTCCATATCTTGGCCATTGTAAACAGAGCTGTGATGAACATGGGAGTGCAGGTATCCCTTTGACCTGATGAATCCCATTCCTTGTGTATATACCTACAAGTGGGATTCCTGGATTGTATGGCAGATTTATCTGTAGTTGTTTGAGAAACCTCCATACTGTTTTCCATAGTGGTTTTTATTGGTTACAATTGGTCAGTTTTCAAAATAATATTGGTCACATTTTACAGATGCAAAATATTACGTACCTTTATATACTGAAGTTATATAGCTGTCCATTATCTACAGCCAACTGTAGGCTGAAGTTGCTCTTGAAGAACAATGAGTGTGTATTTCTCTTATGCAAGTATGAGATGTTTGAGGGTTGAGCAGGTATTATGAAAATCCTGGACCTCACTGACTATCTCAACGATTATCCTTGCATTAATAAAGAAAATTTAGATCCATGTACTTTCTTTCCAATCCTTTTCCCACAAGAATGATGAAAGTAATGCTTTCCCATACCTTAAAAAGCAAAGATGACAATAGAGCAACAATGAAAATCAATATCTCTGTCAACGCTCACCATCCACTGGTCTACTCAGAGCACTTTTAGCCATTTCTAAGTTCGTTAATAGTTACTTCCTTATGTAAAATAAAATGTTTTTAAATATACACATACATGTGAGTGAGTGTGTGTGTGTGTGTATGTTTCTTTTGCTTTCTCCCACGTGCTAGATGAGGATTTGGCTAAACTTTACCTTACTCTCCAATTTTCATTCGCACACTCTTCAATTCAAATAGTTATATTAATACTTTGGTTGTCTTAGAGCTTCTCCCTGTATCCTCAAATAGCATAATTACAGCCTATTTTTCATATGTACCAAAGACCATATTCCTCTCACTTTGTAGCATTCCCACCTTTCCTTCTCTGCTTCATTGTCTTTGACTTTCCATAATCTCATAGCTGTAGTTATACTTTTATTTTGTTGAAGTTGTAACCATTGTAAAATATTCTGTGATTGTCCTCTAAGTTGATTGTAAAAATTGAAAATCAGTGAATGACACCTATAATACTGTGACTATTTAAATGTAATTTACTTCAGAGACAAGTACCTGGCAGGATTGCTTCGTCTGCCCTGTTTGGTCAATGTCATGAGGTCTGCCATTCACTGGATAATGTTCCTAGGATGGCTGTTGATTTCTCCATCAACTGTCTTTATCATAATCCTGTTTCCACTCAGATTTCATTTATTCTTTGGATTATATTCATTCTCTTTATTTCTTAGGACCTTTCTCATGGAGCTTTTATCTGGTCTACTGTGCTCAAGTCTGCCACACAGGATTCATCCGCTGCAGGGCTGGAGGACACCACTCCCTCTGCTGTGATAGACACACTGTTTTCAGTATCTGTATGATTCTTTGTAGGACCAATTTCTCATTATATGAGAGGAGAGTTATCGAATGTCACAACTACCAAAATAAATAGAATGCTTTATTCCTAATATTCTTATATAAAAGGCAGCTAATAGAAAAACATGGACAAAAGAATGACATTTGTAAAACAAAAGGGAAAATGTTCTAAATGGCAATATGAAGCAGAGATTTAAGACAGTCTAGTAAAAAATACCTTCAATAAGTATAGTTGTGGCTTTTTAATTTGGCTCTAATACTTATTAAAGAAAATAATAACAGAAGCCGTTTTTATTGTAACATAGTTGATTGTGTGTATCTATGGGGTACAGAGTTGAAAATCAATACTCTTGTGCAATATGTGATGCTCACATCAGAATAATTTTTATATTCAACAATATACACTCTCATCACTATTTGTGGCCTTTTACTGATTCCTTCCACCCCCTTTCCCACTTCTAATAACCTCAGTTCTCCTTTTGAATGTTTGATGTATTATTGTAATTGTTGTACCTTTCTTTTATTTATATATTTATTATTTTAGTTCCCACTTAAGAGTGAGAACATATGCTATTTCTCTTTCTGTACCTGGCTTATTTCACTTAATGTGATTTTCTCTAAGTTCATTGATGCTGCTGTGAATGGCAATATTTCATTCTTTTTTATGGCAGGGTAATATTCCATTGTGTATATATACCACATTTGTCTTATCCAGTTGTCTGCTGATGGACATTTAGGTGGGTTCCAACTCTTGGCTATTGTAAATAGAGATGTGATAAACATGGGACTGCAGGAACCCCTTTGACATGATGCTTTCCATTCCTTTGGGTATATGCCCAGCAATGGAATTGCTGAATAGAATGCAGTTCTATCTAAAGTTGTTTAAGGAATCTCCATACAGTTTTCCATAATGGCTACACTATTTTACAGTCACACCAACAGTATAGGAGGATTCCCCCTTCTCTGCGTACTTGCTGGCATTTGTTGTTCTCCGTCTTTTTGATGATAGCTAATCTGACTGGGGTGAAATGATATCTCAGTGTAATTTTGATTTGCATTTCCCTGATGCTGAGTGATATTGAGCATTTTGTCATGTGTTTGTTGGCCATTTAATATCTTCCTTTGAGAAATGCCTATTCAGCGCTTTGCCCATTTTTTAATTGGGTTATTTGTTTTTTTACTGTGAAGTTGTTTGAGTTCCTTGTATACTGTGGATATTAATCTTTTGTTAAATGCATAGTTTGCAAATATTTTCTACCACTCTGTAGACTGTCTTTTTGCTCTGTTAATTGTCTCTTTTGCTGTGCATAAGCTTTTCAGTTTGATATTTATTTTTCCTTTTGTTGCCTATGCTTTGGGGGTAATATTCATATAGTCTTTGCCCAGTCCTACTTCTTCAACTGCTTCCCCTGAGTTCTCTTCTAGGAGTTGTATAGTTTTGGGTCTTATATTTAAGTCTTTAATCCATTTTGAGTTCATTTGGTAGATAATGAGAGTTATAACTCTAGTTTCATTCTTCTACAAATGGATGTCCAGTTTTTCCCGTACCGTTTGTTGAAGAGGCAGTCTTTTCCCGAATGTATGATACTGTTGCCTTTGTTGAAAATCAGTTACCTGTAGGTTTTGGGGTTGATTTCTGGGGTCTCTATTCTGTTCCATTGGTCTGAGTGTCTGTTTTTAATACCAAGACCATGCTGTTTGGGCTACTATAACCTTGCAGTATAATTTGAAGTCAGCTAGTGTTATGCCTCTAGCTTTATTTATTTATTTTTTTGTTCAATGTTGTTTTGGCTATTTGGGGTCATTTTTGTTTGTTAGGAATTTTTTCTTCTATTTCTGTGAAGAATGTTATTGGTATTTTGATGGGGATTGCATTGAACCTGTAGATCACTTTGGGTAGTATGGAAATTGTCACAATGTTAATTCTTCCAATCTAGGAGCAAAGAATGCCTTTCCATATTTTTGTGTCCTCTTTAATTTCTTACAACAGTGATTTGTATTTCTTGTAGAGATCTTACACCTCCTCAGTTAAGTTGATTCTTAGGTTTTTTTGCTTTTTTGTGTGTGTGTGACTGTTGTAAATAGGCTTGCTTTCTTGATTTCTTTTTCTGCTAGTTCATTGTTGGAATATAAAAATACTACTGATTTTTGCAAGTTGATTTTGTATCCTGCAACTTTACTAAAATCATTTATCAACTTTAAGAGTATTTTTGTAGAGATTTTAAGCTGTTCTGTATATAGAATCATGTTATCTGCAAACAAGGACAATTTGACTTCATATTTTCTACTGGATGCCCTTTATTTCTTTGTCTTGACTGATTGCTCTGGCTAGTACATCCAGTACTATGTTAAATAGTAGTGGTGAGAATGGGCATCCTTGTCTTGCTCCTGTTCTCATGGGAAAAGTTTTCAATTTTTCCCCATTCAAGATGATATTGGCTGAGGGTTTGTCATATATGGCTTTTATTGTGTTGAGATACTTTCCTGCTGTACCTAATTTGCTGAGATGAATGGATGTTGCATGTTGTCAAATGCCTTTTCTGCAAATATTTAGATAATCGTATGTTTTTTCCTTGTTTTTTTTTTGATATGGTGCATCACATTTATTGATTTGCATATGTTAAACCATCCTTTCATCTCTGGAATGAATCCCACTTGATTATAGTGTATAATTTTTTTGATGTGTTTCCGTATTTTGTATGCTAATATTTTGTTGAGGATTTTTGTGTCTATGTTTATCAAGGATATTGGCCTGTAGTTTTCTTTTTTTGTTGAATCTTTGTCTGACTTTGTTATCAGGATGATACTGGCCTCATAGTTCTGCTCTGATCTTAATTATTTCTTTCCATCTACTACATACGGGATTGGATTGCTCTTTTTTTCTAATTCTCTGAGGTATATTGTCAGGTTGTTAATTTGAAAATTTCCTATTCTTTTGATGTAAGCATTTAATGCAATAAACATCCCTCTTAGAAAAGTTTTACGGCATCCCACATGTTTTGGTATGATGTTTCATTATTTTCTTTAGTTTTGAGAAATTTTTTAATATCCTGTTTAATTTGTACTTGGACTCATGTTGTTCAGGAGTGTATTAGTCCGTTTTGTGTTGCTATAACAGAAATACCCGAGACTGGGTAATTTACAAAGGAAAGAGGTTTATTTGGCTTATGATTCTGGGACAGCTGAATCTGGCACGGGCCTCAGGCTGCTTCTACTCATGGTGGAAAGCGGTGGGAGCCAGTGGGTACAAGCAGATAACATGGCGAGAGGAAGCAAGAGAGAGAGAGAAGGTGCCACGGTCTTTTTAAGCCATGAGCTCTCACAGGAACTAATAGAGCAAGAACTCACTCATTAATCACCCCTTCCCCAGGGAGAGCATTAATCCATTCATGAGGGATCCGCCCCCATCACTCAATCAGTTTCCAACATAGCCACATTGGAGATCAAATTTCCACATGAATTTTGGAGGTGACAACACATCCAAACTCCATCATTCCACCCCTGGCCCCCCAAAACTCATGTCACTCTCACATACAAAATACAACCATTCCATCCCAACAGTCCCAAAAGTCTTAACTTGCTCCAGCACCAACTTAAAAGTCCGAAGTCCAAAGTCTCCTCTGAGACCAAAAGCAAAAGTCCTTCCAGCTGTGAACCTGAAAAACAAAACCAAATTTATCTACTGCAAAGATACAATGGTGGAACAGACATTGGGTATACATTCCCATTCCAAAAGGGAGGAGTAGGCCAAAAGAAAGGAAAAACAGGTCCTAAACAAGTCCGAAACCCAGCAGGACAGACATTAAATCTTAAAGCTCCAAAATAATCTTCTTTGACTCCAACTCCTACGTCCTGGGCACACTGGGGCATCTGCGCCCCCAAAGTATCAGGCATCCTTGTTCCCACAGCTCTGCCAGGCACAGCCCAGTGGGCCGTGCTAGTGCCTGTGGCTTTTCCTGGCCTGCATTGCACATTACCAGTGGCCCTTCAGTTCTGGGGTCCTGGTAGCAGCCCCGCTGCCTTGGCTCTACTAGACATTTCCCTGGTGGGGGCTCTCTGTGGGAGCTCTGACCACACTTTTCTGCTCAGCATTACT
This sequence comes from Cynocephalus volans, assembly GCF_027409185.1. Classification (NCBI taxonomy): domain Eukaryota; kingdom Metazoa; phylum Chordata; class Mammalia; order Dermoptera; family Cynocephalidae; genus Cynocephalus; species Cynocephalus volans. Next base: position 102,871,785 of record NC_084468.1, on the reverse strand, counting down.
CTAGTAGATGCCCTCTGTGTGGCTCCACCCCTATGGCTTTCCTGGTCTCAGGCCACACTTCACCTCTCCCAGGCTGGTGTTCCACTCTGGTAGCTCCACAGGTCTTTGGTCTCCATGGCAGTCCTGCTCTCATGGCTCTCTGCTTCTTTACCACATGACCAGGCTGCAAATTTTCCAAATCTTTATGCTCTGATTCCCCTTTAAATTCTGACTTTACCTCATGATTTTGCCACCATAATTCAGAGTAGGCTCTTAAAAGCAACCATGTAGCTTCCTTAATGCTTTCCCGTTTAGAAATTTCTTCTGCCAAATGCTCTGATTCACAACTCTTAAATCCCACCTTCCACAAAGTCCAAGGGCATGGACACAATGCAGCCAGGTTCCTTGCTATGGTGTAGCAAGGATTATCTTTTGTCCAATTCCCAATAAGTTCCTCATTTCTATCTGAGACCTCATCATCCACATGGCCTTTACTGTCCACATTTCTATCAGCATTCTGCTCACCACCACATAAGTCTCTAAAACAGTCCAAACTTTCCCTCATCTTTTTCTCTTCTTCTAAGTCCTCCAAACTCCTCCAACCTTCGCCCATTACCGAGTTCCAAAGCTTCGTCCACATTTTCAGATATCTGTATAGCAATACCCCACTCCTCGGTACCAATTTTCTGTATTACTCCGTTTTGTGTTGCTATAACAGAATTACCTGAGACTTGGTAATTTATAAAGGAAAGAGGTTTATTTGGCTTATGATTCTGGGACAGCTGCATCTGGCGTGGGCCTCAGGCTGCTTCTACTCATGATGGAAAGTGGCAGGCAGCCGGCAGGTACAGGCAGATCACATGGCGAGAGGAAGCAAGAGAGAGAGAAGCAAGAGAGAGAGAGAGAAAGTGCCAGGGTCTTTTTAAGCAACGAGCTCTCATGGGAACTAATAGAGTGAGAACTCACTCATTAATCCCCCCTCCCCCAGGGAGAGCATTAATCCATTCATGAGGGATCCACCCCCATGACTCAATCAGTTTCCAACACTGCCACATTGGAGATCAAGTTTCCACATGAGTTTTGGAGGGGACAACACATCCAAACTCTACCAAGGAGCATGTTGTTTAATGTCCATGTGTTCATGTAATTTGCAGACTTTCACTTGATTTGTTGATTTCTAGTTTTAATCCATTGTGGTCCAAAAAGATACTTAAAATGACTTCAATTTTTAAAAATTTGTGGAGGCTTGATTTGTGACCTAGCATGTGTTCTATCCTCTAGAATGTTCCATGAACTGGTGAGAAGAATGTATACTCTGTAGTTGTTGGATTAAACGTTCGGTAAATATCTACCGAGTTCAATTGGTCTAAAGTGTGGTGTAAATACTGTGTTTCTCTGTTGATTGGTTGCCTAGATGATCTGCCCAATGTAGAGAGAGGCATGTTCTGGTCCCCTACTACTATTGTATTGGTGTCTATCTCTTTCCTTAAGTCTAATAGTGTTTGCTTTATATATCTGGGCGCTCCACTGTTGGATGCATATATATCTATGATTGGTATGTCTTCTTGCTGGATAGATCCCTTAATCAGTATATAGTGGTCTTTGTCTCTTTTTACAGTTTTGGTTTAAAATCTATTTTATCCAATATAAGAATAGCTACACCTGCTCATTTTTAATATCCTTTTGTGTGATATTTTTTTCCATCCCCTCACTCTTAGTCTGTGTCTGTCTTTAGAGATGTAAACAGCATGTAGTAGGGTCTAGCTTTTTAATCCAATCAGCTACTCTGTATATTTTGAGTGGGGAATTTAATCCACTTACATTTAGGGTTGTTACTGAAAAGTATGTTCTTGCTTCAGGCATTTTATTGATTTTCATTTGGTTGTTTTGAATATCTTATGCTTCTTCCCCTTTTATTGTTTTTCTTTGGTGTTTTTGTTTATTTGAGGTGGTAAGATGCAGTTTTTTTCTATTTCTCATTTGCATTTTTGTTCTTCTGTGATACCCATGTTTCAGATGTTTGTGCACTTAAGGTTTTCTGCAATCTCTCTTAGATTTTCTTCATTTTTTAAAATTCTTTTTTTATTTATTTATTTTTTGTCTGCCTGAGTTATTTCAAAAAGATTGTCTTCAAGATCAGAAATTGTTCTGCTTGCTTTAGCTGGCTGCTTAAGCTCTCAGTTGTTTTCTTATTTCACTGAATGAATCCTTCAGTTCCATGAATTCTGCTAAATTATTTTTTAAAGTATTAATCTCTTTGTAGACTTCCTCCTTCATATCCTGGATAGTTTTGCTCAGTTCATTGTGTCATCAAACTGTGTCTTTGAGTTTCCTTAAGATTTTTATTCTGAATTCCTTTTCAGTCATTTCAAGTGTTTTCTGCTCTATGGGGTCTGGCTCTTGAGAATTACTATATTCATTTGGTGGACTCATAATTTCTTTCTTTTTTTTCATATTTTTAGTATCTTTACATTGATGTTTAGTCATCCGGAAAAGCAGTTGCTTTTATTACTCTCTTTCCCTGGACTCCACTGGTGGCCTTCTTTGTGGCAATTCAGATGAGTCATTGATCTTTTGCCTGCATAGATGCAGTGGCTTTATGGCTGCTGCTGTGGTAGCAGGACAACCTCATGGAGGCAGTGGCTTTGGTGGGTTGCCTGCATGGCAGCAGTGGCTCCAGCGGTGGTGGGCTGCTTGTACAGCGATGGTGGCTGTCTGGCAGTGCTGGTGGTGACAGTGACTGCAGCAGTGGTGGTTTCAAAAGCCACTTGCTTTGCTTGGCTGTAGTGACCTCTGCAGCACCCTGCATAGCTACAGTGACTGTAGCAGCAGCTGGGTTAACTCATGGAGGTGACAGCTGCACTGCTGGCTATAACTGCCTACCTTGCATCTACAGTGTCACAGCAGTAGTAGGTTTACCTTGTGAGGGTGGCAGAAGCACTGCCAGCTGTCTCCCTCGAGTTTGCTGTCTCTACAATGACAGCAGGGCTACCTCATGAGGGTAGCAATGGTGCCAGAGGCTGCACTTGCCTCCCTCCCATCTATGATGTCCATAGCAGAAGTGGGAGAAGTATGGTTACCTTTAGGGACGGCAATCATGCTGTTAGCCTCTGATACCTCTGTGGTGCCTACAGCAGCAGGGGGGTTACTTCATGGGGCAGCAGTGCCACCCATGGCTGGAACTGCCTCACTGTCATCCGTGGTGTCCTTGGTGTTGTCCTCAGTGGCACCAGAGTTACCTCATAGTGACAGCATCAGCAGTGATGGCTATAACTGCCTTGCTCTCATCTGCAGTGGCCCAGACAGCTGCGGGGTTAATTCACAGTGGGAGCACTGACACTGGGGGCTGCAGCTGCCTCACTCACATCCACAGTGGACTTGGCCTCTACAGGGTTAATTCATGGTGGCAGCAATGGCATGGGCAGCTGCAGCTGCCTTGCTCATCTCCACTGTGTTCTTGGCAGCTGTGGGGTTAATTCACAATGGTGGCAATAGTGGCAGTGGTTGCAGCTGCCTGTCTTGTGTCCGTGGAGTCTGTTGCGACAGGCCACCGATAGGACTGCTGCTCTGCAGCAAGCTGCTCTGTGATGGGCAACAGTTCTGGGACCAGACAATGGCTCTGGCAATTGTGATGGTGGTGGCAGTGGGTCCATTTCAATCTTCTATTTGAGAGAAATGTGTCCTGGGCACCTATAAGCTGCCATATTCCCAGAACTTGAATAACACAAGTGTTATCAGCAGCTAGCATTAATAACTTTCTGGCTCTAGGCAATGAACTTCACAAAACACTTTCTGTGCATCATCTCTGTTTACTTAAGGCTTTTCTAGTGGGCACTTGAAGAGAAACTAGGCCAATGAAGAAAGAATCATGCCTTATAAAAGACAGAGCTGTATGTCATGTGGTCTCCTTTCCCCTTTCCCATAGTGTCACAAGTTTTCCCCTTTCTATTGACCAAAAACTCATCTTCAAATTGGGTTAATAATCCCAGAATTTCAGGCCATATCAAAATAAAAGCTTACCTTGCATTTGTATAACATGCATAACATCTTGCATACATATCTTTCATTCATTATCTTTCGTAGCTGATCTTGCATTCACAAGACTCGTGTGAAAGGAAAATCAAGTTGGAGAGGGGCTATGCTTTAAAAGCCAGAAGTCCTTCCTATTTATAGTTCCACCACACTTAAGGTCCCACCTTCATCTGTACCCCACCGGTCAAAGGAAAAAATGTATGGGGGAACAAACTGCTTCCTAGAATTCTTGACCTAGAAGAGCTACACATCACTCATAAATATCTGATTGTTGAGATCTTGTTAAACTGCCACAATAGACTGCAAGGGAGGCCAGAAAATGTCTAGCTCTGTGCTCAGAGATTCTCGGTGGACAGCTAAGAGAGTCTGCCATAAGAATTTTCTGTATCATATTTATGTGAACAGGATTGTGTTTGATACCTAAGGGAACCGAAGATATATTCCTTTAGGCTATATATAAGCTAACTCGCTTATTTTTGTTTTCTATATTTGGTTCTTAGCAAATAAACAAACAAACAAAAAAGTCTTATTTTGAATGCTGAGCTTGCAGCCTTATTTTCCACACATCTGTTGCATGATTTTCAGTCTACATAAAATTTTTTAAATGCCATAGTGAAAATTTTGTCTTTTATTCTCATCAGGTGGACTCTGGGCAATGAACTGAATACTTTTTTCAGTAATATTCTTATATGGAAGTAGTTTTCTGTAATCACAGAATATTTTCTCAAAACACACTTTGTCAGAAGATATAGACAACAATTAAAGTGCATTTCAGCAAATGTATTTAGCTGAAGAAAGCAAGATGTAGCCCAGGTATAGAATTCTTTTGTGGCCTTCCTTAACCTAAGAGATACATAGTAGAATTGTAAGAAAAATTAGTGACTGACAAATTTTTTAGACAATAATTCTCGAGAATCAACAAGTTTCAGATACGTACTGGATGATACTGGACGAAGGTGATTTTAAGAGTGTTTCTGCTGAAAAAGAACTAAGATATGGCTTTTCTCTTTGCCAGATAATAGGAAAATTTAAAATTTTAGGCACTCTTGGGTTAGGGTTGATGCTCATTAGAACAGTCAGGTGACAAATAACTTCCTGGGGGAAAAAAAAAAAACAACCCCAAAACGTCTCCACCTCCACACGGAGTCTGATAATGTGCAATTAATTTTCTAATTTATTGCATTGTTCTCAGAACAAAGTCGGTATAACTAAAGCTTTTGCAAGCCTTGGTATATTCTTTGTTCTAGACTATTTTTGTATTTGTTTGATTTAAATAAAAAACAGGCACAGATTTTCAATTTGTGTGATACAAGATCAATATATTTCAAAATTTTACTTCTTTCTTTGATCTGAATATATCCTCGTGAAATGGGCCTTGCTTTCAGGCTTTGTCACATCAGAATAGATCTGTCCTGGTGGTTGCCATGGACTGCCAGTGACTGCCATGGACTGCTGTGGCTTAGCTAAGGAGGTAAAAAAATGCTAGGCCCATCAGTCTCTCTTATGCATCCAAACAAAGAAATGTGGAAAGAATGGGCCATTTAGCAGTGAGACTTGAAATGTGTAAACAATGCTATAGGGAAGGAGACTTAAAGAAAAGCCATATAACCACATACAAATAAAAAATATGACTGAACAAAAATTGGGGGCACACTGAAATCAGTCAATTTACAAGCAAAAGAATGAAACAAATGCACAGATAAAATCAAGAATGTCATGTGAAAGAATGAGGGTCCTACTCCTGCAGGGCTGAATACAAGCAGTGGTGACAAGGGCTCTATTTTATATGCAGAGCAAGCCATGAATCCAAATCACTGTCCTTCCATGTAACTACCAGAAGTGCAGCCCATTCGGGTCATTGCCAGAAAGTCTTCTAAACATCCCCTTGGCCTCTAATTCCCCAAAGTTCTGTTTTGACTAATACTCTAGATAAATGCTGTGGCCAGGTAAAACTACCAGGCTTTGTGTTTCTGGTATTTTATCTTTCTGGTATTTCTGGTTCCTTATCCATAATGGGGACCTCTCTGCTTGTATATCCCCTTTCATGCTTTCGTCCCTATATCACCAGTAATTCCTTTCCTGTCCCCCAAATTCCCTCTCATTTGTACTCTAGTAATTTCACTGTATACTCTATAACCTCTGTTCCTTAGAAATAAACTCATTTCTAACTTCTTTCATTTTCCTGCCGTAACTGAGATTAACTATGCTTCTTCCACAGATGCCCTGTCAGGAAGGTGGGGACTGAATCCTACTTGACACATGTTTCTTCTAGACTTCTCTTTCCTGCATCTCTTATAAATTAGCCAGGCACTGCTGCGGTTAAAATCACTCAGCTATGGTAATCTCTTCTTTTCACTCTTTTTAAGTAAACTTACCGTCATTTTTGTTGATCGCAGAACTTAGCTCATATCTTCCTTTCTTTTTGCAGACTTGGCATCATCCTTGCTGAGTTCACATAGATCTAGAAGATCAAACATCACCCAGCCTCTTAGTTACTTGACATGCTCATACTCAGAGTCTTCCTGAAAGTCCATGCTCAATGATACATTTGGTTCTTTTTAATAACCTTGATGTCCTAGGTGTTTGAAAAGTCAAGTTCCATCATCCCATATTTTAGGTCAGTTTTTCTCTCACTTGGTTAGTTAACCATACATCTCTTCCTTCACTTTATTAAGATCTACAAATCTGTGACGCTTATATTTTCTGTTGTTGTTTCGTGTTTGTTTTTTTGCTGTTGTCCAATCAACTTTCTGCTTACTATGTGCTCTTGGCATTCCAGCTCAGGTCCAATGGTATATCACCACTCCCTCATCAGAAACTTCAGGCCTCATTCCTATTGTCCTTCCTTTGAGCTCACCTGGCAAAACTCCAGTCTTGAGAAACCTGGCATTCTCTATGTCTATTCTGATGTTACTGAATACTCCTTGAGCAAATCATATAACTTTAAAGATTTTTGCTAGCTTAAATCCAGAGGGATCAACGTCAGTCATGCTCTCAGTCTTACAGGACAGTCATCTGTTTCTCTCCCATTCTTCACAATAGCTATTTTAACAGTTTTTCAAATTCTCTAAACATCTAACCCTACAAATTCTCCTCTAGCAGGAGAAAAACTTAAAAATATTCACAGAGAAAATAGTGACTGAGTTCCTGCCATTAAACCTACAAATATATTTATATGGCCATTCACTCTTTTATTTTTCCTCCTAGTTCAATGTTGTGTTTTCTCCTAATTCTCTTTTCAGTTGATAATTACCTATATCCTGGAAGTCATTCTCTTGTTTAACACCATCATCCTGACTCTTTAATAGAAGTTAAACTGTTAATTTTGACATTGTGTCTTATGTCTTAATCTACCACCTCTTACTTTCCTCCTTCTTAGAAGCAATGAATTCACTCATAACATTCTCATCCCTATGTTGACCTCTACAATCATGAAATCTCATTTTTCTATTTCAGTTAAACTTTCTTAGAGATTTACATACCTTTGATTCTTTACCACTTGTTTACCTCTCCCTTTGCTGCAATCTCATTCCCGCCTCCAGAGACCCAGTGGGAAGGCTCTGACCATAATTAGCAACGAGCTACTTATTGATGAACATATTTCAATCTTACACAGAAAATAGGTGTATTATCAGAGTCCAAAAAAAAAGTGATTTTACTATTTCATAACATTAGTCCTTGTAAAACATGATTATAAAATTCCTGCCAGAATTATGTTCCTTTCTTTTAACTTATTTTAGGTTTATAAATTCAGACTACTTTAAATTGCTCTAGGTAGTTACAACATTTGAATGAATGAGTTGGGAATGAAGTGTTGAGACTGTCATCATAGATTGCAATTCCTGAATTTATTTTACAAATGTTATAGTTTATAAATTTAATATAGATTGTGAGGGTTTACTGTCTTCCCAGCTCCGTACAGAATTTTTTAAACCAGAGTTCATGGTCTAGTGATTTAAAAATTACTTTGATCAAAACCACCCTTGTGTTGTCTATAAAGGAAAGAAATATATAAACTATATAATATCAAAGCTATTTTAAGAAAAATTAACTTGGATAATATTTTCTTTCTTTGCTAATCCACTTAATTTCCCTTTTTAAAATGATTTTTTTCCTCCTCACTTGTATGCTTCTTCCTTTACTGAAATTTTTATAGCCTTCCTGAAATAATGAAGTGTATATTCAAAATAATGTTATTCAAAGTATTTATACATCAGGTTAGTAAGTAGGTTGTTTAAATGACCTTACAGATTGATAAGCACAACTGTATTTAGCCAGAAGAGTGGCAGACTTTCAATATAAAAGTAATGAACTGAGTCGAAAGAAATTGAATAATCTAAACTCTGTTAAGGTCATCTAATTTTGAAACAATAGTAGGAAAACATATGCATCACATAAAAAATTTTTAAATGAGAGCTTTGGTAAAATGTATGAATCACTTCAGAAGTCTATGAAAAATTAACACACATGTTAACATTTATTTTACACAAATAATAGTTTTAATTTCAGACATGAGGTAATCACCAAATATCTTATTTGTATATTTCTCATTACCATCTTTTTTTATTGTTGCCAAGCATTTAATTTATGCATGGCATTGTCCAAATGCTCTATGAAAGACTTGAATTGTCCTAGACTTTGTCCTATATGAAATAATACTTGAAGACAGGTGCTAAAAAAATTTGCTGGAGTAGCTATTTATATGCGAATAGCAGTGCTGTTTTGGTCTTTCTTTGGAATTTGTGATTGTGGTTATTAACTAGCTCAAATGAGCAGAACATATTAACTTTTTAATTGAATTGGGATATAAAATTACTTTAATGATCAGAAAATATTGGCTTTTTAGCGGAATTGGGATATATAATTACTATAATGACCTTGCTTTTAAGTCCAATGTCTATTTGAGCTGTTGAGGGGGGAGTTAAACTTAATACTAACTTTAATATTCTTGAATAACATGAAGTGTTATGCATATTCCCAGTTAAAACTAGGATGACGTATGTATATGTATAAGACCAATATCTGTCTACTTAGGAAATGCTATTCTAGGCATTTATGATGTACTGAAGTCCTTTTGCTATTGCTTTAAGCAGCAAACACTGATGAAACATACAATTAAGGTTGTTAGCCAAATCAATAAAGAGACATGTTACACTTCTAATTAGGTTGTTTAAATTAGGTTGTTGATTTTTACGTACACAGTTGTTATTAGTTAATTGAAAATCATTCGATTGCTCTAAGAGAATTTATTGATATTTTATCTGTAGATAACTGAGAAACATGGTAGTAAAGTATGGATAGCTTTGAATTGGTTTTGTTTAGGCATTGACTGTACAGAACCTTTAGAAATAAACAAGGATATTAAGATTTAGCTCCCTTTTCTAATGTAGTTATTGACTTTAATCAAATACTTAGTTTTAATTTGATTTTAGGAGTGTTCAAATTGATGGTATAAAACAAGAATAGGCAAATGTTTTTATGTAAAGGGCCACGTAATAAGTATTTTCAGCTTTGCAGGCCACACAGTTTCTGTTGCAAATTCTCCACTCTGCAGTGTTAGCAGGAAATCAGTCATAGACAATATTTAAATAAGTGGGCATGGCCGTTCTCCAAAAACATTTTACTTACAAAAACTGGAGGTGAGCTATGCTGAAGCTGTTGACATCTTGTATATAAAATAGTACTAAAATTAGCATTAACAAGAAAGTAATTTAGGTCTAGCATATTGCCTTTCCCATAGAATGTCCCAAATTATCAATTAAATAAATTAAAAGACATAAAGGTCCCTTAACAAATTTAAATGATCAAATATTACTTTACAATCAAACATTGAAGTATCCATTTCATAGTAAATTAAAATAAAAAAAAACTTATATTCTACTTAAAAGTTCAAGATCAAAATTGAAATATATCAGGAAAAAAGTAATGCCAGAGATCTAATTCTTTTTGTTGTGCACATTATATAGGCTTCTAAATGTTCTCTCTTTGAGTCTTGATCTTGTAAATACAGCTGAAATAAACACTTTATGAAGACAAATATTAAATACTAATATTAAAAATAAGAAAATTTTTAAAAGATTTAAAAATATTTCTGCTTCTCATATGGTAAGTTTAATTTTTTTCTTTATAAACTAGTTGGGTAACTCGGTGGTACTTAATAAATTTATGTAGCATAAAATAATGAGTAAATACTGTTTTTTTCTGCCAAATTTAGATATTTCTGAATATATTATTGCTAAGCAAAGTTTCAAGTGGCAAAGAAAATTAGGAACATCATACCATTGAAAAATGCATTTTTGCCTCCGGTTGTAAATAGTCAACTCATTTATCAAATATTTTTTGACAACCAGTAATGGCTAGGCATCTACTATGGCATCTATTTGGGGACAAAAATTTATACATATCCACAAGAAAAATTGCAGGGAAACGTTCCTAAAATCTATTCCTCTTTTTCATTTGTCTGGCCTATGTATGTATGTATTCATGCATGCACGTATGTATGTATGTGTCTGTCTGTCTATCTATCTATCTATCTATCTATCTATCTATCTATCTATCTATCTATCTATCTATCTATCTGCAAGGTCTCTAATACTCTCAGAAGAACAGAGAGAAAATTGTATTAAATGTATTCAGCAGCAATTTTTAAGAATAAGAGCCGCGTTCATATTGATGCAAGGATGGCTAGGCCTTAGGTATAATATCTAAAATAAATTTTATACTGGAGTCTGTTATGATATAATGTTCATACTTAACATGCATTTAATAATTATTTATTGGGACTCTAATATGTCATTATTGAATGTATTACAAAACTTGGAAAATTGAATAAGACAGGGCTAATTTCCTCACATATTTCTCAGTTTTTGAGTGTGTGTGTGTGTGTGTGTGTGTGTGTGTGTGTGTGTGTGCATGCACATGCACATATGTTTTAAAGGGTTTTGACCATGAACTAGCTATTTTGGTCTTTGTACTAAATAGTCAAACTAAAATACAAGCATCATCCCTTATATTCAGGTTTAGATGACTACCACTATTGTAATTAAGTAATTATGAAGAGAACAATAATCTCATTCTTATATATGAATCTTGTGGAGATATAAGAGGTAATAAATCAACAGAAATATAGTTTTGATGGCAGAATTTCTTAAATAACTATGTTTTGGTTTCCTTGACATCTCATAGGAAATCATTTTTCATCTCTAAGAAACAAAATTGGGGTGCTTTTCCCAAACAGTTTTAGCTGTTTTTCCCTGCCTCTATTCTCACCAACTGGTACAGAAAAAGAAATTATTTTCTTTGAATGTTAAAGAAACTCTGGACTGTTGCTAAATTGTTGAGAATGATTTTCTGGAAGAAAACGGGATGTTGCACCTAGGAACAATGCTCTCAGCTGTGTCTACAGGCAGTAAATGAGTAATATGAATAAGAAATACCACTGTGAAAGTAATTATAAGAGCCTAAAATATTTTTCAATGTTTTATTAGGAATTGAAGTATTCCTAAGGACCTAAAAAGCTTTCAGTCTTTTATGCGAGAATATCGATTTTCATTAATTTACCCAGAATGCTTGAGGAAGCTTTTTTAAAAAATCATTTATCAGCCAGTTCTGAACAGCCTTTTTTACTCAGCAAACATTTTCACTTCTCAGCAGGGATTCAAGAAAACAAGCAGGGAAAGAAAAAATAATGCATGAAAATGCCAGAAATGAGCAGCGAAAGGGATATTATTAAAAGTCAATGAGGGCTTCTGAAGATGTGAAGAAACTTTCTATTTCTAAATGCATTTTAAAAGTGTAATGGCTATGAATCATTTCTTTTAATCCTTTTCATTCTTCATTTTTCTCTTCAGAATAATAAATTAAAAGCAAATGTTTAGTGGAATGTGGAAACAAGTGAATTAAGTCAAAATTTAAGTTAAATTAGTTAGTTGACATCGAGCATCCAAAATAAATTTTCACTTACTGTTGGGTGTATGTACACAAAATACCTACTTTAGCTACATATTTTACATTTAAGGCAGTTTGTAATACTAGAAATTAAAGATTCTAAAAGGACTTCAAAGTAATATATAACTTTTTATTTCCTATTTTTTCCTACTTTCCAGGTTTTTATCTAATTATGGCGTAACTGCCCCAAATATATATTAAACAAATGTTGGCCTAACCTCACTCTTGTGATACTGAAGAGAACATTACAAATTTTAAAAAAATGTTTCAGCATATAAATTTTTTAAGTCAACAATTTGGAAATATTTTTATTTATCTTTCCATTTTGAAGATAACTTGATAAGATATGCGTATAATAACAGGGTGTGTAAATGCCCTGTGAATAGATATTAAATGAATAATTACCAGATATGGTGGCTGTATAGTTCCCTATTTGACAACAAATAATACATGGAGATCTCTTGACCTGACTCATACCTATTTTGACTGCAGGGTCTTTCAGATGGCCACCACCTTTGTCCGTTTCCACTTGACACCTTAAAATAGCCGTGTACATTTTTATCTTTGAGATTATTTTACTCCTTCTGGAAGACTGTTACTTATGTAATGTAAACACTTTTTAGAAAAGAAATTTATTTTCTTTTCTCTGAGCCAGATTTTTTTTTCATGTTAAAAGTAAAATTTTCTTAATGCTGAAGCCTGAGCATTTTCATATTTCTGGTATTAGTGTTCTATCATACATGCATTTTTAAGCCATTAATGAATCAACCAATTGTAAAATCCTACCTATTAAAATTTTATATATTTTCAAATGGAGCATTAAATTTATGACATGCAGACTAAATTAAGATAAGGAAACCATGGACGAATAGAATGTATTAGCAAAAATGTGAAAGAAGCCAACGATTCAGCATTTTCAATGAATAGTGTATTCAATTTCTGCAAAACTGCTAGACTTTGATAAGAGCATCCATGTTTCTTAATATTACAGCAGTAATAAGGTTCTCCATAGGTCATCACACACATGGAAACTGGCATTCCCAGCAAGATTCAATATCTTAAAAGCTATTCATCAACTGTGCAAAGGTGCTGTGACAGGCTGAAGAACTCAAGATTTTAATTTATTTTTCCTTCTCCATTATATATAAATACTCAAGTCTGAGTCTGCTCAAATAGATACAAGTAAAGCAACTTTTTCCTTTCCTTTAATACCTATAAATTACATTCTTCTGGTAATCAGATTCCTAAAAGTTTTACGGTATTGGAATTAAATCTGTTCAACAAATTTCTCCTAGTTTAATAAGGACTCAACCACATTAATAAATGGTAAACTGAAAACACGATTCCCTCATGGCTACAATATAATGGTGGTGATTATATCCTTGTTTTACAAGTTAGAAGAGATGCGATCCATTTAAAAATGAGTGAATGCCAAAAAGTTGGTATGCATGGGTGGGAATGTAGATGGGTGTAGCTATTATGGAAAGTTTGGAGGTTCCTAGAATTACCATATGACCCAGCAATCTCTCTTCTGAGTATATACACAAAGGAATTGAAATCATCACATTGTAAAGATATCTGCACTCCCATGTTCATTGCAGAATTATTTACATAGCCAAGATATGGAGTCAACCTAAGTGTCTTGTCAGTGAACAAATGGATGAAGATACTGTGATACACACACACACACACACACACACACACACACACACACACGTGTATGTATAAACATACGTTGGAATATTATTCAGGCTTATAAAAGAAGGAGGCCTTGCCATTTACTGTGACACAGATGGACCTAGAGGACAATATGCTAAGTGAAATTAACCAGATGCAGAAAGAAAAATATTGCACCAAACTCTAAGTGAAATTTTTAAAAAAGGTAAAATAATACATAGAGAATTAAATAGTGGTTACCAGGGTTGGAGTGGGTGGGGGGAGGATATGGGGAGATGTACTAGATATGTAGGATGAGCAAGTCAAAAGAGCTAATGTACAACATGACGACTATAGTTAATAATAGCATATTGTATTCAGGATTTTTGCTAAATGAGCAGATTATAGCTGCTTTTGTCACGGGGCGGGAAATGGGTAACTATTTGAGATGACGGGGATGTTAATTTGTTTCACTATAGTAACTATTTTACTACATAACTTAAATATGTGCAAATACTACAAAATTTATTTTTAAAAAGTTGGTGTGGACATGGAGAACAATGAATAAAACTGATATATTTCTTTCCAAAACTAGTAAGAGTAGTAAATAAGAGTATATATTTATTATCTATGCTATGTGACAAATCATGATAAGCTCAGGGGATTAATATGACACCCAGTGATTGTATCACAGTTACTGTGGTTTGGGGATCTGGGCATAGCTTAGCCTGGTCCTGGACTTCAGTCTCACGTGAGGCTACAATCAAGGTGCAACAAGGCTTTGAGTCTTATTTGAAGGCCCAGTGAAGAAAGGATTAGATTCCGAGGTCAGTGATATTGTTGTTGCTGCAGTCGTTGCCAGGATTCCCTTGATTTGGGGCTGTTGGACTGAGGGTCTCCTCAGTTCCTGGCCACATGAGCCTCACTGATATAGCAGTTAGCTTCATCAAAACCAGCAAAGAAAAGAGTAAATAAAGGTAATCTGTTAGATGGGAGTTACAAAGCTCTTATAACTCAATCACAGAGTGGCAACTTTTCATATTCTATTGTTTAAAAGCAAATCATAAGGCCATCCACATTCAAGGGAGGCTATTACTTAAGAACATGAGTCTCATGAGGTGAAGAACATTGGAGACCATCTTAAAGCCTCTGCACTACAGAATATTAACTGCAAGCGAATCTTCTTGCAGTAAAAAAAAAAGAAAAAAGCAACATATTATTTATAGTACAAGATATATATGCATATATTGTTTCCAAATGATAGTGTTCAAATTTGATTTGTTTTAATATTTAGAGGCCATAAAAGAAATTATGTTTCAGAATTCTTCTTTCTTATAAAGCAGTTTATATTTTTCCAAATTTAATTACCCAAAGTATTTTTCATATATGATATTGTGCTGTGTTATAATGAAAGGAAATGAATTTTGAAAACGTTGTTGAAGACATAATAGTCAAAAGTGAGATTACGCATATATCTTTTACAGAGGCAAGTCTCCATACTGCCAGCTGGAACCCCATGAAATAAGAATAAATATCTGAACTATAACACCAAGCATGTTCTGATCCATTGTTGACCTAAGCTATATTAAAATGATAAAGGGAGGAGTAAGTCACGTATAATGAAGCAAAAATTGTCTAAGGCCTTAAAATGGACCAAACATATTATTCGCTATCTTTACCGGAAACTGGGCATTGTCTAGTACACCACAAACATTATATGATTTTGTTGGATTTCTGAGACTTGCCATGTGCTTTAGACACTTGCTAATACAGAAATGATACAGATTTTGTTTTGTGTACCTCTTTCACGTGAATGTCAAAGACATTTACATTGAGTACAAACATATAGGACGCTTAAAATATAGTCATTATGTGTAAACTAATTATTTCATAATTTCATATAGTCCAAAGTTTTAAAGTAAATAATATATATTTAATTCTCTGAGAAATATTATTATAATTTATAGACAGTTATTGCAAATTGTGAGAGAAAACCACTTCATTAAATTATAATACTGAAACATTAAAGACATCTTTTAGAAATAGAAAGAATTACAGATTTAATTAAAATGTTAAATTATCATTGAAACAAAGGTCATAATCATAAAATGTAATTGAAAAGAGTTCATTACCTTGTACCCTAATGTGCTCTTTCCATTTCAAAATGAATATTGCATATTTGCCATTTAAAGGATAAATGGACATCATTTTATTTGACTGGATGAACTAAGATGATAAGAATTCTTACAAACCATATACTTTAGAGAATTAAATTTTCAAACATTCGTCTTCTCTTTGCATATGTGCAATTTTCTATATTTAAATTTCTGGTCTGGTATTGTACTTTTCTTTTTGTAACATTATGGGCTAATACGATGATGGGTTCCAATATAATAAAACTTTCTTTATATTATTTAAACATCCTTTGATTCATTAGAGGTATGTGGTTAGCATTTTAGTAAATTTCTCATTGTGTATATAATTTACATATATTACAGTCAGTCTTCTATATTATATAATAAATGATGCTAAACATCATGTAATATTATCAAAAATGAAGTTGTAGATGGAATTAACAAGGGGTCTTCAAAAGGTTCATGGAAAGGTTCACATTATCTCTTAGTTTAATTTTTCTACAAATTTTTTGAAGCACTCCACGTATCTAAGAACTTGTTGGAATGACTGTAGCTGCTGCTGTTTTAACTCTGGGGTAAGTGAGGGAGTAACAAACTGTAGTGGAAAGAGCATTTCCCTGGGAGTAACAAGAATCCCTTTAGCTGTGTGGCTTTGGAAATAGATCATCAAATTTCCCCAGGTCATGTTTTCCACATATGTCAAATAAAAAGTGAAATGGGGCTGGCCAGTTTGCTCCCTCAGTAGAGTGTGGTGCTGATAACATCAAGGTCAAGGGTTCAGATCCGCCTACCGGCCAGCTGCAAAAAAAAAAAAAAAAAGAGAATGAAAAAGTGAATACCTTTATGATCCATTGCGTGTGTGAATTTTTTGTTCTGTATGTTTTAGTGCAGGTACAGAAACCAGAGGGATTGTGTATAACTGTTATTTATTACCTTTCTGTTATGGAATTAGGTTAAAGATTCTATTTTTCTGTCCTTTATGTATGTAACTCATGCAAGAGATTGAATTTGAAGCCAGCTGCATACAATGAGTTATCTCCTAGAGAGCATTTAAGAGTAGACCTGAGTGTACAAAATACTTTATAATACTCAAGATACATAATAGAAAGTTTTCATCATAAGAGACACCGTGATGATGATCACCAAAACTACTAAGAAGTTTACAACATTATGGATAAATCATTCAACAATGTTTACCATTTGTGTTAATTTTCACATCCTACAAAAAATATACTCTGATAAATTAGAATTTTTCTAAATATTTAGATGACAAATAACCCTAAAAATCTTCCTATTTACACCATGTAATTCTTGAATTGCTCTTTTCTTCTTCAAGGCAATTCTATCTGTATGACTAAATATTAATAAAATATAAAAATATTTTGCTGAAACGTTTTTATGCTGCTATTATTTTAGAAGAGAAATAATGTGTAACCTAATTTTTTATTAATTAAAATAAGCAAGAAAAGAGAGAGGACTCTCTGGTCTAAAAATTATTTGATCTTATTTTGGTTGCCCACAATTCAAAGAAGTAAATAACATGCTTATATGTAACTCATAGTTGTATACACTGAATTTTTATCCTCTCATGGTATATTTTGTTCTTTGAAACCAAAGCCATTGGTAAGCGTATTTGAGGTTCTTAACAATAAAGTGTATTTTCTGATTGAAATAGTCCTTTGAATGAGAAATGTTGCATTTATGTATAAAAACATAGTCATTTCATTTTCAATTCTAAAGGATTTTAGAGGAACTCAACTTTCTGGGTTAAATCTTGCTGTAACAAAAAGAAGATCTTTAAAATATAAAGTTTCAGGAACCTCCATAGTGTCTTTCATAATGGCTGCACCAGTCTACATTTTTACCAACGGTGCACAGGGGTTCCCTTTTCTCCACATACTGACCAATACTTGTTATCTCTTGCCTCTTTGATAATAGCCATCAAAGGGTGTGAGGTGATAGCTCAAAGTGGTTTTGCATTCCCCTGATAGTCAGTGATATTGGGCACCTTTTCCTATACCTTTTGGACATCTCGACTTCTTCTTTGGAGAAATGTCTATTTTTTGATTGGGTTATCTGTTTTTGTTATTGAGATTTATGAGTTTTTTATAAATTTTGGATATTAGCCCTTTATCCATTATTTGGTTTGCAAATACTTTTTCCCAGTCAATAGAGTGCCTTTTATTTTGTTGATGGCCTCCTTTGCTGTGCAGAAGCTTTTTAGTTTGATGCAGTCCCATCAAATTAAAACAAATATTTTAATAAATAATAATAATAATAAATAACAATTATAATAAATACAATTTTAAAATAAATATTTTTGCTTTTGTACCTTGAGATTTTGGTGTAATGTCTAACAAATCATTGCCAAAGCCATTGTCAAGGAATTTTGCCCTATGTTTTTTTCTAGGAGTTTGATGGTTTTAGGTCTTATGTTTAGGTGTGGAGGGTTAGAAATCTTGATTCTCATTTAATTTTAGAATAGGGCTTTTAGGCAAATGCATATATAGGACAAAAGCCTTCGGATAGGAGAACAAAGTCTACAGATAGAGGACAAAAGCCCATTTAGTCAATTCTAATTAAATAATGTTGATTCTCATTTGATTTTTAGAATAAAGTTTTTAGGTAAGTACATATGGAGGGTAAAAGCCCTTATGTAGGGCACCTCAGACTGCAGATAGCTGGGCCACAGCCCATCTAATCAACACTAATCACTGCTTAGGTATGGGATTGTATACTTTAATGATTTTAGAGCTAACAGGTGGTTGTCATACTGATCCTGTTAAGAGGTTTTAAGAATTGCTAAAGGGAAAGATGTGAAAAAAATGTTTGCTTGGGGACAAGCTGTCTGTTGGGGGAAACTTTAGAGATAATTGTATTTAGGTTTTATCATAAGAATGATAAAAGGAGAGGTTATACTTTAGATAATGAGCCAGTTCGACCAACTTAGCCTTTCACTAATTGTACTTTGGAATGTCACCTTGTTTATTTTACTGATGTTACTAGTTTCCATATTTTAAGCCATAGATAACTTTTGTAACACTGTCCATGTCCTTGTGTCCTTTTGTAATGATTGAATCAACTGAATTTTCTTGTGAAACTTTATTGTCTTCACAATAAAAATCAGAAGCTAACTTTGAATGATTGCTGTACCCCAGTTTTCTCCTTCTAACAGAGGAGTTGCTGAGGTGCAGTCCCTTTGGGCCTCTCATGGCATTCATGGTGCTTTGAGTAATCCTTTTTTCATCTCCGTTACATGGTGGGAAGTGTAACATTTAGGTCTTTTATCCATTTTATGTTAGTTTTTGTGTATGGTGTAAGACAAGGATTCAATTTTATTCTTTTGCATGTGGAAATTCTGTTTAACCAAGACCATTGATTGAAGAGGCTATCCTTTCCTTATGTATCCTCTTAGTGTCCTTGTCCAAAATTAGTTGACCATGTATATTTGAGTTTATTTCTGGGCTCTCTATTCTGTTCCACTGTTCTATTTGTCTGTGTTTAATGCTGGTACCATACTGTACTGATAATGTGTATACTGATTCCTATATTTTTGTAATATAATTTTAAATCAGGAAGTGTGATGCTCTCAACTTTGCTTTTCTTTCTCAGAATTTCTTTGGCTATTCAGTCTTTTGTGATTTTATATGGATTTTAGGATCGTTTTTTCCAGTTCTGTGGAGAATGTCAGTGGGCTTTTGATAGGGATTGTTTGAATCGGTATATTGCTTTTGATACTATGGATATTTTAACAATATTAATTATTCTGATTCATTAACACAGGATATATTTTCACTTATAGAACTACAGTATGACTTAGCAACCCCTCTTCTAAGTACATACCCAAAGAAAATGAAGTCATCACTTCTTAAAAATATCTGCACTCCCATGTTCATTGCAGCATTATTCACAGTAGTCAAGATATGAAAACAAGTTGGGCCAGCCCGTGGCTCACTCAGGAGAGTGTGGTGCTGATAACACCAAGGCCCTGGGTTCGGATCCCATATAGGGATGGCCAGTTAGCTCACTGGCTGATCGTGGTGCTGACAACACCAAGTCAAGGGTTAAGATCCCCTTACTGGTCATCTTTAAAAAATAAAAAAAAAAGATATGAAAACAACTTAAGTGTCTGTTGATGAAAAAACAGATAAAGAAACTGTGGTATATATACTATATATAATGAAACATGAATCAGCTTTTAAAAAGGAGGTACTGCCACTTGCTACAACATGAATGAAGCTGGAGGACATTATGGTAAGTGAAATAAACCAGACACAGAAAGACAAATATTGATGGATATGTTAATTTGTTTTACAGCAGTAACCATTTTACTATCTATATGTATCTTGAAAATCATGTTGTATATCTTAAATATATACAATAAAATTTCTAAAAAAAGAGAGAGTAATACAAAATTTGGTAAAAATATCTGTGATAAAACACATAGGACTGCACAACACAAGAAGTAAATCCTAATTTAAAATATGAATTTAGTTAATAATAATGCATCAATACTGGCTCATCAGTTTTAACAAATGTACCACACCAATGCAAGATGTAATATGACGGTCTGTAGGAACTCTCTATACTATCTGCACCTAAAACTGTTCTAAAAGTAAAATATGTTTGTATCATTCCATTTTTGTGTTGCTATAACAAGATACCTGAAACTGGGTAATTTATAAAGAAATGAGGTTTATTTGGCATATGATTCTAGGACAGCTGCATCTGGCACGGGCCTCAGACTCCTTCTACTCATGGCAGAAAGCAGCAGGCAGCTGGCAGGTACAAGAAGATAACATGGAGAGAGGAAGCAAGAGAGAGGAGGTGCCAGGGTCTTTTAAACAACCAGCTCTCATGGGTACAAATAGAGTGAGAACTCACTCAATATCCCCACCTCCAGAGAGAGCATTAATCCATGCATGAGGGATCCACCCCCATGACCCAAACAGCTCCCAACACTGCCACATTGCGGATCAGATTTCCACATGAGTTTTGGGGGGACAATAACATCCAAACTCTATCAATGTTAATTTAATATATATATATATATATATGTGTATATATATATATATATGTATATATATATATGAATTGTCAGTTAATCTAATAGCTTTGAAAAGGAAGATCTGTACAAATTGGCCTATTTCCTACTAAATCATTATAAAGAGGCTCATAAAATGTGCTGCATGTTTCCCAGAAATTTCGAATTCTGATTAAAATGCATGTGACACTGATAATATATTTGTATCCCGTCACTAGACAGATTTTCCCTTTAGTGCTTTCTTGTATTGAGGAGTCTCATGACTTTGTTTAGAAGAGCAACTGAATCATTCTTATGGAGAAATTGCAAGGTAGGCCCATTGTTCTTTCGAATGAAGGTTTCTTCTTATTGAGTTACACACTAATGCTGAATGGCTTCTCTCTTTCACATTTTTGTACTGCAATGCAGTATGTTTAAATTAGTTTACTCCTTTCACCTTTGATGGCATTAAAACTTAAAAAAGAGCAAAACAAATGCATTGATTATGGAAGAGCAAAGAGAACATTTAATTAAAACCATGCCACCCTTGGAAAGCTACTTTTACATAATACTGCTATTAGAATTAAGTTCTACAAACAGAATTTTTTCTATCTTGTAAACTAGTGGTTCCAACTGACTCCAAAAATGTTACAAAGTTATACTGTACAATTAAACATCTAAAACAGAAACAATAAATGCTTAAATAAGTTAGAAAGTACAAGCAACTAATACAGACTTTAGAGATTTAGAATAATATAAAGATAATACAACAGAAAATCTCTCTTTTTATATATGACTAAGTCAGTGAAAATACAAAAGAACAGAGTGGAGTGATTATGTTTAACGATATATTGTACATTCCAAAATAGCAAAAAGGATTTTGAATGTTCTCATCAGTAACGTGATAAATATCTGAGGTTATGACTATACCAATTACACTGATTTGGTGGTTACACATTGTGTCCATGTATTGAAACGTCACACTGTACCACATAAATGTTTGCACTTATTATGTGTCAATTACCAATACATAAATACATAAATAATTTTTTAAAAATAATATTAACTTTAATTAGACTTTGTAATTTCTTGAGCTAGGGAGACCTCAGAAAATTACTTTGTAGGGAAAATAGTTTTATTATTTTCCTGGCAGCCTCATAATGAAGTTAAAATAATTTTGAAACAAATTAATGTTATGTTTGCATGACAACCAGGTTTTTAAATTTGTGTGTGCATGTATGTGTGTAATTATTTTCTACTGTCTTGAAAGTTTCACTATTTTACTCTCTACTTCTATGAGTTTGATTTTTTTATATTCCACATACATTTAAGATCATATGGTATTTTTTATGCCTGGCTTACTTAACTTAGCATAATGTGTTTCAGGTTAATTAATAATATTGTGCTGTATATTTCAAAATTGCTTAAACATTAGATTTTATTTTTATTTTTTTATTATTATTAGCATATTCATAATTACAAATCATAATCTTTCCCCATGCCCTTCACCCAACCTGTCACTCCCAAGCCCCCTCCCTCCCTGTCCCCATCTCTAGAATCCATAGCTTTGTTCTCTCCTTCTGAAAGTTCAATGTATTATTGTGGTTCTTCCCTCCCTCCCTCCCTCCCTCCTTCCCTCCCTCCCTCCCTCCCTCCCTCCTTCCTTCCTTTCTTCCTTCCTTCCTTCTTTCCTTTCCTTCCTTCCTTCCTTCCCACTCAGTTATGAGTGAGAACATGTGGTATTTCTCTTTCTGTGTCTGGCTTATTTCACTTCAGATAATTTTCTCCAGGCTCATCCATGTTGCTGCAAATGGCTTAGACTGGCCATTATTAAAAAGACCAAGAAGAGCAAATGCTGGAGAGGATGCGGGGAAAGGGCAACTCTTCTCCACTGTTGGTGGGACTGTAAATTAGCAAAGCCATTATGGAAAATAGTATGGAGGTTCCTCAAACAACTACAGAAAGAGCTACCATATAATCCAGCAATCCCACTTTTTAGTATATATCCATGGGAATGGAAATCATCTTGTTGAAGGGACACCTGCACTCTCATGTTCACTGTAGCTCTTCTTACAATAGCCAAAATATGAAAATTTTAAATGTTCTCACCACAAAATATTGAGATAAACATGGGTATATTATTAGCTTGATTTAATTATTCCAAATGTAAATATATCTCAAAACAACACATTTATGCCATAAATATGTACAATTATTTGCCAATTAAAAATAAAATCAAATACACATAAAATAAACATAAAATAAAACACATGTGTGTGTATAAGTTTCACCAGCCAAGCAACAATATGTAGGCATATGCTCATGTCAGCAGACTCAGTCTTCAAGTCATCCTAGCCCTGGTATCAGAGTCAGCTGAAAAAGCCTTCAGATGATTTCAGTTCCCAGCTGCCAAGTCATCTCCAGCCTTTGATTCTTCTTATCTCCAGCCATCATGGACAGAAAATCCATCCTCATCATTTCCTGTCCAAAGTTCTGAAAAATATAATCAGTGAAAATAATAAAATTTTTATTTTATTGTAACGCATCTCATTTTGTGCAAACAAAACTGGTCTGTGAGCTTACAATTGATAAAGGCCTTGTTTCTCATTTAGTGAAAGTAAAATATTTTTCTAACTCTAGATCATAAAGTGTTTTAAAATATGGGTGGGAGTGCTGATGCCTTCTGCAATCTGAGCTCCCACTCTAGGCTCACATGAGTGCAGTCACTTCTTTCTGCCCCCTCCAGTAACTTATTCCTCTACCGCGCTGGCTTTTTCTTATGGTCTCTGGTCCTGTTCTTGCCCCAGCATGACTTTTATAGGAAGCCATTGTGGAAGCTTCATGTAAGAGCCCTGTCCCCAGAAGATTCTGCTGGTGACTCTCCAACCCTGCCACCATAAGCAGGGTCCTGATACCCAGTGAGTCCATTACTGTGGACTTTTGGAGCCTGTGCTGGGCTGGTACCACGGAGCTCTTCTTCTTGTCCCACATGCACTCAGATCACACCATGGGCCTATCTAGCACTGGGACCCAGCCTGTCTACTGCTCCTCTATCACTGCCCACCTCTTGCATTGTCACCTACAGGTAACTAAGCAGTGGATCCGTGCCCTGGAGTTTGGTGAGAGCCATGTATCACCTCTAAACAAAATTAGATGAGAGACTGTCATTGTATCTCTCACTGATGCCAATCACTGTCCCTGTTTCTTTTTGAAGGATACTTTGGAGACATCTTCACAGATGATTTTCTTTCTTTCTTTTTTTTTTTCTCATGGGTTCCAGGTCACAATCTGTACTTTATTTATTTATTTTATTAATTTTTAAATTTAATTTAATTTAACTTTATTTTATTTTAAATTTTTATTGACTCATAATTGATTATACATATTTTTGGGGTTCAACGTTGACATATGTTGATCAAATCAATATTACTAGCATATATATTGTTACAAATCGTACTTGTTCTTTATGACCCTTGTCCAAACTCTCCCCATCCCCCTCCCCTCCCCCCCGGATAACCCTAGATTTCTTCTCTCGTTCTGCAAGAGTAATGGTTACTCTGTTGATTTGTTGCGTAGATGATCTGTCCAATGCTGAGAGGTGTGTTCAGGTCTCCCATTATGATCACAGAGCAGATGCTTCTTCTGTCACTCTGGAATGGGCTTTGTGGAGAGAGACATCCTCTTCTTTTCTTTGGTCTCTGCTGGTGACTCTCAGTGTATCAATGCACTCCAGTGGCTGGCGGACCATCTGCGTGATGGTTGTGGTGTCTAGCTGCTTTCATGGCAGCTGTGGTTATTGTGGTGGCTGTGGTGGGCCACCCACATGGAGGTGATGTTTTTGGCATGCTTCTTGATGCTGGCAGTGTGCCTGGTTCTAGGGGGCTGTCCAGTCCCTGGTTCCAGATCTCAGAAACCCAGGCAGGCCCCAAGCAGCTGGTGGTGAGCCTGGTTCTAGGAGGGGGGTCCGGTCTCTGGCTCCATACCTCAGGTCCCTGGGCAGGCCTGGTTGTGGGAGGGGGCCTCGTTCCCACTCCAGGTCTCAGGTCCCCAGGTGGGAGCCTGGTTGTGGGAGGAGGATCCAGTCCCCACCCCAGGTCTCAGGTCCCTGGGTGGGCCCTGAGGAGCTGGCAGTATACCTGGACCAGAACCAATATTTTGTCCTTTGCTTACTTCTAAATTGGGGGAACTGCCTGTGGGGAACAGTACTTGAGCTGTGTGGTTGAGCTAAATTGCTGCTTTGCTGCTGATTCCCTAGGGAAGGCTTTTTGTGCAGCTCAGGTCTTAATGGTTGATCTTATAGGTACTTCTGGCTCTCCAGAGATCTGGTGCACCTGGGTTGTGTAAAAACACAGGTCTGGGCCTGAATCCTTTCATCAAACTGCACCCCATGCAATTCTATATTCCTATATTCCTCTGAGTGTTCCTTTGCTTATTGGGGTGCCAGTCAGCTGTCTTTGCCATGCCCCAGTGTCCCCCCAGTAGGCCCGTCTCCCTCACCACCCATGCTCTAAACAGTTCTCATGGAATGGGCCATGTGCTGGTCCCTTTGAGTGACTCACCAGCCTGTGAGTGAGTTGTTGTGGCTCCTCGTTTCTATGTGGGCCCGCCAGAACCCTATTAGTGGTCTTGTTGGCCTGGGGGCCACCAAGTCTTTCTCCCCTGCTGCCTCCACGCAGCTTCATCTGAAGGGCACAGCTGCAGCTTTTGTTGACTCCTGCTCCATGTGCTCAGCCATAAAGCAGCCATGGCACGAAATGGTCAGAGTGGTTTTTTCTTTCTCTCATTGTGGCTTCTCCCACCTTCATGCACTCCATAGGTCTCCCCTTCTCTCCCCTGGATCTCTAGTGGTCCCAGCTTGGCTGTTGTTGCTTTTTTATAGTTGCAAATTGGTTGATTTGTGGGAGAGAGTGACAATGGGGACCATCTATTCCGCCATCTTGTACACACATGATTTTCGATATACATCATCCATGCTAAAGGAGTTGGTCCTGACATTGAGGAAGCAGATCAATACTTCATATATAGATGACACCAATTGCAACCCAGGTCTCATTCTTCTTGCATGACAAATCTGCCCCCCAGATTGTGCATTTCATTTGAAAGCACCCACACATTACATAAAGATTGATGGATGGAAGTGGGAAGAAGATTTGTGTGTTTGGAGAACAGAGAAGTAGCAAACAGTGTGACAGGCACACAGTGGGCAAGGAGGCTGGACAAGCATGAGGGGTTAGACTCTGCAGCTTGGGAAAGGAATCACTACTGGAACAGCTGGCCTGGGAGTTTCAGACCTGGATGGTACTGAGTCCTTGGTGCTTGGAGTTGGTACAGCTGCTGGGCCTGGCATATGTAGGCCAGTGGAGGCTAGGGCTGGTTGCATGACCTTTCACCAAGCTGCACTGGAACCAGATCCACCCTACCATTGCAATCCTTCCCCAAAGCCAGATAATCCCCTGTTTCCACCCCAGTATACACATCATTCCTCACTCTGACCATTTCTTCTACTCTGAGCTTCGGGCCTATGTTGTAGTACCAAAGCCTTGCCAGGTGGGACCCATTGTTGGTCAGCGGCCCTGTGGAGACTGCTTTCAGGACAGGCTGAGCTCCAGGCTCTCTGTGCCCCTGATTCCAGACTCTGCAGTAATGCATGAATTCCTCCTCTAGAATACAGAGCTTTCTCTGGCTGCTGGAAATAAGGCTAACGAGGCCAAGAACCCAGGGTATGTGTTTGAATCTCCTGAGGAAAATGCCAATAGATGTCAAGCTGACAGAGAACCTTTCTCCCTGGCCTGGGTACCTTGAGGAACAGCCCTCCCACCATCCCTTGTGGATCAAGAAGCAGTTGTTCCCAGACCTCTCCCGCAAAGAATGGGATGGGCAGTCCTTTCCTGTGAGTCCCAGAAGACGGTGTCCATGTTCGCTGACCCCTTTGGATTTTCAATGCATTTAAGGTTTACAGATGAAGAGTTTATCCCTTCAGAAACCAGGGAGGAAATTGACTTAGGGCCCTCCTAAATCAAGGTACCCAGGGGAGACGATGATGGTCCAGCAGCCACAGGGAACCGAAGTGCCTGGATAATTCTCGCCCACTTCACAGCAGCAAGCTTGTCCCCTTTAGCTGTTCAGTTCAGGGGCCCGGCACTAAAACACCTTCTGGCTCCAGCGATCTTTTTCCAGGCAGGATTCTGTTCCAGAAGCTTTGACCAGCAAGTGGAAAAATACTATAAACCCTTGTTGAGGTACAGACAAGATAGTACGAAATGACAACCTTGTTTGATCCAACACTACAGTTTTGAAGATAATGACTGCAGGCTGCTGGGGAGTGTTTGTTTTAGGCCTCACTTTTCTATCTTTACATGATTGTTATGGGCTCACCCTGGAGCTGCACTTCCCAAAGCTAGTTCGTTGGAGTCCTGGTGCCTACGGAATTCTTAGTTTCGTAGTTGACTCTGTTTAAGAAACACTTTTCATTATAAGCTCTCCAGAGCATGCATTAAAGGTTCTTAGAAGACTTACAGTATCTTAATCTGTTTAACCTTGTTTAACCCAGTATTTCTCAGACTTTTGCAAACATGCAATTCTCTTATGTGGGTGCAAGAAATAGAGTCTGAATCAAAAAAGACCAGGTTATTCCCATTGTTACTCTGTATGTTTTGCGTCATGCCCCCATGTCCCCATTCCCTCTTCCCAGAGAAAAGTCCCTAAGTAGTTCAGTTTTTTTAAATTACGGACTGTGGTGCTGGAGGATAAGTGGTGGCCCACGCAGCATATTCCAATCCTGAGTATCACTGACTTGCTGTGACCTCCATCCAAGTAACTTCCTGTGTCTGCCTCTGGGACGGAACGGGAAGCACTGAAGAGGCCTTGGAACAATGGTGAAAAACCCCACCTCTGCCTCCTTCATGAGGCTGTGTAGTTAGTGTCACTGGGACCTGTCTGGAATTGAGCCAGCAGGGGGATTGAGCACCCCTCACCAAGGTAGTACCTGGAATGCAGCTGAACATTAAGGCTTAGTGTGTGACGGGGCTCCCAGCCACCCGACGGCCTATTTGGCTGAGATAAAGTTATAAAAGACCAAATGTGTTGCCAGATATTGCTCTAATTGTTCACAGAGCTGGAATATTTGTTGCTGCCCATCCCCTTGGTTTGAGTTAAAGCCAGAGCACAGAGCCTGATTGGTTTAGTATCCAAGCAAGAGACCAAGGAGCCAGCAGGCTGGAACGGGTGGGGGTGTGCAGTTCTGCCCTGTCCTTCTGCTCATAACCTGACAAAATGCCAGACCAATAAGCCGGACAGCCAATACCACAGCTATGAGGGAATAGGCTCTGTGAGAGGGCAGAGACGTGTGGAGCTGGACATGTGCATAAAAACTGCTTCAGAATGGAACCTCGAACCTCAGCAGTGAAGGCCTCCTGAGGGCTAGGAGCTGCAGCAGGACAGGCATGTAGTGTGGCAGAAATATGTTGAATCCAGGGCACCCTGGGCAAACTGCTTAAATAGTGGAGCCTCAGTTCCTTATCTGTAAAACAGGGATAGAGATAACCTCAGTTCCCCACCTGTAAAAAAGGGAAGGAGATAACTACCTCTCAGGATAGCTATGGAAATTAAATAATTGCTAAAATTCTCCTAACTCAGTGTCTGCCACACGATGGATATTTCAAACGCTGATTCTTAAAAAAAAAAAAAAAAAATTATTCTGTATATAAAATAACAAATTTTGGAAATAAAATAAACATATATAAAGAAGAAAAAAATCACAAAAACCTCTGAGGCATATTAAAACTAAATAGCAAGAAATCAAAATACACTGCTAGAAAATATCACTCAATCACAAAAGCAGAAAGATTGAAAAAGGAAAAAAAGAATTAACAAAAAAAAGAAAAAAAGGAACAAAATGGCAGTAAGAAATAATTATATATCAATAATAACTCTAAATATAAATGGATTAAATGCCCCAATTAAAAGATATAGTGGCTCAATGGATTATAAAACAAGAACCCCAAATCTGTTGCCTATAAGAAGCTCACTTCACCTATAAAGACACACACTGTCTGAAAATGAAAGGATGGAAAAAGATATGTAATGCTAATGGAAACCAAAAAAGAGCAGAAGATATATTTATATCAGATAGAATACACTGCAAGCCAAGGAAAGTAAAAAAAAAAAAAAAAAAAAAAAAAAAAAAAAAAAAAAAAAACGGAAGGTCATTATGTAATAATAAAGAATCAATTCAACAAGAAGATTTAACAATTTTTAATATCCTGAATGACCTTATTGTTTGATTTTTTTCTTACTAATTCATAGGATTTTAATATACTTTGTGGATACTAATTCTTTTTCAATAATATGTGTCAGATATCTCCAAGTTTATAGCTTATATTTACAGTTTTCTTTGGGGTAGCTTTTGGTTAATAGGAGGTCTTACTTTTAGACTAGTCACATTTATTGTTTATAAATTGTCTTCTTTAATAAAACTTTTCCTATTCTGACTACTTAAAATACACATTTAAGTTAATATATTCTCTAAAAGTGTTATTTTCACCTTTAGATTTATTTTCCACTTGAAATTGAATTTCAGCCAGGAGTGGAGTATGTATTCATTTTCACTTTTAAAATTTTCTATGTGGGTTATCTATTTTGTCAAAATTACTTACTGAATAGTTCATTCTTTCCACACAAATCTGGGAAGCCAGTCTATTTTAGTTTATAATTCCATATTTTCTAGCATCTGTTTCTTTGGTCCCTATAATTTTCTACTGGTAATTTGCTCTTTACTGTGATGATAGAAAACCACCTTTCTTACTAGAGTTTTGTTATCTAGTAAAGTGCCTTAACTATTCTTCATCAGGGGTGTTTTAAATATTTGTGGATCTTTGTTCCATCATAAAAATTTTAGAATTAGGCTGTTTAATTTTTATATAAAAAGCTGTCAGTTTTTGAATTGAAATTGCATTAAAGATCCAGATAAATTTGGAATGGATTAACATCTTTAGTTAGATTAGTGTCTAATTCTCACTACTGATACTGAGTATTGCTATACATGAATATAGGATATCTTTCCATTTATTTAAGTCTTCTTTCAAAAAACGCTTCATAGTTTTTCCATGATGATCTTGCATGTTTTTAAAGACTTGTCCCTAAGCATCTTATATTTAATGTATCTATTATGATATCTCTTGAATCCCACTTAAAATATTTTTTGCTGGTTTGTAGAAATTGCTAACCATGTTATTACTGTTGTTAGGAGACTATTTTCTGGATTTCTGCATTTCCTCTATATAATCAACCTTTTGGGGAGAGAAAGATATGTAGTAGAGATTGCTGGTGCCCAGCAAAGTACATGCTTTCTGCTTCTTCCCAGTTATAGAGTTAGATTTCATTTTTAGTTCAAACATTAAAATGAGTTCTGACCAAGCAAATGTGAGCAGAATTTATTTGTGTCACTTCCAGGTTTAGCCTATGTAGATACAATCCTATTCCTCTTCTCTGTCTGCCAGTTGAATAACAAGGAGGAAAGATACAGAGAGTTCTAGAAGAAATACAGTGACATGGTGGAGGAGACCGTGCCACTGAATGAACATGGGTAGAGCAATCCCTACAGGTCCAAAGGGATGATAATGTGAGTGAGGAATCAATATTATTTTTCTATAAAATAAATTATGATATTGCAGTTTACTGCAATTAGCTTATCCTGACTACTATGGTGAAATTGCTTGATGCATTCTAAAAACAGATTCCTCATTTCACACCACTTGGATGGCACAGTGCATACTGTAATAGGTCATGTACCATTCAAGGAAAATAAATTTTGATAAATATTTATTTAACTTAATGACTATCTTCTGTCTTCCAAGCAATGAACAAGTAATATAAAAATGTGAAGTCATAATACTGAACTTGAGGATATATAACTCAATAAGGGGTATAGACACAGAAAATGAAGGGTACAATATGAAGAGAGAGAAGGAAAGAAGTACCCACAGAGTTCCACTAGAGCACATAGAGAGGTCCTTCAGTTCATTCTCCCTGATGTTTAGTAAAGACTCATGGGAAGAAATGTATTAACTGATCCTTATGCAATTTTTTTTTTTTTTGTAAAAGTTAGTGTACAAACATTTAAATAGTACAAAATTATACATCTCTGGCCCCTGATCCACTCATAGTTCTAAGAGGGCTGTTACATCTCCAGCCTCGTGTTCATATTCCAAAACAGGAGTGAAAGCAAATGACATGAAGATAGGTGTAACACGTTCACCTATAAAGGAAAAACAAATTCAGAAAACCAAAGCACATTTCCACTTGTATATCATTGTATATCAGAACTACTAACTTCAGCAGAGGTTGGGTAATGTAAAGTTTTAGCAGGGCACATTCTCACTGTGACCAAAACTGGGAATTTGTTGGGAAATAAGGAGGGAACAATGGATACCAACAAGGCAATAGAGAGTTTTGTTCTCTTTCATTTCTGAAATTAAACTAGTTGAATTGTGGTGTATTCTTAATTGGTTATTTTATATTATTATCTTTAATATATTATTTAGATTTTTTGAAATTAGTATTTAAAAACCTGTAAGTCTTTTTTCAGCTCTATTTATGCCTGTTTCTATAAAAACAATAATTTTATAAGAATAGTTTTTTTATAAGAATTCTTTTCCTTTGTCCTCTAAAACATTTAAATATCATTGGACTTAATGGTTCTTTGGGTATTTATCAAAGTTTTTGAGGCATAGCTCTTTGAAAAAATTGAACAAAATGTGAATTCTTCTATGTGAACGTGATTTGTGTAAGTTTTCTTTTTACTGTTATTTCTCTAATTCACTTCAATTTTTTTCTCTCTCTACCTTATTTGTGTGAGTGTGTGTGCGTATGGTTCACATAGTGCTTTACCTATTTCATTTTTTTCCTCAAAAAACCTCACTTTGTTTTATTCATTAGTCTTCTATTTAGCTCTTCTCAAGATTATTTGGTTTTTAAAAAATGAGTTCAAGAAACTAGTCAAAGAAAGGTAGAAAAGAATAGTATATATATATAAATATATTAATAGTATATTAAAAGCACATTTGCATGCTTTTTTCATGTTTATATATATAATAAAACATATTCTCTATATATTTATAATAAAAATATATTTTTCATGTTATTATATATATAAAACATGTTTCATGTTATATATATATATAAAAACATAAAAAAGCATGCAAGTGGGAAATAGTATGATGTCTAAAGGGAACTAAGCTATACTCTTCTAGAACAGAAAAATATGTTGGGTTAAGGGGGTGGAAAAGAGTGTTATATATGTCCTGGGGACTGTCTACAACTTTAGTTTGACTCATCATGTAAGGCTCACTCATATACCAAATTCTTGCTTGGCAACTTTGCTTAGATGTCTTTAAAAAAAAAAAAAAAGAAAACAGACATCTTTGGAGAAATGATATGAAATTAAGCTGAAAATATTTATTTTTCATATTTAGTTATAGCTATTATATTTGTTATTTATTTTAAAACTTCTTGTCATGATGCCCTGGCAATGAACATGCTCCCTGGGACCCACCACAACGTAGCAGGCCAGCCCCCCTCATGCCCTAGCGTGCCCACGCCTGGCCCTGACAGCTTCCCTGGTGGTAAACACATCCCCTGGGAACCATTGTAACTTAGCCAGCAACCTCTTCATCCTCAGGCATCCATACCTGGCCCTGACAGCTGCCTCAGTGGTGGCCATGTCCCCTGGGAAGCACTGCAATGCAGCAGGTCAGCCATACCATATATAACTAATACTCTAGGAATACTATTCAGCCATAAAGAAAGAATAAAATCCTGTCCTCTGCAACAACATTAATGAGCCCGGAGTGCATTGTTTTAAGTGAAATAAGCCAGGCACAGAAAGCTAAATACTGAATGTTCTCACTCATATGTGGAAGCTGAAGGAGTTGATTTCATAGATGTAGGAGGAATAAGCTCTCGCATTCTATGACAGTGTAGGGTGACTACAGTTAATAATAATTTATAGCATAATTTCAAATAGCTAGAAGAGAGGATTTTGAATATTTCCAACACAAAGAAATGACAAATGTTTGAAGTTATCGATATGCTAGTTACCCTGTTTTGATCATTACACATTATACACATGAATTCAAATATCACATGTACCTCTTCAACATGTACAATTATGTCAATTAAAAATTTAGAAAATTGAAAAAAAATTCTTGTCATTTCATATGTAATAGGAAGTCAGAAAAATACTCTTAAAAATCAGTATTTAAAGCATTATTTCATGAAAAATAATTACACAAATTACAGCTGTGCTATTTTATTTAAATGTAATGAGAAAAAAGTCTAAGAAAGGCTTCTTTACTTGTTTCATATTACCCATTGTGCTGGTTCGGGGACAATTCAGATTGTGACCCCATTCCTTCCTCTATTACTCTGTATCGCAGGGGTCTGACTCCTGCAAGCTAGTTTCCAAGCTTCTATAACAGCTCATTCCCCCTTGGATTCATCCAATGAGAGGTAAGAGTGGGAGAGGTGAAAGGAGGAAGGGAAAAACCATGGTATTTCACCCTGGCTCCGTGCCTCCAGTGGTGCATACCATGCTTCTGAATCTCTTAGTGGTTTCAGGTCTTGTTCACAGGCTGGCCATAGCTCCAGCTTCCACAAGTGAGCCTGGGCTCAGGTACACTTCCTCCTCCGTTTGTCCTTCCTGCTAAGGGGTGAGATCAGTTTCCTGCTCTTGCTAATTTCTGGGTAGCCTAATGGACCCTCATTTGGCTTCTTAGTTCCTCCATCACCTGCGTAATTCTGCACATTAATTACAATCTATTTTAAAGACTCAGAATGACTAAGGAGGGTAATCAATTATACAAATGTGAAAAGGAAATGACTCCAATCTCATTTGAAGAACTCTATTCACATAAAAAGAGAGTCTCAATTAAAACTGAGGTAGGATTAGGTTTGTTTTGTGTTCTTTTACCTACGTAGTACTGGGCAGTGCACAATTAAACTCTAATGCTCTCAGTTGCTCCTGGCTTCTTAGACATGCAGTATCTTGTCCATACATAATGCTAAAATTGCTGCCCAAATATTTGACTTATTATCAAATTGTATCCAAAATATTTGACTTATTATCATCAATTTGCTTTACAGAGGGAATGGAAGGCATCAGTCAATGAAATTAATGGGATAAATAGAGGAGAGACTAGTGCGTACCAAACTGTGAATGTTAAATAAATGTGTCAGACATTACTGAGTGCTTTAAAGACACTGTATCATTACTTTTCACTAAAAACCTGTGAGGTCACTCAGAACGCAGATTTAAAAAATAAAAATCAAACAAAAACAAACAAACAAAAACCCTGAAAACAAAAATAAGCCCCGATGTACAAAAACATTAAGCAAATACCTAAAGTTAATCAGCTATGAACGACAGAGTCAATATTCATACTTATAATTGCCTATTCTTTCCCTATGGCATGCTGACTCTCCATATGACATAAACTTTTATCTTAACATGAAGTAGTTTTTAATCTTAACTAAAATACTAAGTTTTAGTCCCACTTTTCTAATTAAGTATCCTTTTCTAATTCTAATGTTTTATCAACTGTAGACTCAATTTCACAAAAAGCAACGTATTTTTCAACAATAACATGTTATTCTTTAATATGTAAGGTAGTTCAATGTTCCTTAAAGAAAGGAAATCAGTTATTTGTCATATACAATGACCTCTTTTCTAATATCACTATTTCCATTGAAGTATTTTCAGACAGAAGTAATATGATACGTCATGTTAAAAAAAAATGCAATACAACGAAATTTTAGTACATATTTTTTAATTAATTTGCTGCACCATGGTCATTTGATAAAGTTTTAACTACAGACTAAAACGAATGATAGCAGTTAGCAAGAAAAAAATCAGTGAAGTAGAAAAAATAAGGAATTTTAATCATGGCAAATACATTTTCATTAAAGAAATGTACAATACTTTGTGATAATAACTCTTTATTTTTTTTGCCTGTAAGCTTTTTAAAGAACATCTAAGGCCATGTAAAATTTTAGGATAAATTCTTACATTATTTTCCTAATATAAATTATTTCAACCTTGTTTCAAACATGCATATTTCTTTTGTACAAGATTTTCTTGCATTTGTTCCTCCATCTGTCTTTTTTCTTTGTGTTCTGCTAACACTTCTGTACAGTTTTTCATCTGATAAGAAAAGTGAGGTAGTGCTGCAGTACTGATGCTAGTTCAGGACAATTTATGCTATTATTTTCTGTAAGGGTTTGTTTTGAATCTACTATATAGAGGTTTTATTCCTTTATATTTTTTGATTTGTGTTTTGGCTTAGTTGATTTAAAATCTTCAAAATTGGAAAAAATCTGAGGTTTCTAACAACTAAAAAAAAAAATAAGCCATTTTGCAGTAATTCTTACAATTAATACTAAAACTTCCACAAATGGTGATGGTATTGTTCAAAAAGTAAGTTAAGTAATCATTTTTTAACATATATAAGTGAATATTTCAGATAATAATTTGTATAATAATTGTATTTTTAAAATAGTAAGAATTAAAAGAATTAAAAGCAAGAACATGTTCATCCAACCATTTTCATAGCAGCCTTATTCATAATAGCCAAAAGATGAAAGCAACCTAAGTTTCTATCGACAGATGAAGGGTAAACAAAATATGGTATATACAAGGGAATATTATTCAGTTTTTAAAAGGAAGGAAATTCCGACACATGCTACAACACATATAAATCTTGAAGATATTATAGTAACTAAAATGAGGTAGACACAAAAGAACAAACATTGTATGATTCCACTTGTATGAGTTAACTTTAGTAGTTAAATTCACTAAGACAGAAAGTAGAATGGTGGTTGGTAGGGTCTTGGGAGATGGAGGAAGACTTATTGTTCATTAGTACAACATTTTAGTTGGGGTCCAGATAAAAATGCTCTGAAGATGGATGGTCGTGATGGTTGCACAAAAATGTGAACAGATACCCAATACCACAAAATGTACACTTACAGATAGTTTAAATGGTAAAGTTTATTTTCCGTGTATTTAGCCACAATTTTTAAAAAGTAAATAAAATATCAAAAAATATACCAAATATGAAAATATCAGTATCAGAATAAAAGAAATGAATAAATTGAAAAAACTTATTATACCAGGAGTATTCTAACTTCTGATATCTGGGAGGACTAAGAGCACAAAGGAAAGATTTGGTATGGAGTGAAGTATTGGGACCCTCTTTATAAGGAAAAAAGGAAATGCAGTGACTGTGTCAATGGAGAAAGGTTGATTGATTTGTACATTCCCATTGTGCTTTTCCTGTTTATGTTCAGATTTATTCCCAACCATTCCCCCTGCTCTTTTCTGTACTGTAGGTGGTTCAGTGTTCAAACTGTATATCCATCTACCCTGGTGAAATGTGAGTAAGATCTGTAGTTTACTTAATAATATACCAATATTAACTTCCTAGTTTTGATGCTATGGTTACATATGATGTTAAGTACTAGCAGAATCTGGATGAAGGGTATATATGAGAACTCTTTATGCTATCTCTACTTTTCTGTAACTGTAAGATCATTTCAAAATTTTAAAGAAATTTGAAATTAAAATAAGTGTGAAAAAAATTTTCTGTTCTGTTTATTCCTTCTCTTCTACAGCATTTACAGCATTTACAGCATTTGAATTATCTTCATTTCACCTCCTGTCTCCTAATTTCTAAAATTTCTAAGAAATATTTTCTTATTTCCGTAACATCTTACGGTCTTTAGAGGTCTTCATTGAATCATTTTGTATGAGTGCTTACAACATCCCTGTAAAACAGGAAACGTGTTGCTTTGCCTCCCACAGATTTGTCACCCCTATTCCCCTGGGTGCCCAGAGCCACCAAAATTACTCAAAGCCCATCTGTTCTGAGCAGTGAGAAGCCCCAGAAAGGGGTTAATATCCCAGGACCCTAAAGCATGAGGCATTCCTTCCATTTGGAAAATTAACCATGAATTGTGGTTCTCTTCCTGCATTTATTCTCCAGACCAGGAAGTTTCAGGAAGAGAACATAGGTGAGGTTGTTGCTAAGTACAGTTTAACAAGTTTAACAATAGAAGCTGGTAACATGCAGTAAAAACAAGTCAGATGACATTCCCTTAGACAATTAAGTGATCCACCAACAAAGACTTGATTAGCAAACAACATTCCTTCTCCCTCCAGCGGCTTTCCCAGTATCTATTCATATCAATCAGTAACTAGTCTGTCCTTGAGCCAGCAACCTTGCTGTGACACAAATCTTTTATCTTACACCAGAGACTTTATAGCCCGAGGAAAATTTCTTGTCCTTTGCAAGGTCAATATTTGAAACTGCAAATCTTTGGAAAACCAGGCCCTGTGAAGTACATTTGCTTTATGAATCCTCTACAAAACATGATTATTTGTTTCTTATATATGATAAAATTACATTTCAGATATTCTTTAACCAAGATGCCTAGTCAGGGGTATCTAGGCTACTTGTTCAGTCTAGTATAACTTTTCCTATAATATTATATATTTTTAATTCTT
This sequence comes from Cynocephalus volans, assembly GCF_027409185.1. Lineage (NCBI taxonomy): Eukaryota > Metazoa > Chordata > Mammalia > Dermoptera > Cynocephalidae > Cynocephalus > Cynocephalus volans. The sequence goes on along the minus strand of NC_084468.1, from coordinate 102,834,455 downwards.
AAGCCAATATTTTTAACTAGCTATTGTCAAAAACAAAACCAAAAATGTATATATGGAGAGAGACAGAGAGAGAAAGTGAAGGAGAGAGACCAAACAAATGGAGTAAAATGCAAATGGGTAAAATGTTAACCACAGATGAATGTAGATAAAGGGTATTCTGTGATTTTTATTTTTTCAGCTTTTTGTAACTTTGAACTTATTTCCAAGAAAAAGTTAAAAGAAATAGTTATTATAATAAAAGAGGGTTTTTTTTTTCTTGTTTAAGCATTAAAATTTAAAATAATATAATATTGAAACTACTTTCTCAACACCATCCCTACTTTCTCTAATAATAAAATTAAAAGTTAAAAATGTACATTCAGTTGAGATTCAATTTTTTTTCACTTGGTGATAATGTTTTATAAATTATAATACAGACTATTTTATAATTTTATAAGATTAAAACTGATCTCATTGTAATATAGAATTCATTAAATGCCATTATATAAATATTTGTTTAGTTTTAAAAATTTTGTTTCTTATTGTAACATAGTCGATTATACATATTTGTGGGGTACAGAATCTTGAAGGTTTTGAATCTTGAAGGTTTTAGTCTCGAACTGGAGCAAAGAAAACCAGGAGCCAGGCAGTAAATTTAGGGTAGGCTTTAATGGGGGCGCTCCTGGGCAAGGTTCCATGGCCTGCAAGGGAGTGAGGCTGGGAAAGTCACGCCCAGGGTGTATACAAGCGGGTATTTATAGGGGAGGGCTGCTGGTGAGTTTTTTGTCCATATATGCTAAGGAATTGAGCAGGGTTCAGTTTCTGGTTCCTTTTTGGGAGGGAGGGGGGACAGGGAAGGGGGGTGGAATTAACAAGATGGAGGGGAGGGGTGGAGTTCACAAGATGGAGGGGAGGGGTGGGGTTCACAAGATGGAGGGGAGGGGTGGGGTTCACAAGATGGAGGGGAGAGGTGGGGTTCACAAGATGGAGGGGAGGGGTGGGGTTCACAAGATGGAGGGGAGGGGTGGAGTTCACAAGATGGAGGGGAGGGGTGGAGTTCACAAGATGGAGGGGAGGGGTGGAGTTCACAAGATGGAGGCTCCGTGACTACTTTGTTGCCGCTTTCAGGTCTTCCTGATCCGGCTGGCCCAACACAGAGTTGAATATCAATAACTGTGTGCAATATGTGATGCTGTAATCAGGATAATTATTATATTCAACACTATGCAATATATTTGTTTTTCGTGTTCGTGTCCCTTCACCAATTCTTAATCTCCTATTTTGAAAATATCATATATTTCAGAACCCTTAAAAATAAAAAAGTTAAAAATATGAAGTGATACTAAAATGTTTTAAGTTAATTATAAAAAGTGTTTCTAATGGCATTTAAAATGGCATTTAAATGGCTTTCAGCGCCACCATTTTGCAATGTGATACCCTGCCATAACTGAAGCCACTACCGAAGAAAGGCTTCACCAGCTGTGTTCCCCGGACTCTGAGACTTCCCAGCCTCTGAAATGGCGGTTTCAAGATGGCGGTGGCTGCGGCGGTTGGCGTGGAGTAGCTGAGGTGGAAAAGGCGGCCACTGGGCCTCAGGCAGCCGGGAAACTTTTGGACCTTCCTCTCACCATCTCTTAAGGGAGGACCGCTGCTGGTGGCCAGTCGTGGGGGGTGACCGCCACGTTGCCCCCGGCAGGAGAGGCTGCGTCATTTACAGGCAACAGCTTTGAAGTGTGGAGCAGGAAAAGAACTGTTTCTTAGCTGCAAAAGCGAGTCTCAAAACAGGGAACACGGCGCCAGGGCTGCTGTGGATGCAGACGAGATCCCGGAGGCCGGGGACGCGCTGAAGGCGGCCAGCTACCCTATTCAGGATTCGAGGTTTCAGGCCGGCATTAAAGAAGATTCCTGGGAGCGCCCGAGCCACGCCACGACTGAATAGCTCGAGGCGGCAGCGGCCGAGAAAGGGGAAGGCGACAAACCAGAGGCAGAGAGTGAGCACCCGACCTGGCACAGCCCTGTGAGTGACCCCTGGCCCAGCTCTGTTCGGGGGGCTGATGCTCACCCAGCTCCCGCCTCCCTCACCGGTTCACTCACTGCCCCGGGGCTGCCTCCATTTTCCCAGGTGCTAGCAGCTCCGCCCGGCTCAGCCATCACTGAGCCTTCCCACTTGCTTGGCCCAGTGCGGGGCTTTCCGGAGCCTGCAGGCCGGCCTCCCCTCCCACTCCCACCACGGTTCTCTGGCAGGGCTGGTGGCGGGGGGCGTCCCCGGCCAGTGTCGGGAGGGCAAGGAAGTAAGGGCGGGCCGACTGTCACTCCACCACACCCTGGACTCTGGCCCCCGGTAAACTTCCTGTTACTGAGAGGCAGATACCATCTCTGCGGCCACCAGTTCAGAAAAAAGCCTAACCAATTTCTGGTTGGGAATAGTGTGGTAGGAGAGTTCCCAGGTCCGCTTGAACCTGCTGGAGAGCTGGCTGCAGGTGGGCGCTAGATTTGGTCTATGCCGGGGGGATACAAAGGTGAACAAGACCCGAGAAAGATCTACACAGTGCTACAAAGGCACCCAGAGCGACCGGTCGTCTGTGCCTACCAGAAACCTGGTAGACTTCCTGGGCAAGGCGGTGCCGAGTAGGGTCTTGAAGGACCAGCTGATAGACGAGGGGTGCAGAAGACACACCCCAGCCCAGCACAGTGCGCACAGAGTGGGGAGACGTGTGGCCAGGGAGGCGGGGACTCGACAGAAACCACACACCCGGTGGGGTCGCCACTGCACGATCCAACAGCCTGGGCCAGAGGACACGGAACAGGGAGAAGTCCTGCACAGGAAGTGAAAGCTCAACAGAGATCACACACCCTGTGGTACGTGATTCACCAGCCCAGCAGAGTCCAAGCTGACCAGAAAGGTGGCTCCCCGGAGAAGCCCACTAGTATAATAAAAATGGCATTCATGAAGAGAAAACAAGCAAATAAAAATGCTATCTACAACCTAAGGAACCAACAAACACAGAAACCAAACAGTAAATCAGAAAGCAAGGAACAAAAGACACCTAAGACAACCAAGCAACCGATAAAATGCTAGGAATAAATCAACACCTTTCAATAACAACTCTTAATGTAAAAGGCTTAAATTTCCCAATCAAAAGACACAGACTGGCTGACTGGATCAAAAGGAGGACCCAAGTATATGCTGCCTACAAGAGACCCACCTCACCCAAAAAGATTCACACAGACTAAGAGTGAAAGGATGGAAAAAGATTTACCATGCAAACAGAAAAAAAAACGAGCTGGAGTAGCTATTCTTATATCTGACAAAATAGACTTTAAACTAAAAACCATAAAAAGAGACAATGAGGGACACTACTTAATGATAAAAGGACTGATCCATCAAGAAGACATAACAATCATAAATACGTACGCACCCAATGTTGGAACAGGCAGATTTATAAAACAAACTCTATTAGACCTAAAGAAGGAAATAGACACTAATACCATAATAGCAGGGGACCTGAACACCCCACTGTCAATATTAGACAGTTCATCTAGGCAAAGAATCAGTAGAGAAACACAAGATCTAAACAAGACTCTAGACCAATTGGAATTGGAAGATATCTACAGAACTTTCCACCCAACAACCTCAGAATATTCATTCTTCTCAGCAGCACATGGATCATTCTCCAGGATAGATCACATATTAGGTCACAAATCAAGTCTCAATAAATTCAAAAAATTTGGAATTATCCCATGTATCTTCTCAGACCACAATGGATTAAAACTAGAAATTAATAACAAACAAAACTCTGGAAACTATACAAACACATGGAAATTAAACAGCATTCTACTTAATGACATATGGGTCCAAGAAGAAATCAAGCAGGAAATCAAAAAGTTTATTGAAACTAATGAAAACAATGATACATCATACCAAAACCTGTGGGATACTGCAAAAGCAGTATTGAGGGGGAAATTTATTGCATTAAATGCTCACTTCAGAAGAATGGAAAGATGGCAAGTGGACAACCTAACACTTCACCTTAAAGAACTAGAAAAACAAGAACAATCCAAACCTAAAGTTAGCAGACGGAAAGAAATCATTAAGATCAGAGCAGAACTGAATGAAATTGAAAACCAAAAAACAATTCAAAAGATCAACGAATCAAAAAGTTGGTTTTTTGAAAAGATAAATAAAATTGACAAACCATTAGCATGGCTAACAAAAAAAAGAAGAGAGAAGACTCAAATAACCAAAATTAGAAGTGAAAAAGGTGATATTACAACTGATTCATCTGAAATACAAGGAATCATTCGAGACTACTATACACAACTATACGCCAACAAATTTGAAAATCTGGAGGAAATGGATAAATTTCTGGACACACACAAGCTCCCAAAACTGAACCATGAAGACGTAGAAAATTTGAACAGACCAATAAAAATAGAGGAGATTGATGCTGTTATCAGAAGGCTCCCAACAAAGAAAAGCCCAGGACCAGATGGATTTACAGCAGAATTTTACCAAACATTCAGAATCGGTATTCTTTACAAACTATTCCAAAAGATTGAAACGGACGCAAATCTCCCAAACTCATTCTATGAAGCAAACGTCATCCTGATACCAAAACCAGGTAAAGATAGAACCAAAAAAGAAAACTACAGGCTGATATCCTTGTTGAATATAGATGCAAAAATCCTCACTAAATTACTAGCAAACAGAATACAGCAACACATACGTAAAATTATTCATCACGATCAAGTGGGGTTCATCCCAGGGATGCAAGGTTGGTTCAACATACGCAAATCAATAAATGTGATACACCATGTTAATAAACTCAAACACAAGGACCATATGATCATCTCTATAGATGCTGAAAAAGCATTTGATAAAGTTCAGCACTCATTCATGACAAAGACCCTCTATAAGTTAGGTATAGAGGGAAAGAATCTCAACATAATTAAAGCCATATATGCCAAACCCACTGCCAATATCATCCTGAATGGGGAAAAGCTTTCAGCTTTTCCCCTAAGAACAGGAACTAGACAAGGATGCCCACTCTCACCACTCCTATTCAACATAGTGTTGGAAGTTCTAGCCAGAGCAATTAGAGAAGAGAAGGAAATAAAGGGCATCCAGATTGGAAAAGATGAAGTCAAAATGTCCCTGTTTGCAGATGACATGATCCTATATATCGAACAGCCTAAAACCTCTACAAAAAAACTGCTGGAATTGATAAATGACTTCAGCACAGTAGCAGGATACAAAATCAACACACAAAAATCAGTAGCATTTCTTTTCTCCAATAGTGAACATGCAGAAGGAGAAATCAAGAAAGCCTGCCCATTTACAATAGCCACCAAAAAAATAAAATACTTAGGAATTGAGTTAACCAAGGAGGTGAAAAATCTCTATAATGAGAACTACAAACCACTGCTGAGAGAAATTAGAGAGGATACCAGAAGATGGAAAGATATCCCATGCTTTTGGATTGGAAGAATCAACATAGTGAAAAGGTCCATACTACCCAAAGTGATATACAAATTCAATGCAATCCCCATCAAAATTCCAAAGACATTTTTCTTAGAAATGGAAAAAACTATCCAGACATTTATATGGAACAATAAAAGACCATGCATAGCCAAAGCAATGCTGAGCAAAAAAAATAAAGCTGGAGGCATAACACTACCTGACTTTAAGCTATACTACAAAGCTCTAATAACCAAAACAGTATGGTACTGGCATATAAACAGACACACTGACCAATGGAATAGAATAGAGAATCCAGAAATCAACCCACACACTTACTGCCATCTGATCTTTGACAAAGGCACCAAGCCTATTCACTGGGGAAGGGACTGCCTCTTCAGCAAATGGTGCTGGGATAACTGGATATCCATATGCAGGAGAATGAAACTAGATCCATACCTCTCACCGTATACTAAAATCAACTCAAAATGGATTAAGGATTTAAATATACACCCTGAAACAATAAAACTTCTTAAAGAAAACATAGGAGAAACACTTCAGGAAATAGGACTGGGCACAGACTTCATGAATATGACCCCAAAAGCACGGGCAACCAAAGGAAAAATAAACAAATGGGATTATATCAAACTAAAAAGCTTCTGCACAGCAAAAGAAACAATTATCAGAGTTAAAAGACAACCAACAGAGTGGGAGAAAATATTTGCAAAATATACAGCTGACAAAGGATTAATATCCAGAATATACAAGGAACTCAAACAACTTTACAAGGAGAAAACAAGCAACCCAATTAAAAAATGGGCAAAAGAGCTAAGTAGGCATTTCTCTAAGGAAGATATACAAATGGCAAACAGACATATGAAAAAATGCTCCACATCACTCAGCATCCGGGAAATGCAAATCAAAACCACATTGACATACCATCTAACCCCAGTTAGGATGGCTAAAATCCAAAAGACTATGAACGATAAATGCTGGCGAGGTTGCGGAGAAAAAGGAACTCTCATACATTGTTGGTGGGACTGCAAAATGGTGCAGCCTCTATGGAAAATGGTATGGAGGTTCCTCAAACAATTGCAGATAGATCTACTGTAAGACCCAGCTATCCCACTGTTGGGAATATACCCAGAGGAATGGAAATCATCAAGTCGAAGGTATACCTGTTCCCCAATGTTCATCACAGCACTCTTTACAATAGCCAAGAGTTGGAACCAGCCCAAATGTCCATCATCAGATAGTGGATACGGAAAATGTGGTACATCTACACAATGGAATACTACTCAGCTATAAAAACGAATGAAATACTGCCATTTGCAACAACATGGATGGACCTTGAGAGAATTATATTAAGTGAATCAAGTCAGGCACAGAAAGAGAAATACCACATGTTCTCACTTATTGGTGGGAGCTAAAATTTAATATATAAATTCACACACACACACACACACACACAAAACGGGGGGGGGGGAGAAGATATAACAACCACAATTACTTGAAGTTGGTACGACAAGCAAACAGAAAGGACATTGTTGGGGGGAGGGGGGGCGGGAGAAGGGAGGGAGGTTTTGGTGATGGGGAGCAATAATCAGCCACAATGTATATCGACAAAATAAAATTAAAAAATAAAATAAAATAAAATAAAATAATTAAAATAGGAAAAAAAAATAAAATAAATGGCTTTCAAAAGTAGTCTTTTGTTTAAATTTGCCATGTTCTTCACAATCCAAAAGTGCTAAACAAATAATAGATAAAATTAAATGTATTATTACATGTTTACATGTTTTTTAGTAATGAAAAAATTACTAAAATATTTTTTTAAGCATCCTGGAGATATGTGTGTGTGTGTGTATATATATATGTATATATATATATTTATATATATACATATATATTTACATATATAGCTTATTTTAATTTAATACTATATATCTATGTGAATTTATAGTATCAACTTGAGATAATATAGAAGAAAAAAAGTTTTAAAGAGTTATAAACCAGACATATTTTTCTTTTCCATATCAGTATTCTGTGGGTATATTATATAATATTGGGGATAAAGAAGATTAGAACTTGAGGTTATAAACATCCAGTGAAGTACCTTTAGGATATTTTATCTAACTGTCATGAAAAAAAAAAGTGAATTGGAAATCCATAATATTAGTTTAAAAAAAAAATGAACAAAATTTTATCATAAATAAGATTTTGCAATGGTATAATTTTTATATGTGTATATATAATGGATCAGCCGGTATTTTTGAGCTCCAGGTAAAATTGCTCTATTCTTTTCTACATAGTGAATACTGCAACATACTTTAAAATCCTGCATTTTAAAGGACACTGGAGAAGAAAAATAAGGGAGAGTAATATATTTCTTGAATTACTTGAAGACTCATATTTTGCTGAGAAACTCTGACAGTTTTAATTATGAGTTATGATTGGTCAGTCTCTCTGGGAAAAAAAAGACAAACCCTATTCTTCAAACATTCGAGGGTCACAAATCCTTATTTCTAAATAGCATTACTCAGTGACATTCATTCTTCTTTACTCTGTGGAGTGAAGTTGGAAATCCTTGTTATGAAATGTAACTTAATGAGAGAGAATACTACTTGGATTTCTTCTATTATTAGTATTAATAGTACTTTCAAAATGTATGCCACTGAACTCTAAACTAACGATTCTCAATTCTATAATTAAAATTATGTCCACTATTTAAAAATTGTTTTTGAAATAACTACAAACATAGAGAAAATTGAAGAAATAGTAAAAAGGAACAAAAGAAAGTCAGTATATTCTTTACGAAGATTCTCTAACATTTTGCTACATTTGTTTTAGCACTCTCTCTCAGTATACACATATGTATGTGTGTGCACACATACACACACATGTATAATATATATATATATATATATATTTGACCCATTTCAGAGTAGGTTGCACAGATGATACCCCTTTACCTCTAAATACTTCAGTGGGTTTTCCCCAAAAGAAGGATATTTCCTTAATTAACCATATAAAATTACTGAATTCACAAAATTTAACATTGATATGATATGATATGATATGATACTATTATCTAATCTATAGTCCATATTCAAATTTCACCAACTGTCCGTATGTTGAATAGTTAAATTTGTTAGAAAAATAGCTTATAATTTTTACTGATTTAACCAGATCTCTAAACAGGCACCTCTTCTTTTGACCATTTCTAACACACGATTTCCTCTTTGACATTTACCTTAAAATATGATTGTTAAATCTCTGAGGTCTGTAGAACATATCTCGAATATTTAAATAAGTATCTGAACTTACCTTACAGGAATTTCTCCACTGGTCTATGGAGCTCCTTTCGAACCTTTAAAGAATTAGGCTTCTGATGCATAACAACCTCTCTGCATAATGAATTGTCATTATAGTCAACTGATGTGGCTTATATTATTTCACAAGGTCATTATGTATTTGCGTAAAAGAAATGTCAATAATACCAAGACACAGGTTAAAGAATTTTCATCAATATCAAAAGGAGAGAAAAATATTCTGATGAATCAGAAAAACAGACATCTACTTAAAAGGTAATAAAAACTCTAAGCTGCCAGGGCAACCGCAGTCTTAGAACCATAGTCCATGTTTTCTTCCACAGCTGATCAGAGAAAACCTTTTATCTTTTTGATACTGGGAGCAACTGCTACAGGAAGAAGTGCGAAATGTTTTGTTCAAATGGGGCTTTAAGATTAATCTGAGTGATGGACTGGACAGGGACAATACCTTACAGTGGAGATAGGTGTTCTCTTTACCACATAATTAGCTAATTTAGATGAAGTAAACACTTAATTGGCTGTCTTGAAAAGACACTCCTAAAGGTAAAATATATCATGATATTTTATATAATATAATATATATAATATATAATATATAAAATATATATAAAATATATTTTATATAATAATATAAATTTATATAAATAATATAAATATTATTAATATAAATTTATCATATATAATTTATTTATTAAATAAATTTTTATATATATATAATTTATTTATATATAATGAATTAATATAAATTAATTTATTAATATATATAATTTATTACATATTTTATAATTATATTATATAAATATAAATATATAATATTATATATTATATAATATAAAATATATAATTTATTATATATTTTATATATAATAAATTATAATTAATTAATATATATAATTTATTCATTTAATTAATTAATTAATTAATATGATTAAATATAATTTATTATATAATTAGATATTTATATTTAATAATATAAATATTATTAATATAAAATTATTATATATAATAAATTTATTAATATAAATTTAAAATATATTATATATAAATATATATATAAAATATATTTTATATAATAATATAAATTTATATAAATAATATAAATATTATTATAAGTCAATATGACTAAATTGTTATTAGTTTACCTTCAAATTAACTCTTTGTATGTATGTTTACTGCGTTTTTATTGCATTTAAATTCTTCATCATTAATCTTATGTCTTAATTCAGAAATACATTGTTAGTTTATAATTATTTTTTGTTCTGGGAGTCCAGTTACTAGAAAAAAAACCTTTTAACTTCTAAATAATCTGACAATGTTATCTATTCATCTCCATTCCATTGCTGCTGGTACAAATCGAATCCTCACTATTTCTAATATGTAAAAAATTTCTGCTTCCAGCCTAAGACCCTTCCATTTAGTCCTCCCCAATAAGACCAGAGCAATCTTTCCAGATCAAAATAATTTAAGAACATTCCATAGTTGAGAAGAATAGTCTCGGCATGTAACCTGTTCCCCACCTTCCTCTCTAAGGTGATTTCCTTCCTCTCAGCACCTCTGGGTAATAACCATACTGAACACATCATCCAAATGCAAATGAGTGTACCATGGCTTTTAGCGAATGGGTTTTTATGTTTGTGGTTTGTTTGTTTGTTTTGATGTTTGCATAGGAATCCCCTCCAGCCACACCCTCCATCTACCCACTCAAAGCAATGAAAAGAGAACAGCCTACAAAGCTATAGCAACTGTAATCCAAATTGTCATTCTACCTTTTTTAAAGCTACAACACTTTTGACAATAACTCAATATTCCTAATATGCATTTCCTCACTTAAAATATTTTTAGTAATAACTCTCTCAAAAGTTTGTTATAAAGACAAAATGAAATAAGACATAGAAACTAGTTTCTGGTGATTTCACATTTGAATCTCTATCCTTGACTTAACTACCTGCCTTTTGTCATCCACATAGAAGTGTAAAAGGCATCTCCACAACAGCAAGTATAAAGATAAACTTCAGAGTTCATTTGTCCTCACACACCATTCAGTTTTTCAAGCCGAAAAATATTCTCAACCTTAAACCACTCACTTCTCCATTCCTTAGTGAGTTCTCTCAACTCAAACATATCATGAAAATATACCCACATCTCTTAATTTGCACTACCATTACTTTAGACCACACTGAAGTCATCTATCTAATACTCTCCCAACAAGTCACTTGCTATGTTGGCACCCTAATAAAATTCTCTACCCACATTCCAGAACTTTCAATGGAAGATTAGATCGTCTAACTTCCCACTCCCTAGCTTTCTGTCACACTTAGTAGAAATTCCCAAATCTTTGTCTTCCCCTACAAAGAACTTTAGAATTGGGCCTTTCCGTGGATATCATGCATTTCTTCCTCACTCTCCATGCATTAGCCAGTCCTGCTCTTCTCTCTGTCCTAAAAGTTTACCAAGCTCTTGACCACCTCAATGTGGTATCATCATATATAGGTTAGCTACACTGATAAATTTTTTTTATAAATTAATCCTTTGCATTTTAGGAAAATTTACTTGTTTGTTTATTTATTTAATAGTTATATGTCCCACTAGACTTAATACACTGTGAAGTTAGTAATCTTGTGTTTACAGCCCACTTCTGAAATCTCAGCACACAGCAGGGCCTAGCAAAGTGTATATTGTCAAATTGTATTATTTATGCTTTCAGGCTATGTATTCTTTAAGATTTATCTCAAACGCTAACTTCTCTATAACTATCCTTAACATTCTCTCTATTTTCCTGTACTGATATCGGCATTCCTCAATTGGGCATCTAGCATGTTATTACTATTTTTTGATTTACTTGTCTAATTTCCAAACATTACTTAAATGCAGAATCTATGACTTTAATTTCATATTACTGGGAACTACTAAAATAGTTAACAAATAATTAAGATGTCAGACAACGAATTATCTTTTAATAGTAAAAACACTGCCAAATTAATAATTGATATTTATTCAATTATTTATATCACCAAATTAATCTAATAGATTGAAAAGATTACTGCTTTACATATTCACAGAGAGTAAAAAATAAATAGAGAGGATGCAGAGTATTATATTAGTATACCAATGACATACCTTGGACTAAGAGTCAAGATGCTGTGGGACAGTGCCTTGAAGAATTTTAGAATCCCAATTGTCTAGCCGAGATGCTGTAAAGCTAGGGCTAGGGCTCACAGACCCCTCGAGCCTGTTGTACACATTGGGTCACAAACCTTCTACACGCAGCTCTACAAGCTAGGTAATAGGAAAAGGTCCTGGGAGCCCTGGGTGAAGAAATAATAGGCTTTATTCAAAGCTAGAAGCAGCCGCCCTAGGGGTTTTCCAGAGGGTCTGGAGAAGCGCTGTGTATCAGAGCTATTAGTCATTTATCCTCAAGTCTAGAACCCAAAATACCTGGGTGCACACGCGCCATAGACAATAACAAGGAACGCCTGGGCACACGTGCATATTTACATCAGATACTCTGCAAGATTCTGAACATCTGAGGGGCCCTGACCATTTTTTCTATATTTTCCCTACAGATGCTATACAAGGCACACTCAATATTCTTAGAAGCCTTTGTGTCTAGGTGAAAGTGTGGACGAGAGACTCGAAAATCTTACTGAGGTCTCTATAAAGGGTCTTAACAGCCACACCCTTTATCTGAATTTTACCCTTGAGGCTATGCTTATTATCAGAGTCCTGGATCTGATCTTTTCCCAGAAGCCATTTCCTTCTTAGAGATTCTTGTTTTCTGGAGAGTCTGAAGGAAGTTTTATTTTATAATCAAAAAAGCACTAGCTTCTTTATGTTTCCTTTAATTTCTGTCTGAAAACTGAGCATGCTCCCTCCACCCCCATTTTTTTAAAAAAACATCTTGCTTCCTAAGCAGCTAAAAGAAGCTAGTTGACACTTTCAATCTTCTGCCTGGAATTTCCTTAGCCAGATCCACCACTCCGTTATTTTCCTTTCTACTTTTCTTGTTACTTCAGGTTACAGTTTTGTTAATTATTCTCCCAGTACACACCCGGGTCCTCTTTCCTCCGGTCTCCAGTAACTGTCTGCTCGTTTTTCCTCAAGCCAGCGCCATCTCTTTCAGGCTCCTCCCATGGCCTGTTAAAGGCAAGGACACAAACAATTAAGACAGTTGTTACGGGGCTGGCCCCGTGGCTCACTCGGGAGAGCGTGGTGCTGGTAGCCCGGAGGCTGCGGGTTCGGATCCTACATAGGGATGGCTGGTGCACTCTCTGGCTGAGCGTGGTGCTGACCACCATGCCGAGGGTTGCCATCCCCTTACCGGTCAGAAAAAAAAAAAAAAAAAAAAAAAAAAGACATTTGTTATGGCAGCATCCTGCCTCTAGATAGCAAGCGCTGTTTCGGTTATCAGTTGTTATTCCATCTCAGGAGTCTACTGGTTGGCTGGGTCTCAGTAGAGCAGTTCCTTTATTGGTCCCTCTTGGAGTCTCACACGGAGTAAGATGGCAGCTGGGACTGTAGCTGGTGCTGAAGGCCTATTGTCTTGCTGCTGTTCTTGCTGGACTCTCTCTACAGTGTCTCCAGGGCCTCTCCACATGACTTCTCTCTTTCTCTGAAAAAAGGCCTGGACTTCATACAAGGTGGCTCAGGACTAGCAGAGAGAGCGTTCCTAGAGTGCATAGTGTTAAAAAAAAAAAAAAAAAAAAAAGTTTTCAAGGCAGTTAAGGACTGGACTCGAAACTGGCACAGTATCACTTCTACTATGTTCTGTGTTGAAACAGACTAGAATCACCTACAATCAAGGTGGTAGGGGACTACATAAAGACATAAACACGGGGAAGTTCATTGGGGATAACTTAAGTAACAGCCTCTTACTATATTTGTTGTTGTTATTATTATTGGTTTTGTTTTTTCTTAACCAGGATTGGTTAGAATTTGAAGATGATTTTACCAGTTGGATACTAGGAGCTGTATTTTTGAGGCATTTTGAGAAGAAAAGAAAGTCTAAAAAGGAAGAAAAAGAGGAAAAAGTAAGGAAAGTGAAAGGTTAGAAATAGGCTTTTGTAGATGTTGCTGACAGCAATCAATAAAAGACAAAGCTGGGAGGTGAAACCTTCCTTGAGATAGATCAGCAGCCAGGAGAAATTTTACCAGCAAATTTTTAATGCCAAAATGTGTGAGACAAAGAAATTATTGAGTGGGAGTAGGGAATTGAATGAAATCAGTAGGGTACAAAAAAGGCAGCATTATTGCTACCTTATAGAAAGTAATAAAGGATGTTGTTCAGAATATAAAAGCTTTAGGAAAGCAAAATAACACAGCATTACCATAAAATGTGAGGAAAAATTACTGCACTGTGACTTTTTAAATAACCATAACTAGAAATGACATACTTGAAAATAATAAGGGATTCCTGTGAGGAAAATCAATGGCCTCTTAAATAATAGTTCAAACTACTAGTAATATTTGAATTTATTTATTTGGCTGCAGTGGCACTCAGATTTTGCATATCCGTAATTGTTAAAAACATGTCAAAACATATCTTAAACTGATTGCTAGGGAGGGAGGGAGGGAGAGATGAAAAGAGGGAGGGAAGGAGAGAAGAAAGAAGGAATGGAGAAAGAAAGAAAGGAAAGACCACAACAGTACATTGAACTTTCTGAAGGGGAGAACAAACCTAAGGATACTAGAGATAGGGGGAGGGCTGGAGGGGGTTTGGGAAGTGATAGGTCGGGCAAAGGGCATAAAGAAATACCATGATTTGTAAGAATGAATATGCTGATAATAAATTAAAAATTAAAAAAAGAAAAAGAAAAATAATTTTATTCACAGAGATTTAAAAATTACAGGAAATCTTGTGGTTCTATCCAGAAAAATATGATAGTTTTCATAAATCTGCATTTAGAATATTTTTGACAATTCTGACTTCTGAGTCAAACAGAGCAATTGCCTTAATGCTGTGCTTGAGGGAACACATGTGTTCAAGCACTTTAGCTGAAGTACAGCTAAAGCTGAGGGCAATACTTTCTCCCACAATCCTTAGCCTGCTTAAGGTGTTCTTAGTTGTAAATAAATTTTAAAATTACTCATGTTGACATAATGCTACTGAATATATGGACCACTTACAATAGTCTTCTGTAATTTCAGTTCTATTGATAAATTTTATTGCTATTTATAAAGCGTTTAATGAATTCTGTATAGAAAAACAGCATTAAAATTTTTTAAAACTACTTTTGTTTTTTATTTGAGAAATACTCAAAGAAAAAACACTAGTCTTTTCTACCTCCAATCACAAAAGCATAGTAGAAGCATAAAAGAAATTACAAATTACACATAATATTATGATTTCCATTTGTTTTGAAATAATTTCATTTTTTATGGTTATAAAATATTTCCCAAAATATATATCAAATTATAAAATAAAATACATTAACTTTTATATGTAATTTATATATGCATGTGTTTCATTTTTATGAATTAGATTGTGATTATTTTATGTAAAATGACGTAAAGTAGGAGACAACATGTAGGAAAAATAAATACAGTCAAGTAATTAGGTAAATGACAACACTGGCTAACTTATTCTGGTAAAATTTGAATTTTGTTGAAAAACAAAAAGTTTTATTGGTAGTAATTTTCAAAGTTGTTATCAAAATGTAACTTGTGAAATTTTATCAATAATACCAAACATCTGAGTAATGATGGACAGTTCTTGGACTATGCAATTCTCTGCAAATTTTAACCTCAACTTCAATATTAGAAATCTTCTAAGATTTTATAAACTTTTTAGGACTTGTCACAATGTGAAACATGATTGGTAATTTTAAAATATACATACTCTATATAGTTAAGTAGAAATATTTAGACAGTTAAAAGCAATCTTCCTTAGGTATATGAAGCATGGTAGATTGTAGTTGACTGAAATTATTGAATTATTTGAATGTTAATTCCTTTATTCGATAAGATTTTTGGAGACTGCAATTCATCTTCCTAGCAAGTTCATGAATTTTCTATTTCACTAATATTATTTTCTTAAATGTATTGCTTTACCAAGTATAGATTTTGAAGCCTTTAATAAAACCATTAAATTCATAAGCATATTTTGCAAAACAATTAACCAAAAGAAAAATTTCATATTTTCCTGATAATAATAATTCTAGCTAAGCTAGTATAAACCTGAGGAAAACTTATATTCCTTAAAGAATACAAAATTATGACTTACAAAGTTCCTATACATTTATTTTATTTATTTCCATAGCTCATGAGTAAATTAACTAAGGCAGGCATTATAATTTCACATTTAAAAATGAGGAGATAATCTCTGAGACATTAAGTGGCATATTCAGACCAGAAGAATAAATTTAAAAAACAGTATATTTTTCACAGCTATCCATACACGTAGATGTCAAGAAGTACTTTGTGTTTGGAGAAATGTCAGGAATTTTAAAAGAAAACTCTTAACTAGGAATGAAGGACTTAGAAGTCGTTTTGGAAAAAAAAAAAAAAATGACTAGGTCAACAATATAAAAACAGGCCTTCTTAAAAACATGACTTTCAAATTTTAGAAATAAAAATATTATTTTGGCTTTACATCTTTTTACTACTTAAGTAAACCTAGATTGAATCTTGGCTGAATTGTTTACAACCACAGAACAAAATACAATTTGTAGGTACATAGCAAAAACAAAACAAAACAAAAGCAAGGCATTTGGGGGTTGTGAGTGGGGGGGACACTTAGGTAGATTTTGCCATTTCTCACTTTGCGTTTGGATGTAAATCTGTAGTCTGTAGATGACATAGTCAATATCACCCTGATTTCTGCCTTTGCTTTCACTTAAAGGCAGATGTTGCCCGGGAAATGAGCGTCACTAAAAAGAAAAGGAAAGGGAGATATTATATATTTAAGTTCAGATTTACAGCCAACATTATAATAGCTTTGAGGGAACTCGAAAATCAGGATAAAATATCTTGCTTCTATAAAAAAAATGACTAAGATATAAAATATTACAAATAATTGAATGTTACTTGCAAAGGATATTAAACGACAGAGGTGCCTATGGCCAATAGGGCCTCAATGTTCCCCTCAGCTTGACTCAATCTTAGAGATGCTTCTTCCTGCCTCTAGGGCCCTGACCTGTCTCTGACCCAGGCCCTTATGGAATCCAGGACTTAACCACAGAGGTCTCTCTCTTCCTTTTTCTTATTTACTTTGTCATTGTAAATTCTTTCTCTGCCCCTTGAGATGCAAATATTCTCAAAAGCCTTCTGCTGGTTTTACAGCCCAGGAAATGTCTTTCTCAACTACCTGTGGGCCATCTCTGAAATGTAATCATCAAGGAAGATTTCACCACTATCTTCCAATTTCTGTTGGAGACTATAGGAAACTAACTTTAGTGGGTACCTCACTTTGAGCTCCAGAACTACCTCTTGTCATAAACATATGAGAAGTTTATTTTTTATTTGCATAAGTCCAATTAGCTCACCCAGATGGTCACCTATATTAGTCCATTGTCTGTTGCTTACACAGAATGGGTGAAACTGGGTAATTTATAAGAAAATGAAATTTATTTCTTATAGTTTTGGAGACTAGGAAGTCCAAGGTTGAGGAGACACATCTGTCGAGGGCCTTCTCTTTTGTGGGCACTCTGCAGAGTTCTGAGGTGGTGCATCACCCCTCAAGATGGGCTGAGTGAGAGTGTTTTTACATGCTCACTTGCTCTCCTTATAAAGCCCCTAGTCTACTCCCTGATGACCCATTAAACCTTGACCCATGAATGGATTGGATAGATGAATTGGATCCTCGAGATCCAATCGCCTCTTATAGGCCCCACCTTTCAAACACATATTGGGAATTAAGTTTCAACATGAGCTTTGAAGGGGACAAACCAAACCATAGCATCACTCAAATTAACAAATGAATTTAGGATGAACTATGTGTGACAAATGGTGCTGCCAAGTCCTTTTCCCTAAGGATTAGTTATTGTATTCTTAAGAATATTTGTACAATTGGTTGTGTCTGCATAGCTATATAAAAGTGTGAGATCCCTTTCTGTCTTTGCAGTTGCTTAGTGGATTGCCAGTAATGTGCATCACATTTTGAGTTAATTTTGATTCAACATATTCTTTTCTTCTTTCTCTTCTATCTTTGCAGTGAGTTTTTCTGAGTTGAGTGAAGATTCTGTTTTCAGTTATACTTTTTCTTATGGGTACTGATGTCTTGCAAATCCTGAGTTGAGCAGACCAGCTGAAGGTCTGTAGCCATATAACAGTCAGAAAAGGCACACTGAATTATAAAAAAGTCTCCCTCTAGATCTCCATTCTTTTGGAATACTAGGTGGGTGGGCCATCCTTTCTTAATTCATGAGGATGCTATTCAACAAACACAGGTAATATGGGCTCTAAAATTCCTTCAGGATCACTATATGATTGTAATATATGGGATGCTAGAAAGGTTGCCTCCAGGTCTTCTCTTAAAGAGCTAATATCTCTTTTCCTATTTAGAATAGCTAAATGGAATCCAGTTGCCTGAAGACAGTTCTTTCGATTTGGATAAGTTAACGTATATGCTGGGGTTCTTAGACTCATCCCAAGCAAATGAATCACTTGGATCTATGGGATGAAAATCATTTTAAAAAAATAAAATAAAATAAATAGCCAGAAGAAAAAATAGTGAAAAATGAAAGAGAAAATGTGAGCATTAAAGGCACTTTCCCTTTCGCAGAACCTTCCTTCTTTCTCTGCTGTCCTCATTCCCTCTGCCTCCACTGAATCTCTCCATCTCTCCTAGCCTCAAACTCTAGTGAAGGGAGGGGGTGATAACCTTTCAGGAAGGTGGTTCCCTTCATTAGTGAATTCCTAGTAGGAAGGAATGAGAAAACAACTTCGTTAGCTGGTATTGAATTACCCGCCCTGTTTCAAAACTCAGGTTTGTGCCTCATTGCCTAGCCTGGATCTAACGCATACCTCAGCCCAGGTTCTACCTCCAAGAGTTCCTTCTGTTCACACACCTTGCACCTAAGAATGCAGACATGGTAAAGAGACCTGATCAGGAAATAGTGAAGAACTTGGACTGTGTCCCATTTGAAGACAACAGGACAAAGAATAGCTGCACTAGTCACTTGGGAATGAACACTGTGGTAAACTGATGAAAATCAACATGGGAAGGGAAATCAAAGTGCCACGTAATTGACATTTTTCTTGTCTCAATGAGGAGGAAACTAGCTCTTCCTATTTGGATCGCCAGCAAATCTGATGCTATGGAGAAGCTGTCTGGGTCTCCTGGGTAATTAACCTGCTTTTCTTACAGATGATATTACTCATTTAAAGGCTTCTTTTCCCTGTGTCACAGTTTTCAAAAGTACTCTGCAGCATGTTTTATTATTTTTTTATTTATTCAAAATATTTTAACATTTACTTGTGCATATTTGTGGGGTACAGTATATTGTTTCAGAACAAGTATAGACTATACAATCATTCGCTTAGGGTAGATAGAATAGTTTTGTACCCATTAGTCTACCATTTCTCCTCCCCACTACTCTCCTCCCTCCCGGGCATCTGGTAACCGTTATTCTATTCTCTACTTCCATGAGAACCACTTTTTTCCCCCTTTCTTTAGATTCCACATAGAAATGATATCCTGTAGTATTTGCAGTTTTGGCCCTGACTTACTTCACTTAACCTGATGGTTTTCAGTTCCACCTGTGTTGCTGCAAATGATATGATATCTTTCTTTCTTTCTTTCTTTCTTTTTTTTTTTGATAGCTGAGTAGTCTTCCATTGTGTATATATACCAGTTGTTTTTTATTGTTGTTGTTGTTGTTGTTGTTTTTTGTCCATTAATCCACTGATGGACATTTAGGTTGATTCCATCTCTTGGCTATTGTGAATAGTGCTGTGATAAACATGGGAGTGCAGGTGTCCTTTTGATATACTGAGTTCACTTCCTTTGTGCATTTACCCAGTAGTGGGTTGGCTAGGTCATGAGGTAGATCTATTTTTAGTTCTCTGAAAGACGTTGAATTAAGTTCCTTATATGTACTGGATATTAGTCCCTTGTCTGATGCACAGTTTGCAAATGCTTTCTCCTATTCTGTAGGTTGTCTCTTCCCTTTGTTGACAGTGTCCTTTGCTGTACAGAAGCTTTTTAGTTGATCTAGTCCCATTTATGTATTTTTGCTTTGTAGTCTCACTCAAAAAAGCGCCACTCACTCCCATTATGTTTTCTTCTACTAGTTTCATAGTTTCAGGTCTTAAATTTAGGTCTTTGATCCATTTTGAGTTGATTTTTGTGTATGACAAGAGATAGAGGTCTGGTTTTCATCTTCTGATTGAGGATGTCCACTTTTCCCAGCACTATTTGTAGGAGAGGCTGTCCTTTCCCCATTGTATATTTTTGGCACCTTTGTCAAAAATCAGTTGCGTATAAATGTTTACAGTTATTGAGGAGCTCTTTATTCTATATGCCCTTGGTCAATTTGTCTGTTTTTATGCCAGTACTGTGTTGCTTTGGTTACTATAGCTTTGTAGTATATTTGGAAGTCAGGAAGTATGATGCCTCCAACTTTGCTGCTTTTGTTCAAGATTGCTTTACCTATACGGGGTCTTTCTGGTTTCATGCAAATTTTAAGATCCTTTCTATTTCTGTGAAGAATTTCATTGGTATTTTGATAGGGATTTTTTTTTTGAGGCATCCATAGCATTTAATTTGTTCAGATAATAGTTACAGTTGAAAAGGTACACCCCAGATACAATTACCAATACTTTTTATACAGTTCATATTTCAGTACATTGATAGCATATTATTTGCACTTTATGTACATGAACATATTTTTAAAAACAATTTTAATAATCTAAATTATTTAACCCAATGTTGTCAACAGGTAGTCAATATAAAAATTATTAGAGGTATTTTACATTTTTATAGTAATTCTTCAGAACTTGATGTGTATTTTATACTTGTAGCACTTATGGCATTTTAATTTAAACTATCCACATATTAAATGTTCACACATGGCTGTTGGCTGCCATACTGCACTGTGTGGCTCCAGAAATACTTAGGATTATACTTATTTTTAAAACAGTTCTATGCTGTAATAATGTTTTTGAGAGCCTAGTTTAATTCTCTTGAATTCCTTATTTTTATTATTATGGCCATAATATTATTGTTTCAATATCTCTAATCGATATTCCACAAAGAGAATAATACCTTTCACTTATCTAGAGGTTTTGATTTACGAAGCACATTTATAACCTTTAGCTCACTAAATCTTAACTTCATGAGAAATAGATATTTTTATCCCCATTTCTCTGTCTTTTGTTTTTAAGTTTATTTATTTATTAATATATATTCTTTTACATTCTATGATGATGTTGCGGAGCAGTTGGGGGTTAGGGGCAGAGGACAAATGGGAAGGAAACAGGGTAGGAGAAGGAGGAAGGAGGAGGGGTGGGGTTGAGGCCTGTGGCACCCCTCATTCCTTCATGGGAGACCAGGAGGCTTCCAACAGTGGCTTGGTCATTGCTGAGCTGGGTACAGATGTCAGAGGGATGCAGCTGAAGCCCCCTTCCAACACTGCCCCAGCTCAGGAGCCTAGGGCGCTTCCTGCAGCAGCTGGTGGTCATCGCTGGCTGGTTGCAGGTGTTGGTGGGGCATGGTTGAGGCCTTCAGTCCCTCACCCATGGGACTGGTTGTGGGTGTCAGGGGGAATGGCTGAGGCCCCCAGTCCTCACCCCTCCGTGGCTTGGTAGCCCAGGGGACTTCTGGTCCTTCTAGGTTTTATGGGTGTTCTTTGGTGATGTGAGACTTTTACTAGTTAATATTGAACTTTGTCTCTAGTCTGTGGGTATTTTCTTTTTTCTCTCAGTTCTGTGTTGGATTATTTGCTGTTCCTACCACTTAAACTCTGCACTGGAACTAATTTGCTGTCCTTTGCTTACTTTTAAAATGGAGGAGCTTCTTGTGGGGGCCAGCACTTGAGCCCTGTGGTTGAGCTAGATTGTTGCTTTGCTGCTGATTCCCTTGAGGAGCCTTTATGTGCAGCTCAGTTTTTAATGGTTTACTTTATAGGTACTTCTGGTCTCGTGAAATCTGGTACACCTAGTTTGTGTAGAAACTCTAGTCTGGACCTGAGTCTTTTCAGCAAACTGTACCCTCTGCAGTTCTGTATTCCTGACCAGTCTCCACTGAGTGGTCCTGTGTTGATTGGGGGGTAGATCAGCTTGCTGTGCCCCAGTGTTCTCCTAGCGGGCCCATCTCCTCTACTGCCTGCTCTCCAAATACTTCCCTTGATAGGGATTTTATTGAATGTGGATATTGCTTTGGCTAATATGGACATTTTGGTGATTTACTTCTTCCAACCCATGAACATGAGGTATCTTTCCATTTATTTGTTTATTATTGAACTTTTTGTCAGTGTTTTATAGTTTTCATTGAAGAACTCTTTAACCTCCTTGGTTAGATTTACTTCTAGGTATTTCAGTTTTTTGGTAACTGTCAGGAATGAAATTACTTTCTTGATTTCTTCTGATTGTTACATTATTAATGTATAATAAGGATTTGATTTTTGTGTGTTGATTCTGTATCCTGCCACTATACTGAATTCATTTATTAGTTTTAGTAATTTTTTGGTGGAGTCATTAGGGTTTTTTATGTATAGGATCATGTCATGTGCAAATAGTTTGACTTCCTCTTTTCCAATTTGGATGTCCTTTGTTGGTTTCTCTTCTCTTACTGTGCTGGATAGAACTTCTGGAACCACACAGAATAAGAGTGGAAAAAGTGGGCATCCTTATCTTGTTTCAGATCTTAGAGGAAGAGCCTCCAATTTTTGCCCATTCAGTACTAGATTGGCTGTGGGTTTGTTGTATATGGCCTTTATTGTGTTGGGGTACATTCCTTCTAAACCTAATTTGTTGAATGTTTTTATCATGAAAGGCTTTTGAATTTTATCAAATGCTTTTTCTGTATCTATTAAAATGATCATTTTTTTCCTCTGTTCTGTTGTTATGATGTATTAAAGTTACAGATTTGCATATGTTGAGCCATTATTGCATCCCTGAGATGAATCCCACTTGATCATGGTGAATGATTTTTTTAATGTGTTATTGGATTCTGTTTGCTAGTATTTTATTGGGGAATTTTGGGTCTGTGTTCATTAGAGATATGGGTCTGAGGTTTCCTTTTCTGTTGTCTTTTTCCAGCTTTTTATGAGTGTAATGGTGGCCTTATAGAATGAATTTGGAAGTATTGCCTTGTCTTCAATTTTTTTGGAAGCGTTTGGGAAGAATTGGTATTAGATCTTCTTTAAATGTTTTGATGACATCACTCAGCATGTTTTAGATTAAACAGCATCACAAATGGGAGTGTGCTCTTGCTTCTGCCTGGAATTCTGCAATTAGCAGCTGTATGGAGTTCTGAAACCAGCAGAAATTTTTTCTTTGATAGAGCAAGAACATTGGGTTCCAGAATATCATCACATCAGTGGGTATGGCCCCAAAATGGTGGCCAAGGGAAACCAATTTTCACTATTGCCCCACCATCATGGAAGACCTAAGAGTATTAGAAACCCATAGAGAAGGGTGGCCAACAACCTTACTTGAAGCCTTTCCATTAAAAGTGGGCTGGGAGAAGTTGCAGCCAGTGCAATCCTCCTCAAAAATCTAGAGATTTGGGTAAAGAAAAATATCATTAGCATCATTTAGATGTAAAAAGGGTTTAATTCTGGCAGGGATGGGGGCTGGAGGAAAATGTTCTAATGTTCTAAAAGGTAGAGAAAACAATTACATTTAAATTTCTCTTTTCCAATTTCTTGCCGCAGGGAGCGCACAAATTAATATCATCAGTGATTATCCAGTCACAATTTCAATATTTCTAAAAGGAGAATATGTCTACTAAATTATGCTTTGTAAAATGTGTGAACATATATTCAATAGCTTTTTTCCTGAAGAGTGGGCTTCTATTCAGTGTCTATTTTACTATGTTGAATAAGCACATAACATTTGTAACCCTTTTGGTTCCCCTAAACAATATGGTACTTAGCATTCTAATTATTTTTTAATGAAACTATATAACATATGTATCTCACCGTGTATACTATGTAATGTCTAATGTTTAACAACAAACATCCTATCTGGCTGTTTAACTACATAGCATGATAATATTTGCGATGGATATAGTTCTGATTTATTTTTCAACATAAACATAGAAATTCATATAAATCAATGGTGATTATAAAACCAAATAAACTACATCTGTAATTTAATTTTATTTTGATATTCATTTAACCAAAAAGAAAACAACATTTAACTTAATATTCCAATACTACTTATCTCACAAGCTTTTTAAATATAATTTTAAACAAAGTTATAAAACTTTATTTGCAATGAATCCTTCTTTTTGTTACTGTAAACATTTTTTATTTTCCATTTGTGATACTCTTGAGAGTGGAAGAGGCCACAGCTAATAACTATAGTGGGATGAAAGAAACAAACTGATATGATTGTAGGCAATCCAGTATGTATGGTCACTATATATTGTTTAATTATTTTTCATCAATTAAAAATACATGCGGAGTGTTAAATACGATTTATTATTTGGTGAAAATAAATCAGGCAAAATAAAAAAGGCCATGTAAAATCTGCTCATTGTATTTACCACCCAGAATTTTTCTCTGTGACAAAATTCAAATGTGTTTCAAATAAAACAATCAAGAATGATTTTACTTTTTGACAATATAATTGGGGCTAATTTACTGAAATTTCTATTTCTTTAACATGACGGACTGCCATGGTTCAATCAAGACTTCATTACATTTTAGTCTCACTAAATTTACATGGCCTATATCTATGCAAAACCTTTTATCTATGCAAAAACCTTTACTTGGTTTTCCTCTAAACTTGCAAGAATACAGTGACTGATTGGTATTTTAAATGGTGCATGTATACAAGAAGCAGAAATTCCATGTGTATTTAAATGAACTCCTCATCATTGGAGGACAGATGAATTCTAAAACAATTCCAGATCTAACTTTTTTCCACATTATATAGCTATTGAACATTTTCATTGTGGGTGAAAGTAGAAGACCCTGGTATAGAGAAACCACACAAGACGTCATATTCTAGAGTCATTGCCTGAAGGGGATCCAAGAGAGTCATGTGACATGCCTTAGAAATTGATGTGACATAAACATTTTATTGTATTAAGCAACTGAAATAGCCACTGCATTTATTACAAAACCTAGTGTTACCCTACTTAATAACGACATCCATATTTTACATGATTCAAAAACTCTGAGTAACACTGTTTTGTATATTGCTTAGTTATTTTATATCCAAAGTATTTCTTTAAAATAATCCCAGATGTTATCATATTTAAAATTAATAATATGCTACATGGAATGGCTAAGTTTATTTTTATTTGTGCTTTATTTTTATTGCATTCTATTCCCTTTTTTTTGTTGTTGCATCTTACAATTTACGTGAAATGCGATGTGCACTGGTACAAATGTGAGCTTTATGTCTTGCTTCACTGGATTTGTATTCTCGTTGTGCATGGCTGCCCTTAATACATGAAGTAAAAGTGCAGCAGTTATATTGCAAACTGTGCCTGATGTAACTATGAAAGTAGTAGGGCTTTATAATTGGCATGCGTTTTCTTGCTTTGGAAATGATTCAGATTAGTTAGAATAGGAATTTCGTAGTTTTCACTGAAACTTATAAACCTGTCAGCCATGCTGAAGAAAATACAAAGAAAGCTAGAAAACACACGTTTTAAGAGTTTTGTAAGTAGCTTATGTCTAAATGAAAAATCTCCAAGAGGTCTTATGCACTGAAATATTAGACTGTGCTAAATAATTGACTAACCCTATAAAGTAAAAAGCAAAGAAGGAAGAAGAAAAAGAAATTAGCGAAACCAAAGCATGGCACCCATAAACTGCTCTTTGTCATCAATGACCCCTACTATGGCACCTGAAGTCTACATTTCCTAAGAAAAGAAAAAGGATTTCACAAAGCATTGAAAAGTAATTCCTGCTAGCTTTAACTAGATTTCTTAAAATCGAGAAAGCAAAGTATTAAAGACAGAAATATCTAGTTTTCACATGATTTTTAAATGTATATACGCATTAAATGGTTGTAATTACAGTATCATGAGTGTGTCTATCTACACATTTCCTTATATATTAAGCTATTTTTTTAAAATCAGCTAGCAATGATTATAAGTATTAAGCTTTAAAATCTACTAATGCCAGTTTACATAGTACACAAAACAGATAAAGTATAAATAAAAAAAATTAGTGTAGAAGGTAAAAGTCTATTTTAAATTTATAGTTAATTTTTTCCTATGTAGATCAATATTGGTCATCATTGGATCTCCATATGCCCTCAAAGTCAAAACCCTTTTTCAGAGATGCGTTTTCTCATAAACACAGACACAAATGCTTCTGCCAAATGGCCTTTGACTAGCCTTACCATTTTCAGTGCCAGTACTTTTGATTTTAAGTAATTTTTAAGTTATTTGCTTCTGGCAACACAATACTCTTTCACCAAAATACAAACTGGAAAAGACATTTATCTGTGCAATTTTATCCTTTTTCCATTAAATTCATATTGCCCTTAGATATTCAGCTACTTGACAGAGGGATTTGTGTGATATTTATTAATAAACGTTATTTATGATATAAATGTATGCAATATGTTAGTGTGATTAAATGAACAAGCCAGAGCTTGGTAAAATAAACATAGGAGGTGCTGCTAGCTATGGTGTTTTCATACACCATGGCAAAACAATAAGAATGACAATTTATCTAAAACATCTCCAAAAATAAATCATGCAGAACATTCAAGACACACACGGAAAACACACACACACACACACACACACACACACACACACACACACACACACACACACACACACACACACACACACACACACTGTTTTGCTAACTATAACTGGATGGTTTTATGACATCAAGAGAAATATTCAGGAAGAGGCTAGAGTTAATAGAAACACATCTATTCTCTTGCTATATACTGGGTATTTATTAATGATACTATACCACAGAAAACAACCCTTTCTCTTTTGCTGCTTTTAGTTATTTCCATCTGTCAAACTGGGACTCTCTGGAGTCAGCTGGAGAAAATTACTTCAAAGAGAATGTTGCTTATAAACTTCAAGTTACATGTTATATTTCTTTGAAAAGTAGCTCCTTAATCATGGTATAATTATGTTTATTTATTCAAAGCTGTCAAAGCATAATGTCTTTATCATAGCAAATGTCTTAATTTAAGGATTATTTTATTGAAGAAAAGCTAATTAGTGTAGTCATTTACAAAAATCTGCTTAGGCATAAAGCCATCTTAGTTGAAATAACATATATAGTTATCTTTAATTCATCTTGTGCCTGCCCCTGAAATCTACCTCTACTTAAGAATACAGACACAGTGAAGAATTTGTTGACATTTTTGACTATCGGAATAACACTTTAAAATTTCTTGTGATTTGACATTATAAGCCTGCCTAGTTTGAAGAACAAAGTTTAGTTACTAAACATTCTCTCATTAACCTTGAAGAGACATTTGTGAAGATGTTAATAAAAAACAGCTATAAGCTGTTGTCAAATGAATAACATGTTTCATTTGCATACATTTCAGGACCAATTTAAGGAGCATTTGTAACATTTCTTCCAGATTGTTAGTTTGCCAAGCTTGTCATAATTGTCCTACCCTCTGCTTACTTGATCTTCCTCACAGGTCTCATACAATAATTTATAATTGCTTAGAAGAAGCTAGCATTTAGCCTTTGGTAGCCAAATCAAACTAGATTTAAAGTGAAAACTATTTATGCATGTATGAATTTACTTTGTATGTATGTTTATATTTCTGATTTCTTTATGCTAGTGTATTATATCTTTTCTAAGATATCTATGAATGATTTTAAGAACTCTGATAACTTATGAAATGTTTAATACACACCTGCAGGGGACACAAAACAAAAGTCATAAAATATTCATTGGGTCCAGCTTGAGTCAAGATTAGACAAAACATTGTAGTGATATAGGAGGTGTTCAGTTTCCCTGGATTTAGGTTTCAGTATATGCCTCTGGGTTTCCAGCCACTTCCTGATGTCTCAGGCCCTGTTCTCTGAGTTCTCCCCTGGAGGAAAGTTACTGTTGCCAGTTAGACCTATTTTTTCAACAGGGAAAATGAGACCATAAGGGGCTGGCTTATGCAAATCCAGTGTTGGGCATGCTCAATAGAGAACAAAGAATATTCTTGAATATGCCTGGTGCATGTGATAGTGTCTGAACAATGAACATGCTCCAGGAAGAGACCAGCTGAGTATGTGCAAGACTGAATGTTTTATAACTGAACACCACCCCCTTAATTGAATATTCATTATATAGAGAAACTATAAAAGCTGAATCCCAGCAAAATATGGGGTTCCCACTCACTTCCTGGAGGCAACTGACACTTAGCTGGCTGAGGTTTGTATATTTTACTTTGTATCAAACTTACTTTAAGCAAGCAGCTGCTCTCATAAGCCAGCCTGCACTTTGTACTGAACTTTAAGTATACTTTTCTTGCTTTTGTGTTAAACTTGGTGTAGGCCTTGTTCAATCTCTGGAGCTATGCCACACTCTCTGTGAAACCTATATTTATTATCTGTTATATTAAACTTGTTCTCACTTTCTACTGTGACTCTGCCCTTGAATTCTTTTTTGGGCTGGAGTCAAGAACCTGGTAAGAGAACTAGGTGGGTTGAGGCTGACTATTGGGCCCCCTGGCCCTACCTCCGATATCAGTAGGTGATGGTTTATTTATTGTATGTTCAACAAGAAAGATAATTTGGGACTGTTAGCTGTCATCTTATAGGATATGCCAAATTATCCTACATATCCTATGGGATACAGCAAAAGGGGTTCTAAGGGGAAATTTATAGCAAAATATGTGTACATCAAAAAAGTAGAAAGACTTCAAATAAACAACCTAAAATTACACCTTGAGAAACTAGAAAAACAAGAACAAACCAAATCCAGAATTAGTGGAAGGAGAAAAATAACAAAGATCAACGCAGAAATCAATGAATTAGAGATTGAAAATAAGCAATATGAAAGATCAATAAAGCAAAGAGTTGGTTTTTGGAAAAGATAAACAAAATTGATAAATATTTAGCTAAATAATGAAGAAAAAAGAGAAGACTCAAGTAAATAAAATCAGATATGAAAAAGAAGACATTAAAACTGATACCACAGAAATACAAAGGATCATAAGAGATTATTATGAACAACTCTACACTAACGAACTGGAACACCTAGAAGAAATAGATAAATCCTAGACATATACAACTTACCAAGGTTGAATCATACAGAATTAGAAAATCTAAATAGACGAATAGAGAGTAATGAGATTCAAGCAATAATAATCTCCCAACAAAGAAAACACCAAAACCAGATGGCTTCACTGCTGAATTCTACCAAACATTTGCAGAAGAACTAATATTAGTTCTTCCCAAACTCATCCAGATCATTGAAGATGAGGGAATACTTTCAAATTCATTCTATGAGGCCAGCATTACCATCATACAAAAACCTGAAAAGGACACAAAAAAATAAGAAAATTACAGACCAATATCCCTAATGAATATAGGTATGAAAATCCCCAGTAAAACACTAGCAAGCAGAATCCAACAACACATTAAAAAGACCATTCACCATGATTAAGTGGGATTTATCCCAGGGATGTAAGGACAGTTCAACATATGCAAATCAATAAATGTGGTACACCCCACCAGCCGAATGAAGGTCAAAACCTATATAATTATTTTAATAGATGTAGAAAAAGCATTTGATAAAATTCAACACCACTTCATGATAAAAAATCTCAACAATTTAGGTAAAGAAGAAATGTACCTCAACACAATAAAGGCCACATACAACACACTCACAGCTGATATCATGCTGAGTGGAAAAAAGTGAGGGCTTTTCCTCTAAGTTCTGGAATAAGACAAGGATTCCCACTTTCCCCACTCTTATTCAACACAGCGCTGGAAATTCTAGCCACAGCAATAAGGTAAGAGAAAGCAATAGAAGGCACTCAGGTTGGAAAGAAGGAACTCAAACTATCCCTATTTGCAGATGTATTGGATTGAATTATTTTTCCTCCAAACTCCCTGAAGCTTGAATTGTGTCCCCCAAGTTTTATGTATTAGAAAATTGGTCCCCACTGTGACTGTTAAGAAGGTGAGAAATCCTATTATGATAATTGAAAGGTGGGGATAATTGGAGAGGTGATTGGATTGTAGGACTGTGCACAAGCGAATGGATTAAAAATGGGGGTCAGGGGAGTGGTTCTGAGGGCTTTAAAAGAAGAGGAGAGTCTATCTTGATTTCTCTCTTGCTCTTTCTGCTTCCACCATCTTGCAATGTAAGACCCCTGGTCACTGTCACCACCACCAGATGGACTTTGGAGTTCCCAGCCTCAGAAGCTGTAAGCAATAAATTTCATTGTCTTTACAAAATCCCAGTTCCATGTATTTTGTTATAAGCAACAGAAACAGACTAATACAACAGATAACAGAATCATGTACATAGAAAACCTAAAGGATCCAATAAAGCATTGCTATAACTAATAAAGAAGCTGAGTAAAGTGTCAGTATACAAAATGAACATACAAAAATCAGTAGTTTCTATACAGCAATAATAAAATATTTGAAAAAGAAATTAGGAAAGTATTCCCTTTCACAACAGCTACCAAAAAAATGAAATGCCTAGAAGTAAATTTAACCAAGGAGGTAAAAGCCATCTACAACAAAAACTACAAAACATTCACAAGGGAAATTGAATAATACACAAATAATTAGAAAGATATCCTGTGTTCATGAGTTAGAAGAATTCATATGTTCAAAATGTCCATACTACTAAAGCAATCTACAGATTCAACACAATTTCTATCAAAATACGAATGACATTCTTCATAGAAATAGAAAAAAAAATCCTAAAATTTGTATAAAATTACAAACGATCCCATATAGCCAAAGCAATCTTAAACAAAAGGAATAAAGCTGGAGGCATCACACTACCTGACTTCAAAATATACTATAAAGTTATAGTAACCAAAATAGCATGATACTGGCACAAAAACAGAAGCATAGACCAATGGAACAGATAAACAGCCCAGAAATAAATCCACACATTTACTGATTTTTGACAAAGGTGCCAAGAATATACACTGAGGAAAGAAGGACCTCTTCAATAAGTGGTGCTGAGAAAACTGGATATCCACATGAGAAAGATTGAAACTAGACCTCTATCTCTCACCATATACAAAAATCAACTCAAAATGGATTAGAGTTAAATATAAGACCTGAAACTATGAAACTGCTAGAAGAAAACATATGAGAAGTGCTACATAAAATTGGACTGGGCAGTGCTTTTTTGAATAAGACACATGTAACATGAGACATAATAAGGCACATGAGGCAAAAGCAAAAATAGATAAATGAGATTGCATCAAACTAAAAAAGTGCACAACAAAGGAGACAACAAAGTGAAGAGATAACATACAGAATTGGAGAAAGTGTTTGCAAACTATGCATCTGACAAGGGGCTAATATCCAGAATATATAAGGAACACAACATCAAAAAACTAAATAATCTTATTAAAAAAATAGGCAAGGGACCTGAACAGACATTTCTCAAAAGAAGATATAAATGGCCAACAAGCACTTGAAAAAATGCTCAAAATCTCTAATCATCAAGGAAATGCAAATTAAAACCACAATGAGATATCATCTCACTCCAATTAAAATGGCTATTATCATAAAGACAAAATAATAAAAGCTGGTAATGATGCAGAGAAAAGGCAATTGTCATACATTCTTGGCTTGAATGTAAATTAATACAGCCATTGTGGAAAACAGTATGGATATTCTTCAAGAAATTAAAAATAGAATTATCTATGACACAGCAATCTCATTATTGCTATATATACAAAGGAAATGAAATCAGTATGTGAAAGAGACACCTGGACTCCCAAGTTCACTGCAGCACTGTTCACAATAGCTAAGAGATGGAATCAACCTAAATGCCCATCAGAAGATGGATCGATAAAAAAATGGTGATATAGATGCAAAATTAAATACTATTTAGCCATTTTAAAACAAAACAAAACAAAACCCAGCAAAATCCTGTTATTTGCAGCAACATCAATGGAACTGGAGACCATTGAGCTAAGTGAAGTCAGCCAGGCACAGAGAGACAAATACCACATAATCTCACTTATATGTGGAATTTAGAAAAAAAAAAGTAATGAGTGGTTTTCATAGAAGTAGACAGTAGGTTACCAGAGGCTAAGAAGGGAAGGTGGATGAGGGGTGATTGGGAAGAGGTGGACTGACAGGTACAAAGTTTCAGGTAGATAGGAATAAATTCTGGTGTTCTAGACTGACCAGAGCTAATTATATTGTATTGTATATTTCTAAATAGCTAGAAAAGGGGATCTTGACTGTAATCACCACAAAACAAAGATAAATGTTTATGTGATGGATATGCTATCTACCCCAAGTGAATCATTGTATAATATATGCATATGTTAAAACAACACATGTACCTCACAGATAAGTACAATTAAAAATAAATTAAAATACAAAAATTCTGAAATGTTAATAAAAAACCTGCACATTATGTTAATATTGTGACTGTTATATCAATCTTAAACCCTAAAATCATCTTAACAAATTCTTGCTCATGGTCAATAAATGACTAATGTATGTCTAACACTGAAAAGCTTCAGACAGCCAACACCTCAGCCTGTAACTGTCACCTTAGACTTTTATCCAAGAAAAATACTTCCTCCTTTGTGAGAAAACCATTGCTAATTTAAGAAAAAGAGATCACCTGGGCAGATGGAATTGCCAGATAAAATAATCTCCTGCAGATCTCTTCCTTCTAATCTCTGTGGACTCCCCTAGTCATAATCATATTACAGGCTAATTTGAAATTGGTTTAGTGATTTTTTTCTCTAAAGAAAACCTCAATTACAGATTGCCAGGATGTGCAGATTTCTTATGGGTCAAATAATATACTGATCTTGACAGAATTATTGGATCTAAAAATCTCAAGATTTGAATACACTCATTCAGATTACGATTCAACTTTTGCAATACCCTCTGTAACAAGAAGCTCAAGAAGTACTAAAATCAGTTGTTGATGGCCTAAATAGAGAAGTGACTCTTTGTACTTTATACTAGGTCTTATGATACTTCTATACTTTTGGTCAAGAAACAAAATGAAGAAGAGATTAATTTTTTTTTCACAACCTCAGGACCATAAATAAAACAGTCAACATTGACTTCCCTGTGGTACAGAATCCAGATAGTATTTTATCTTCAGGATTATTTGAGCTAATGTTTATAGGGGTAACTATGGGTTTTGATTACTTTAATGACCCTATATCACTGTAGTCAATACCTGTTCATCATTTCCTGAGAAGTCACAATATATCTGGTATCTCAGTCTCAGAGGTTGACTGAGGTACTCTTGTACATTTTACACAAAAGCCCTTTAGAGCTCTTGGAAGAATTCCTGTCCATATGGGCTAAAAAATCCCCTCCCTGCAGGCATGGCAAAGAAACATGCCCCCATACATACTGACCAGAGCCACTCCAGTCAGGCTAAAGCAATACCCAGTACCTAGGGAAGCCCAGTTGGGAATCTAAGAACACATCCACCAGTTGCAAGAGGCAGGAATCCTGGTAGAGTGCCAATCACTCTGGAACAGTCCACTCATGCTGGTCAAGAAGCCCAACAGAAAGAGTTACCATCCCATGCAGGACCTGCTCACGGTTAACAAGGCTGCTGTTACCTTCCATCCTGTGGTTCCAAATCCCTACATGATCTTGAGCTTAGTCCCCACACGGGCTAAATGGTTCACCTGTCTTGACCTCAAAGATGCCTTCTTGTGTCTCTGGCTGGCACCCAAGAGCCAGCTGCTGTTTGCTTTTGAATGGGAAAACCCCCACATGGGAAGGAAGACTCAGCTAACCTGGACCAAGCTACCACAAGGGTTTAAAAACTCACCTAAACTCTTCAGAGAAGCACTAGCCTCAGACCTGACCACCTTCCCAGGAGACAAGTTGAACTTCACCCTGCTCCAGTATCTCTTTGTTTGTGAAAAAAAAAATCACATGGCTTTGGGAGTCCTCACCCAGACTATAGGACCTTGGCAAAGGCCAATGGCATACTTGTCCAGGCAGCTGGACACTGTGGAAACTGGATGGCCACACTTCCTGTGAGCCATGGTGGCCATGATCACCCTAATTTGGGAGGCAGACAAACTCACCTTAGGACAAAACTTCAACATGATGGTCCCATATGCTGTGACTGCCTTGATGAACAGTTGGGGGGTACAAATGGTTGACCAACTCCAGGATGGCTCATTATCAAGGGCTGCTCTATGAGAACCTCTGGATGCACCTTGAAACAGTGTGGACCCTGAACCCAGCCATGCTTCTACTCACTGAATCTGGACCATGACTGTGAAGAACTAATGGGTGAGATATACTCCAACAGGCCTGATCTGACAGACCTTCCCTTCACTGACCTGGACATAGAACTGTTCACAGATGGGAGCAGCTATGTCCAGGAAGGACAATAAAGAGCTGGATATGTGCTAACTAATCATGAAAGAGTTATAGAGGTAAAGCCCCTGCCTCAAAGATGGTCAGCACAGCAAGCAGAACTATGGGCACTAATCCAAGCACTCGGGTACCTGAAGGGGAAATGGGTCACTGATTCTAAGTATGCTTTAGTCACCTTACATGCCCATGGGGCCATATATAAGGAAAGGGGGCTGTTGTCAGCAGGTGGAAAGATGATTAAAAACAAAGAAATCCTCCAACTATTCGAAGCAGTGTGGGAGCCTACTCAAGTGGCTATCATACACTTCAAAGGACACCAGAAAGGGACGGACAAAATCAGTAAAGGAAACCAGCTGGCAGACCAAATGGCCAAGAGAGCAGCCACTCAAACAGAGCCTGCTATGGACTTGGGCGACGCTGTCAAAATCATGCTGGTACTGGAAGCAATGCAAACCTGAGGTACACAAAGAAAGAAGCCCAACAGGTAGCCAGTGAAGGAGAAATAAAGACAGAGGAGGGATGATGGAAGCTCCTGGATCAGAGACTTCTAGTGCCCCAACAGATGGCCTATCAGCTGGTGTTACAATATCATGAGATGACCCATCGGGGAAAGACAACCCTTGAAGCCACGCTGAGCCGATACTAATTTATAACTAGGCTCCCCTCACTGTGTGTCCAGATCAGTTACTGATGCATGACATCCACCCAGAACAACGCTGGACAGAAAGCCAAGCTGCCTTCAGGCATAGAAACAACTGGGACTGCCCCATTTGAAATCCTAGTAGTGGACTTCACTGAAATAAGGCGATGCAGAGGCTATAAGTACCTTCTAGTTTTAATCTGCTCCTTCACTGGATGAGTTGAGGCTCTGCCAACCCCTACCAAGCAAGCATGGGAAGTAGCCAGGGCCCTCCTAAAGGAAGTCATAGCAAGGAATAGGCTTCCACTAAACATGGGATCTGACAATGGGCCAGCCTTTGTGTCAGAAGTTGTTCAGACTTTGGCCAAGACACTAGGCATCAAATGGAAACTCCATGTGGCATATAGGCCACAGAGCTCAGGAAAAGTTGAGTGCATGAATTGGACCCTCAAGAACACACTAGCTAAGCTATGCCAGAAAACAAAGTTGCTTTGGGTGGACTGTTGGGCGCCTCCGGTGGCTGCACGGGACCCCAACTGGTTTTTCCTTTCCCTAGAGAGTTGGGGCCAAAAAGATGGCCCTTTTCTCCCCCCACAGGATGCGGGGCGAAAAGAGATTCCAAGAGATGGGTGAGCACACTGCTGATCTCCCAGATAGGGGACAAACACATACACACGCAGTGGGGGTTCTGTCAGGCAGTTCTGTTTATTGTAACACAAAAGATCATATTTATATGCTTAGCAGGTGGGGATTTTCAAGCTTAGGCCAATCCTTGAAAAGGTCAAATGTGCACGTGCCTTGCCTCTCTATGCTTAGCCCCCACCTTAACTTCCCTTGGGGCGCCACCTTTTATCTGTTTAGGCCATCTGTTGTTTTTGCTTAGAAAAAGGGCGCAGTCCCATAGTTCCCCCTTTTTGTTTTAATAGAAGCCTTGTGTGGTTGTGTCTGTGTTATGTTGTCCCTTCCCATTAGGGGATCTTACCCATTGTTGACTATCCAACCAAGCTGAGGATGAAAGAACCTTTATTGGTCTTGTGTGGTTGTGCCTGTCTTAGGTTGTCCCCCCCATGGGGGATCTTACCCATCATTGACTATCCAACCTAGCTGAGCCCAAACAGGAGATTACACCTTGGTGTTAATTTTTTTGAAGGGCCAAATTGACCCAAGGGTCTTGGGGGTGTTGTTCATTAGCTACCTTTTCCACCACCTAGGTGAGCATGGTGAGGGACCTAGGTTGCACCTTATAAGGGCCGTTAGCTGACCCCACATGCATGGAGGGCCCATTAAGGTGGATATTAGAGTGGTGAGCCAAGGGAAAATTCTAAACCAGCCTTCAAACCAGCCGGAATTGGCCTCTCTTTCCCTCCTACGTTTTTCTAATCCTTCTCTTAATTTAGCTAAAGAATCTTTAACAATGACGGAATGGTCTGCGTAAAAACAGCATTCTTCTTTGAGGGCTGCACATAATCCTCCTTATTGCAGAAACAGCAAGTCCAAGCTGCTTCTGTTTATGTGTGGTTAGTCGGAGTATGTGGAGAAGAGAGTGGACTTGCTTCACCAATCATGGAGAAGACCCCTAGCAGAAGATAAGCTTGCTTCATTGTGGACTTTCCCTGATAGCAGATTTCTCTTGAACGTTGTCCTTCTTTCTGAAACTCCGCAGTGTAGGCCAGGGACTCTTCATAAACCATCTTTCAGGATCGTGCGGCATTTTTGGCCGTCCCTGTGGAAAGCAAAAGGTGAAAGTGGTATGAGGCGCCGTCCTCACATGGGGCACCAGCTGTTGGGTGTCTCTGGTGGCCGCATGGGATCCCAACAGGCTTTTCCTTTCCATAGAGGGTTGGGGCCAAAGGGATTGCCCTTTTCTCTCCCCCAGGACATGGGGCAAAAAGAGATTCCAAGAGATGGGTGAGCACACCGCTACTCTCCCAGATAGGGAACAAACACATACACATGCAGCGGGTGTTCTGTCAGGCAGTTCCATTTATTGTAACACAAAAGATCATATTCATATGCTTAGGAGGTGGGGATTTCCAAGCGTAGGCCAATCCTTGAAAAGGTCAAATGTGCATGTGCCTTGACTCTCTATGCTTAGCCCTCCCCCTTAACTTCCCTTGGGCACCACCTTTTATCTGTTTAGGCCATCTGTTGTTTTTGCTTAGAAAAAGGGTGCATTCCCATAGGTGGACATCCTGCCCTTAGCCTTACTCTGGACCCAATGCATGCCAGGGCCTTTGAGGTATTCCCCCTATGAGGTCATGTATGGTAGGCCACCTGCAGTTGTAGCCAAAGTATAGGGAAACCCCCAACAGTTGGAGAAACTAGGATATCCAAACATTTGCTAGCTCTAAGAAAAACTCTCTGTCAGATCACAAGTGGAGTACTACAACAAGCCTCTACTTGTTTAGGGAACTGGAAACACCTGCATCAGCTTGGGGATATGGTCTGAGTCAAAGATTAGAAAAAAAGACCACTCTAGCCTGACTGGACAGGCCCCCACATGGTTGTTCTAACCACTCCCACAGCAGTTAAAGTTGCAGGCCTTGTGCCCTGGATCCACCACATGTGTGTTAAAAAGGCAGCCGCACCAGATGACACAATGCCCTGGACCATAAAGAGTGACTCCAAGAACCTGCTCAAGGCCCAACTCCAGAGGAGACTGAACAATAGCCCTTCCCTGGTCACTCTGCAAGCTAACCAGTCAATGCATGGCTGAAGCTTGAGGATTTCTGATGAGGGAGTGTGCCTCTGCAGAAATTGCTGGACTTTGTTTTTGAGGACTAGTGATATTTGCCTTTGTTTGATTTTCTGTTGTGTGTACCACATTGCTTCTTTCCCTTGTGGCGTGAATATGATGCTCACTCAAAGAACTGAAGAGAGAACATCAAAGGGGGGAATGATATGGACAGCCCAGTAAAGCTCAAACACATGCCTGGGCTTCCACTTTTTGTTCTGCTTTTGTAACACCACCCACTCCTTGCATCAGCCTAGCTCCTGCTGCACAGTTTCTGAGAAAACAAAACCTAAAACCCCCAGAACAATGGATCTATATAAGCTCCTGTAAGACCCAATTCAGGCCTCAGACTTTGGGACATTAGCTCCTCTGAGTCCACCAGCATAATAAACCTCAAGTTCTCCAACCCTCTGAGTGTTGCTTGGTTTTTTGGCAGTCTGTTTGCCTCCATTCTGTAACAAAGCAACACAAACAGACTAATACAGGAAATTTCTACTGAGGCCTGGGGTATTACTATACAGATACCTGAAAATGTGGATGCAGCTTTGGAACTGGATGTCAGGCAAAGGTTGGAGGAGTTTAGAGGACTTAGAGGAAGACAAAAAGATGAGGGAAACTTTGGAACATTTTAGAGATTGGTTAAATGGTTGTGACCAGAATGCTGATAAAAATGTGGGCAGTAGGGCCGACCCCGTGGCTCTCGGGAGAGTGCGGTGCTGGGAGTGCAGCGGTGCTCCTGCTGCAGGTTTGGATTCTATATAGGAATGGCCGGTGCGCTCACTGGCTAAGCGCGGTGTGGACAACACCAAGCCAAGGGTTGCAATCCCCTTACCGGTCACACACACACACACACACACACACACACACACACACACACACACACACACACACACACACACACACACACACAAAATGTGGACAGTAAAGGCCATTCGGATGATGAGGTCTCAGATAGAAATGAGGAACTTTTTGGGAATTGGACAAAAGATAACCCTTGCTACACCATAGCAAGGAATTTGGCTGCATTGTGTCCATGCCCTTGGACTTTGTGGAAGGTGGGACTTAAGAGTTGTGAACCAGAATGTTTGGCAGAAGAAATTTCCAAGCAGCAAAGCATTAAGGAAGCTGCATGGTTACTTTTAACAGCCTACTCTGAGTTATGGTGGCAAAGGGATGATGTAAAACCAGAATTTAAAAAGGAAGCAGAGCATAAAGATTTGGAAAATTTGCATCCTGGCCATGTGTTAGAGAAGTGGAGAGCCAGAGAAAAATGCAAGGGTGAAGCACAAACTGTTTGCTAAAGACATTAGCTTGGTGGCGAGGCAGTCAGATGTTAATAGCCAAGACAATGACAGAAAAATCCTGAAGACATTTCAGAAGTCTGAAAGATTGGTCCTCCCA
Source organism: Cynocephalus volans (assembly GCF_027409185.1). NCBI lineage: Eukaryota > Metazoa > Chordata > Mammalia > Dermoptera > Cynocephalidae > Cynocephalus > Cynocephalus volans. The sequence continues at coordinate 102,795,278 of NC_084468.1, read as the reverse complement.
CCATAGACCCTGAGGCTTAGAAGGACTGAGTTGTCCTAGAGGACAATCCTGGGGCACAGTTGCCCTCAGGAACCTGCTTCCACATCCCAGCTGCTCTGGCTGGAGCATCCCTGCTTGCAGCAGCTCCAAGTGTGGTTCATACAGCAGCTCTGGAGAGTAGAAGCCTGAAACCCTGGTGGCATCCACATTGTGTTAAGTCTGCAGGCCAGCAGGACTTGAGAGCAGTGGAGGTGTGGCAGCCTCCACCCAGATTCCAGAAGATGTATGGAAAAGCCTGGGGGCCCAGGCAGAGACTTGTGGCAACATCAGAGCCACCACAGAGGCCATCTACTAGAGCATTGCTGAGCAGAAAAGTGGGGTCAGATCCCTCACAGAGAGCCTCCACCAGAGAAATGTCTAGTAGAGCCAAGGCATTGGGGCTGCTGCTAGGACCCAACTGAAGGGCCACTGGCAACATGCAATACCCACCTGGAAAAACTGCAGGTACCAGCATAGCTCAATGGGCTACACCTGGCAGAGCTGTGGGAGTGAGGCTGCCTGAGGCTTTGGGGGCCCAGATGCCCCATTGTGCCTAGAATGCAGGACTTGGAGTCAAAGAAGATTATTTTGGAACTTTAAGACATAATATCTGCTCTGCTTCATTTTGGTCTTGTTTGGGGCCTGTTTTTCCTTTCTTTTGGCCTATGCCTCCCTTTTGGTATGGGAATGTGTACCCAATGTCTGCTCCACCATTGTATCTTGGAAGTAGATAAATTTGGTTTTGCTTTTACAGGTTCACAGCTCAAAGGACTTTTGCTTTTGGTCTCAGAAGAGACGTTGGACTTTGGACTTTTAAGTTGGTGCTGAAACAAGCTGAGACTTTTGGAAATCTTGGGATGGAAAAATTGTATTTTGCATACGAGAGGGACATGAGCTTTGGAGGGCCAGGGGCAGAATGATGGAGTTTCGATGTGGTGTACCCTCCAAAACTCATGTGGAAATTTGATCCCCAATGTGGCAGTGCTGGAAACTGAGTCATGGGGATGGATCCCTCATGAATGAATTGATGCTCCCTGTAGGTGGGAGTAGTAATGAGTGAGATATAACTCTATTAGTTCCCACGAGAGCTGGTTGTTTAAAAGACCCTGGCACCTCCCCTCTCTCCCTCTCTTGCTTCCTCTCGCCATGTGATCTGCTTGTACCCACCAACTGCCTGCCACTTTCCGCCATGAGTAGAAGCAGTCTGAGGCCCATGCCAGATGCAGCTGTCCCAGAACAGTAAGCCAAATAAACCTCTGTTCTTTATAAATTACCCAGTCTCAGGTATTTCTGTTATAGCAACATAAAACAGACTAAGACAGGAAATTCTAAATGCAGAAGCATGTTTATTCTACCTGGGTAGAAGTTCAAGGACAGAGGACCATGTCAGCTGAGGTAAAGGAGACATGAATATCAGGGGCTGCTTTTATTGTTTTCAGTGGAAAAAACTAAGATCACATTGAAAAGAACCTCATCTCATAGGAGTTAGTACTTCTTTGTAGGTAGTGATATATTAGTAGTATACTCAAGTTGTCTTCTAGAACAATGATTAAGTTTATTTAAAATTATACTATGTAAACTGGTTCACACTTTTAAGAATTTAAAATAATTTTATTTGCATAATAGTCATCAAGGTAATCCAAGAGCAAATTTGTATCAGTTTATGGTAAATGTGGATTAGTTTTCATTCGTTTTTCAAAATTTGAAATCACGGCATTTTGAAGTATTTCAAGAAACATACTAGGCAATATAGAAGTAGTTAGAATATTTTAAAGTTTTTGAAGATCTCAACCTATAGTCTTCTGTTTCCACCTTGTTGTTTTTATGGATCCATAATAAAGATTCATGCTACAAGCTCTGAATTATATTCCTTCTGAAGGAAATGTCAACAATATGATACATAATAACTGACTAATTATTTACGGCAGCTTCAGTTATGCCAAGAATATCATGTCTACATCATTGCTTTCAGCCATGATAAATAAATCTGCTTGTTTCACTTTAAAGCCTACTGTAAATGTCCAAAGTGCTTAACAGCACCAGTTATAGAATGAGCCAACCTCTACTGAATCCAATTACACTTTTAAAAAATGACTCAGAATTAATCTGCAAATGTGCAATAAGAACATCCTAATTTACAGTATGAACTGTTCAATAATTTTGAGTACTTTCATAGTGTTCTTTTTAAAGTTCAAAGAACTCTTTTACTTGTGCTATATATAAAAAAAGTAATAATGATAAAAGTCTCAATGAACTTAAAAGATCATTTTTTTAAGGACATGCAGTGGTTCAATATTCTAGCAGTGTTTTAGTGAAGTAATCACTTCAATAACTGATTTTCATGGGAGAATGTTGTCTCCTAAAATATAAAAGTCCTGTCACATGTTCATTCCTGTCACAATGAACTTTTAATAACACTTATATAAGAAATCATAATAATCATTTAGAAACAAATACTGGTTTATCTAAGTCCAATGGAACAACCGATTAAATTTTATTGCTATCTTACATGTGTATAGCCATACAGAATGTAGGGTTTTAGGAACATACCTCAACTGGTATAGGTATTAGATTTCAATTTTAAACAAACAACAAATCACAACCACTATAGATTCTGAAGCAAATTAAAAACATTTGTGAAGCATTTTAATTTTTGAAAATTATCTTTTTCAAACTAAATGGCTTGGTACATTAGTTATATTTCCTCATGCTTTATATGTTTTTTTGACTGATATGTCTACCTGCCATAGTTATGTGTTAATATGAAACATTTTCATGCTTGTTAACTATGACAGCATCTTTAAGAGCTTTATTACAAAGTTTCCAGACATTCACATATAATGGATATTAATAACCAAACTTCATTAGATGTAAACATGTGAATTTAAGACTTTCATCTAGATATAAAATATCTAATATTATGATGATTATGTAAAAATGGTGTTATTTCACAGTAATTACAATCCTTACCAAAAAGTAACTCAAATAGTGATGCAAATCAGAATGCCTTTTGTTTTAGTTTGGAGAGTCTTTGTTTTCTTATATTAGAAGTTAATTTAAAATTTACCATAAAAATGGAAACACAGAATCTTTTCTTATTAAGTTTCTGATGTTTGTGCATACTCTTTGAAATATTAAGATTTATTTTTATTAAGTTACTAATGTTTATACATCATCTCAAATATCAAGATTAACTTGTTCTAGTTCTATTATGCAATATCCTTTTCAACTTCTGTGATAAACAATCCTCTATATAAGGCAACACTGAAACATATAATTTTATGCTATATAAGTAGCTAACTATTCCAGGAAGAGTAACTACAGACTCATTTGAGACAAAGTGTTTAAGTTCAAAAAGTGAAAGGAAACTCTTTGAGACAGATATATTTCAAGATATATTAGATTATTCTAGCGACTCACTTAGTTTATTAGTTCCGGACAATTCTGTCCGGGCTACCTAGACACCATTGACAACCATTGCCTAAAATGCTGTTAAGTCTACTTCTCTCACTCCCTGTTTCGAGACACTACTGAGCCACTGTCAAGGAGATGTTCCTGCATTGCTTAATAAGTTTAATGAACTCACCTTAGTTGTCTACCTCCCTGATATCTTTGTGGGACTTTAATATTTTTTATTCTAATCAGCTTCCAAGAGTCAACAGAAAAGAAATGAAATAAAAAGACCGAGAACAACAATAACAAAACCCTTTTCCACCTTATAATTTTATAGATAAAGTAAAAATATTAAAGCAATTTTTACACAGAACTTTTAAGCACAATTCTGGATATCCAATGGGAATGATTTTAACATTTTAATTTCGACTTTATGCATTTTCTTTGTGTAAAGAAAAGGAAAGAAAAGGAGAGAATAGGAAAAGGATGACAATATATCCCTAAAGACTTGCCCTCAGTGAAAACTGAAGAGTCTTTACTTACAAAACATTTTGGACAGAAAAAAGGACCAAAAATAAAGCTCAATTAATAAAAATAATTATATTGCAATTGCTTTAATCTAAACTTGAACCAATTCAGAGGTTTCTAAACTCATGAGAAATGAAATATTTGATCACAGAGTGGCAATTTTTCTAATTTATGTTCTAATTTATGTTATTAATATATGGTAAGTTTTATTTATTATTTACCTTAAAATTTATATATTTAAATTTGGAAAAAGAAATAAAACATATATTTGAAACTACATTAGGAGGAGGAAAACTGATAACTTTGTATATAGTGTTGTGGTAGACCTCAAGATATCTGCCCCCTCTATTCCCCTCGAGTATAGGCAGAACCTGTGAATATAATGAGCTATTACTCCCGTGATTACATTGTGGTATACAACAAAAAGGATATTATTCTTGGTGAAGTTGACAGTACGAAAGGAGAGTTTTCTTCAACTGCTTTCATGGGAAGAAATAAGAAAGATGTGCTCTTGTTGGCCTGGAAGAAAGCAAAGAGTCATGTTGTGAACTGCTGATTGAGAAAGGCAGCTTCTAGTAGCTAGAGCAGACCCAGACCAAGAGCTGGCAAGAAAGTAGTCGAGGAACTGAACTCTGCTGACAACAGTGAGTTTGTAGGGAAACTGTGAGCCCAAGAGAACTTCAACATTGCTGATGCGTTGATGTCAGCCTTGTGAGACTCAGCAGAGGACCGAGCCAACCCATACCCAGACTCCTGGCTCACAGAAACTGTGAGAAAATTAATTTGTGCTATTTTAAGTTGATAAGTTGGTGGAAACTTTTTACACATTGATAGAAAACTAATACAAGTGCAAAGAGAATAAAATATGGATATAATTGATCTTTCTTTTGCCTTAAATAAAGCTTTTGGTCTTTCCTCCCTGTCTTGTAATATATGTTCCTTGAAAAGATAATAATACTCCAACACGACATTCATAAAATGAGTAATCTTAGTGTATTCTCTCACTTTACAATATTTAAATATACACATTAATGTTTGGAAAAGAAATTTTATGTTGTAGAGGCTTTCCCAGAAAAGTCCAGTTGTATGGGTGCTAAAAAGACTACATGACGGCCCTCAAACTGGTATTTCATAATTATATCCCCAAATGATCAGACAGTTGTTGTTATGTATTAACCAAATTTAAGATATCAATTTAGAAAGCACTTAATGTTTCTTTCAATAACAAGGATGTCTAAGTCTCTTATCTAGGTCATGCCTGGCCTGATACCAAGGCATCTGACCAGCAGAATCTGGAATCAAGAATCATACAATTGCTTGCATGGTAAACATGGGATCAGAGAGAAAAGGTACAGAAAGTCCTGAGCAATGGGTCAGAGATTTCCTGGTTATTTTTGTGTCTTCATTGAGAACACAAATTCAAATGTTAAATCTACGACTTTTAAACAATGACTGCAACATATACTCCATAATTTCATTTTCTGAATGCTAATACTTTCCATATTCCATTTTGACTATTCATCTGACATTCACTTTAGATATATAGTATTAATATTGTGTTAAATAGATCACTAGTCAGAGTAAAGTAGTAAATCCTGTAAAATTAAAGACATTCCCTATCCTTTTATTATGTGGTCATGAAAGTACTTTAACCATCAAAGGTCAGCCACTTTTCTCAGTTCAGAAAATGGAGGTCACTTCAAGTATTTTAATTAAAAATAGATTTAAATACAGGGTATTTCAGGCACACAACATAATTGGAGGGAATGCAGAAGCAGATTTGGTGCTGAATGTTTAGCATACATACAGAAAGCATGCACCACCTGTCAATGTAATTGCCTTTAAGTATCCAAGTAATTGGTGAATACTTTTCAGAAGCTCCAGTACAGGGCTTTGGACCATAATATGAATGAGAAATAAAACTTTATTGTGTTAGGCTACCAAGCTATGAAGGTGTTTATTATAAAGCTAGCTTAGCAGGACTAATATGTCCTTTATAATGTTGTCATTATTATAATTTTTATTATGTGTTGTAATTGAGGGTACAAAAGTTATATTTTCCTTTTAAATTCAAGATGATATGTTTGATTCAGTATGTTTAAGTATAAACCAAATAAGGGTATCTCATATATATCTTAGATTAGGTATCAGATTTGGATTAGTTGACATATGGAGAGGGCTGCTGTGGTAGAAAAATGTATCCACTGGCGAAGTAGCAGCACCTTGATATTTGGGTGGTCAAAGAGTAGTCTCTGGCAGAGGCTGATCATTGTCCTTCATTAAATCTATTACTTTTCATCCATCATAGTAATAATAATTCCAGATGTCAGCATCTTTCAGCATATGAGAGCAATAGTCCAGGGAAGGCATATCAATGTGCTAGACTGCTTAATCTGAAACTAGTAACTGAGAGAGATAAACTACTAAGCTTAAGTCATGGTTATTCTAAAATCTATATCAAAGCAACAAACTATAGCTCAATTAATTTACCCCCCAAAAAAGGGTTTCAAGCATTACTCAAAGTTAGCTACAATAAGAAAATCACATTTTCTTAACATTTCTATAAACGTTTCATAAAACACCAAGAATGATCAAAAGTTAGTCCAAAAGAAATAATATAGTCTGTGCTCATAATAATTGTATTATTATTATGATAAGTTCTTCGATCATTAATTGAATTTATTAAAAAGAAGCGATTAACCAGATATGTTGTGATTCTGGGACAACAATTGTCTATTTTAGTATCTGATGACATTTTCATTGTAAATACCAACTTTAATAGGCTTATTCATCTTGTTACTTTACACAAAATTGGCTTTTTTAAAATGATGAATATGAGACTGTTTTGGTCCCAGATTTAATCAGTACATTCTCATCCATTCTCCATGTTGTCAAAAATTATAGACTAAGAGCACGAAGAACAACTGGTAAAAGACTCTTTTACTACTTTGACAAGAACAAAAATATACTTAAGCCAATACATACAGTTACCAGGAATTTAATATTATCCCCTTAGAAACAGTACATGTACATTATTTGAGAAATTTCTTCTACAGGAAGTAATTCAAGTATACCTAAATGTATTATTTCCTAGTTTGTTGTTGTGAAAGAGATATGCCAATTCAGAAATTGGAAATTGTGATACAAACAAAAGGATAATCTGAAATATTGAGGTCATGACACTACTGTAGGTCAGTATATGATCTTGCAAAATACGTTTATTAGCAGATTGTGGCAAGAGTTGCAGAAGATAAAAAATATGTCTTCCTGATCAATGAATCTACTGATGTTTCCATTAAATCCTGGCTGATAATTTATGCCTACAATTGCAACCATCAAAATGACTTTACTGGTGAGATTACAGCATTAAAGACTGGCCAACAGTACAGGTAGAAGGTTTTTAAAAGTTGTACAAATTTATTCAAAGTGATGTTTTATTCAAGAATGGCATAGAAAAAGCTCTATGGAAAGGAATACTAGAGAGATGGGGCACAAGAAAAGGCTTACTTGCTCTTCTTCATGCTTATATTGAGAATTTTGCTGTATGCATAAACAAATATTAGCCAATAAAATGTTGAATACTCATCTGAACAGAGCCATTAGAAAAGTAACTGTTATTAATTCCAGAATATTAAATTAACAATTAATCACTTTTTGACATTGTGTGAGAAAACGGGAGTAAGTCATACCCAGCTCTTACTTTATTCAGAAGTGTTATGGTTCATAAGGGTATATATACATTTTTACTTAATTTAAATATTTATTTAATTTTGTATCTAAAGTTGGGCTTTATATGATAGAGAGTAAATCTGATAAGGCTGATTGATTTCATAATGAGGACTGACTTTGCACATTAGATTACAAAGCAAACACTTCTTATAAATTAAATAAGCAAACGCTACTGTGCTATGATTTTAATTAAAAAATAAATGTAAAGAATGTGATAAGATAAAATTAATAACTCAAAAATACCCCATTGACAAATATATATTCTGATTCACAATATTTAAATTTCATGCTCTATTTGATTATATCAGCTTCATAAGGATTCTCAAAGTAATAATGAAATAGGTCATTTTAAAAGAGAAATAGTATTTTGATCAGCTTTGTAAAGGTTTTTGGCATAAATTATAGAAATTGGGAGAGTGGTATGAATTATTCAGAAACAATGTGTTTGCTAATCAGATGGTTTCCAATTATTTGTTTCAAAAAAAAAAAAAAAAAAACCCTGAAAAAATGAGCCAATTGATTGGTTAATTAATAGGTCATTATATTTGCTAGAATCTAGTAAGTAGAACAAAGCCCTTAGCTGGGTGGTCGAATAAAATGGGTTTAATATGCATTCTACTTATGAAGGTCTTATAAGAGATGGAAATCAAAGAGAAAATAGTGAAGCACCTTAAATATTAGCAGTACCAGGATATTGTTAGCTTTCATAAAACTGGAACAACAAGGGAAGGAGTTGTGTCACCTGAGATAAAGCTCCCATTGGCTGAATCTCTCAAGAAGCCACTTGCTGAAGGATTAGGGAATTGGGTTTCACAAGAAGTATAAAAAATGAAAAATTTCTCCTTTATACTTTTGATTAAATATATAAAATCTTCATGACTAGAATGTAAACTCCATGAAATTTCATGTGAGAAAAGAATGCCTAGTTTGATTATGGTTTTTACTCCAGAATCCTAAACAGGATCTAACATATTTAAGCACTCGAAAATATATGTATTAAATAATTTAATTATCATTTTCTACACTACTGGATTTGATTTTCTGATTATTTGATTTTTTTTCTTTTAATCCATATTATTCAGTAGTTGGGATATTTTGAGCCATCTTTCTTTTTTTTTTTTTTTTAATCTTGGCTAGGTGCATTATATACAATTACATATATTTTTTCTCTTTTGATTATATTGCTGCAGATGATAGTATTTTCTAAAAAATAGTGACTTTACTCTCAAAATTATTTAGATTTGAACCCCTTTCAACATTTCAAGATTATTGTTTTTTGAAAAAATAAAGATTTATTGAGATAATTTGACATATAACTAATGGCAAATGATATTTGAAAACTTTAATAAAATTTTTTCCAAAGAAGATATACAAACAGCCAATAAGCACATAAAAAAATGAGACACAACTTCACACACACTAGGGTGGCTGTTACCAAATACAACAGAACATAACAAGTGTTGGTGAGGATGTGGAGAAGTTGGAATTCTTGCTTTTGGGAACGTAAAACAGTGCAGACAGTATGAAAAACAGTTTAGAGGTTTCTCAAAAAATCAAAAATAGAATTACTGTATAATTGAGCAATTCCACTTTTGGGTCTATACTGGATAAATTGAAAGCAGTGATTCAAATAGTGTATTCATATTCAAAATTTTACCTTTTATTCATAATAGCTAAAAAGTGAAAGCAACTCAAGTGTCTATTGATGGATAAATTAAAAAACAAAATGTGGTGTATACATACAGTGGACTATTAGCTAGCCTTTAAAAAGAAGGAAATTCTGATACATGGCACAACATGGATGAACATTGGAGACATTATGCTAAGTGAAATAAGCTAGTCATAAAAGGACAAATACTGTATGGTTCTACTTATATGAGAGGCCTAGAGTAAACAAATTCATAGAAAAAAAAAGTAGAAGGAATTATTATTTAATGAGTAGAATTTCAGTTCTTCAAAATGAAAAAAATTTCTGGTGATGGATGATGGTGATGCTTACACAACGCAAATTTACTTAATGCCCCTGAATTGTACACCCAAAATGGCTAAATAGTAAATTTTCTGTTATATGTATTTTACCACAATTTTTATAAATTTAAAAAATTATAAAGGAAAATAAGTCTCTATTTAACTATTATGATAGCAAAAAAATATATATGTTTAGACTTCTTCAACTTTAGCAGTGTACCAGAAAAACTATTTCAACTAATTAGCAATCATTTTTGCACCTTCTTTCAAGCATACTTTTATTTTCTTCATCAATAGCTATTTCCCATATTTAAACTTCTTCAGCCTTCATGACCTGTATCTCACGGGTAGTATATACTGTCTCATATTTCTAATTATTTCACCATGTACTCCTTGGTCTTATCTCACTAACTATATTGTATGTTTCCTACTAATCATGCTTAGTTTTGATTCCTCTATGTAAGCAGATAGAAGTGTACTGATGTGCATGATTCGTTCAAGAAAAATGCATATATGAGGGGTCTTCAAAATGTTTATGGGAAGATTTGTGTTATCTTTTAATTATATTTTCTCACGAACTTTCTGAAGTACTCTTGTATATGGATTCATTCCAATCGACTTTATTTTGAAACCCTTAGGATTGTCAAATTCCAACCTAAGGAACACTATTAAATAGCATATCTACAAAAAGGAAGGATTCAGGCTGTTTAAGATTATTTAGTGAATAAATAGTGACAGATTGCTGATAGTTATCTGAATTCACATAAAGAACTCTGATATCTTGGCAAAATAATGGGCAGAGAACATAAAATCATTTTATTTCCTATGTGTAGTTTACCTTATCTTTTAATTGTGCCATAATCTATTTTTTCGGGAATAATTTATCTTATAGTGTGCTAGTCACTAGCATCATGTCTTAACTTAGAGAAGGTGATTCATTTATGAAAGAAAGGCACTGTTAGTGTTAGTAAGCAAATGCAACATGCTTAGCAGTCACTTCATGCAACTTTTAATTTGGAAGTAAAATCTTATGTTCCCAAAGGAAATTGCTCACTTTCTGCACAAAATATTACATTTTTGTGATTTATTGAGATATTAACATGGAAATGGTGATGTTAAACAATACTTTCAATAGCTCTAAAAGTGTAATGGAAATCATGATTTCATAAGAAGAAAATTAGTTATGTTGGTAAAATTATTGTAAAATTTTCCACAGGATCTCTACATCAGGATAGGTTTTACTATATCCTAGAACAAGTTACCTACCTTTAGTTTAAATATAAAATAATGCTGAGTACAACAATATCATAAGGCAGTTCACAGTGTGAGCAAAGACATCTGTTAATGGTACCATGAATAGTTATGAACTGAGGTGTTCAAACGGCTTTGCCAGTAAAGCATTGCCTGCTAATTTACTTTTATAGCAAATGGAAGCCTCATTTTTCATGGTTGGGTAGTTTGCATTCAAATGTACCAATAACTTCAAATGCAATCACTTCTACACAGCATGTTTTATTGTAGAGCATGAGATGGAATTGCTAATGGTCTGTTAATGGGTAGGCATCTTCTCCATCAGCAGTTTTGTTTCATTCTTTATTTTGCTGTTTTTAACACAATTTTAAATAATATGTATTTGTTCATAATATTTTGAAAGACTGATTTTTTAGGAAGTTTTACAATAATTCCAAATTGTGTAAGTATAAAAGAAAATGTAAATGTTTCTCTCTTTCAATAGTGGAACTGTTCAATATATATTCCATTATATTGTTACTGAAACTTAGCTGAAAGGATTTTTACATAGGAAAATGTATCTGTTTGCTATGGACTAAATTGTGCAAACCCCACCCCACCGCCATCAATTCATATGTTAAAGTTTTGTCTTAGTCTGTTTAGTGTTGCTATAATACAATTCCTAAGTCTGCGTAATTAATAAAGAAAAGAAGTTTACTTGGCTCAAAATTCAGGTGACTAGAAAGTTCAAGATTGGGCAACTGCCTCTGGTGAGGACCTCATACAGTTTCACCTCATGGTGGGGTGTAATTCATTCCCCAGAGGGCAAGAACTCACTCACTCCTGGAAGAGGGCATTAATCTAATCATGAGGGATCTGTCCCCATGACCCAAACACCTCCTGCTAGGCTCCACTTCGCAGCACTGCCACATTAGGGATCAAATTTCAAAATGAGTTTTGGTGGGGACAAACCAAGTCCAAACATAGCAAGTTCTAACCGCCAATATAATTATATTTGGAGATAGGACTTATAATGAGCCTTACGGACCTGAATGAGGTCATAAGGGTCGTCCTCTGATCTGCTAGGATTAGTGTTCTTATAATAAGAGATACCAGAGACCTGGCTCATTCACTCTCTCTGTGCTGACACAAATAACAGGTCATGTGAGCACACTGCAAAATGGTTGCCTACACACCAAGAGACGAAGCCTCATTGTGAAACCTGCTTGCCTGCACCCTGAATTTAGACTTCCCAGCCTCCAGAACAGTGAGAAATAAATTTCTGTTGTTTAAGCCACCCAGTCTATGGTATTCTGTTATGGCAGCCAGAACACACTAATACAATATTAGAATATTTTTATAGTTAAAATTTAATTGATGGGAATTTAGTTATAAATAAAAAAGCTATGAGAGTGACAACTTTATTCATAGAACAGAGTTACAGTTGCTTGGAAAATTTCTACATTACCAAAGATGCAAATTTAAAATATTTTAATGTTACTTCTACCACTTTTCAATCATTATTCAAAAAATGTGATTTTAATTATGCATGTATGTATCTTTATTCCTGAATCAGAAATAGAAAAATAAAAGAGTTTCTATCCTAAACATACAACTCACGACTTTCCAGTCAAATATTATTTATTAACCTAAAGAATTCTATATCAACAAATAATTGACTGTAGGGGAACTAATCCTTGAGTTTTTTGTCTACATACTACTAACAATACTATTGAGTACACATTTTGAGCACATTTCAATATGAGTTACTCCATTTTAAAATCTTCAGAGATATCAACAGCAGTGATTTAATTAAAACTAAACAGGATGAAATTATCACACTCACAAGAATTTGTAACAATTGTAGACTAGTGATAGAAATGGGATATATGGTTTGTCCATAGCAAACAGAATTGCAGTTTAGGGAGAAAAGAAGTAGGTGAAATCTGCAACTCTGTCAGATAGAACATAGCAACAACAACTATCATTATTACCATTTACCCCTTTCAGCACTTACAATTGCCAGAATTGTGAACCTCATTTATATATAGTCATACACTTAATTTCTCAAAAACAATGTATAACAAAACTATCATTATTAAATGCACTCTGATTCCTAAATTTTTACTTTTTTTGGAGGAAACTGAAGTTTGGGGAAAAACTTGCCTTTCCAATGTAACACAGTTGGAAAAAGATAAAATCAGGATTTCAGCCCGGAGGGGTTGCTAGCAAACAGTACTGAGAACCATGTATGATAATTTTTAGAATGTGATTGCAAACTCTATTAAACTTTTTTCTTTAATACTCCACAAGTCTAAACTTTTCAATTGAGGTTGTTTACAACAACAAAAAAGACAATAGATGCTAAGAATAGTGAAAAATTATGTTTGTCAAATGAAACAGAAACCTCACTGAAGAAAGTAGAAATAATTTTCTTCTTAGCTACTTTGCCTTGCATTATACACCAGAGAAATTTTGAAAATATTCTACAAGATGCTGAATCACTCAGAAAGATCTGAACTCAAGACTGACATTTTTTTGGAATTGTTTTTATTGAAGGGAAATTCACATAATGTAAAATTAATTGTTTTAAAGTGAACAATTCAGTGACATTTACTAGATTCACAATGTTCTGCAACCACTGCATCTATCATCCCCGAAAGAAGCCCTATATCCATTAGTTTCCAAAGTCCCTCCATGCCGAGCCATCAGCAACCCCACTATGCTTTATGTGCATGGATTTACCTATTCTAGATAATTCACATCAATGGAACGATACGATAGGTGACCTTTTGTGTCTAGCTTCTTTCACTTAGCATAATGTTTTTGAGGTTCATCCATTATCAAGTATGTATCAACAGTTCATCCCTTTTTATGGCTAAATAATATCCTGTTGTATGAATATATAAAAATTTATTTATCAATTCATTCACTTATGCTCATTTGGGTTGTTTCCACATTTTGGCTATTGAACATGCATGTACATAAGTTTGTGTACTTATTTTAGGTTTTTTGGATAAATACCTGGGATTGGAATTGCTGAATCATATGCTCATTTAATGTTTAAGTTTTTGAGGAATCACCAAACTGTTTTTATTCCCACTAGTAATATGCAATTATTTTAATTTCTCCATATCTTTGCCAACACTTGCTGTTTTCTAATTTTTTGTTTTTTTTATAACTATGTTACTGGGTTTGAAATGGTATCTCATTGTGATTTTTATTTGCAGTTTCCTAAGAAGTAATGATGTTGAGAAACTTTTCATGTGTTTTTGGCCCTTCTTATTTCTTCTTTGGGGAAATGTCTGTTCAAGTTCTTTAACATTTTAAAAATAGGGTTATCTGTATTTTTGTTGATGAGTTGTAAGAGTTCTTCATTTATTATGGATACTAGACCCCAATTATATATAGCAAATATTTTCTCCAGTTTTGTAGTTTGTCATTTCACTTTTTGGATAATGTCTGTTGATGCACAATTTAAACAATTTTATTGAAATCAAATTTATCTCTTTTTTTTTTCTTGTTGCATATGCTTTTAGTATCATATTTAAAAATTCATTAAATCCAAGGTCATAAAGATTTACCCCATACATTCTTCTTAGGGTGTTACTTGTTAGCTCTTATATTAGGTCATTGGCAAGTTTGATTAAATTTTCATTTATAGTGTGAAGTAGGGGTCCAATATAATTATTTTGCAGGTGGATATCCAGTTGCCCAAGCACCATTTGTTGAAGAAGCTATTCTTTTCCAATTGATTTATCTTGGCACCTTCACTGAAAGTCATTGACCATACATGTACACGTTTATTTCTGGGCTCTTTATTCAATTCCATTGGTCTCTTTATGCCTATCCTTATTCCAATACCACATTGTTTTAATTACTGTAGCTTTGTAGTACATTTAAAATTGGGAAATGTGAGTCCTCTAACTTTATTCTTCTTTCCCAAGATAGTTTTGAATATTTGGGATCCCTTGTAATTCTATATTAGTTTGAAAATCAGCTTTTATATTGCTGCATATTTTGTTAGGGGGTTGATAGAAATTATGATAGATAGAAATTGCCATGAATCTTTAAATCACTTTGGGTAGGATTGCAAATATAGAAATGCTAAGTTGTCCAATCCATAAATATGAAATCTCTTGATTTATATAGGTCTTCTTTAATTTATTTTAGCAATATTTTGCAATTTGCAGTGTATAAATCTCTTACCTCCTTGATTAAATGTATTTCTAGGGATTGTATTCTTCTGGATACTATTGTAAATGAAATTGTTTTCTCAATTTTCTGTTCAGATTGTTTATTGTTGGTATATTGAAGAACAGCTACCCTCTCTGCTCCTTTCTCTTTATCCCTTTTTTCTGAAATTCCCGTTATGTGTAGGTCAATATGCTTGATGTGGTTCCACAGATCTATTCCACTCTGTTCATTTTACTTTCGATTTTTTTTTTATGCTTCTCAGACCAGATAATTTCAATTGACCTATCTTCAGGGTTGTTTATTCTTTCTTTCTTTCTTTTTTTTTTTTCATTTTTTTACAAGTTATTTATTTTTTAATTTATCAATATACAATGTAGTTGATTTTTGTATCCATTTACCAATTTCTCCTTCCCCCTTCCCTCCCCCTCCCCCCATCAATATCCTATCTGTTCACTTATCTTAACAAGTTCAAGGAATTATTGTGATTGTTGTACCTTTTCTTTTCCCCCAATTTTTTTTTTTTTTTTTGGTGGCTGGCCAGTACAGGGATCCAAACCCAGGACCTTGGCATTACAAGGCTGTGCCCTAACCAAATGAGCTAATTAACCAGCTTCCCACTGCTTATTCTTTCTTGTGGCTAATCACATCTTCTATTTAAAGCCTCTACTGAGATTTTTATTTCAGTTATTGTAATTTTCAGCCCCAGAATTCTGTTTGGTTTCTTTTTATAATTTGTCTCTTTGTTGATATTTTTCATTTCTTCATACATCATTCTCCTAGTTTCCCTTAGCTCTTTGTCCATGGTTTTCTTTAACTTTTTTCTTTTTTACTGAGACATAATTGATTGTCCATATCTATAGGGTACAGCATTGAATATCAATACCTGTGTGCAATATGTGATGCTCAAATCAGAATTATTGGTATATTCGACCTTATGCATTGTGATCATTTTTTGTGGCCTTTTACCAATTTCTCACTAACTCCCAGCCCCTTTCCCATTTCTATTGGCCTCAGTTCTGTTCTCTCCTTTTGAAAATTCAATGAATTATTGTGATCTTTTTTTCTTTTTCTTTCTTTCTTTCTCTTTCTTTCCTTCCTTCCTTCCTTCCTTCCTTCCTTCCTTCCTTCCTTCCTTCCTTCCTTCCTTCCTTCCTTCCTCCCTCCCTCCCTCCCTCCCACTAATAAGTGAGGATATGTGATATTTCTCTTTCTTTGCCAAGCTTATTTCACTCAACAGAATTTTCTCTAAGTTCATCCATGTTGTTGAAAATGGCAGAATTTCGTTCTTTAACTCTTAAAGCATATTTAAGACAGTTGATTTAAATTCATTCTGTAGAAAGTTCAATGTTTGTGCTTCCTCAGGGGTAGTTTTTGTTAATTTCTTCTGTAAGTGGTTATAATATTTTTTGCATCCTTTATTAATTTTGTTATAACTTAAAATTTTGAATATTATAATGTGGTTGCTCTAGAAATCAGATTTTTTCCCCTCCTGATGTGATTTTGTTGGTTGCTGGGTGTCATAGCTGGTTGTTAAGTAAATTTTCAAAATTATTTTTGTAAAGTCTGTATTCTTTGTCATGTGTAGTTTCTGAATAATTTTGCTTTAGCTTGTGTTCAGGTACTATTACTGAAAGACATCTTCTTAAACACCAGGAGACAAAAGGGAAGGGGGGAGGAGAGAGAGAGAGAGAGAGGATAAAAATAAAAATAAAAATAAAAATAAACAAAAAATGCAAAGCATTTACCACATATTTGCCCATTGAGTCTATACTGAGGCAGCCCTTTGAAGTTTAACCAGGCCATTTCAATTCCTGGCCTGGACATGTGCATGACTTCCTAAATTCCCTGCTCTGCCTGAACAATTTTGAATGCCCTAATTGTCCAAAGAAACTCTGTGCTTGGGTTTTCCCACAAGTCAGTCCTCTACGGTCTGCCTCAACAGTAATCTTGTGCAGTTGTTAGTTGTTTGCTTATAATATTTTTGAATAATGCCTCCATTCATCTACTGTGAGTGAGTTCCAAGTTAGGGGAAACCATGACAAGCACCTTATGTCAGTTCTTCAAGTAGTCCCAGACAGGTTAAAACAGACAATTAAGGGCCGGCCCTGTGGCGCACTCGGGAGAGTGCAGCGCTTGGGAGCACAGCGGAGCTCCCGCCGTGGGTTTGGATCCTATATAGGAATGGCCGGTGCGCTCACTGGCTGAGCGTGGTGCGGACGACACCAAGCCAAGGGTTGCGATCCCTTACCGGTCACAAAAAGGCAAAAAACAAAACAAAACAAACAAACAAACAAAAAACAGACAATAAAAAAAAAGAAAGAAAGAAAGAAGACACTGCCAAGCAGGGTAGGGGGCTGTGGTCAGTGCAAACAGAAATGCCTCAAAACTATCCTACCATTTAAGGGCTCTTTTTCTTGATTTAGTGCTCTTTTGGTTAATAAAAACCTTTGACTGTTTTCCAGAGTTCTGACAAAGTTGATATTCACACTTTTTGCAGAATTTTTTGGTATTTCTTTGGATGGATGGACCGTTAGATCTGCCTATTCCACCATTTTTGCTGATGTCAGTCTAATTGATAGATTTTGAATTAATACTTTAATCGATGATATTGATCATTTCAAAATAACTGAATTGTCTTAGTTGTACTAATAGAAAGCTATTTTATGTATATTGGTCTGTTATATGTAGCTTTAAATTATAAAAACAGCATACTACAGTAACAAACATCTTTTATTTTTACATTTTCTATAGATAATATTTATAAGTCCCAAATACATTGTTTTCCTACCATGTCAAAAAAATTGACTTTCCAAGTTCATCATAGCATATAGATAAGGGATACTTTTAATCTTATACATTAAAAGTTTAACATCCCAAAAAGCTGCTAATAGCCCTGAAAATAGGAATGTATAAGGAGTTAACATCTGACAAAGAGTTCATTACCAGTAGCATGTGTTGGATTTAAAACTATAATCCTTGGGTAAATCACTTTGTTCTTTGAATCTGAAAAAAATAAAGGTATCATCAAAAAAGGTTTCTTAAAAAAGAAAATTTTGATTTAACTTTATTCTCAGTTTGTCACCACTAGATACTGTCTGCACTGCATCAAAATCAGATAACGAATCACCCACCTACTGCGGGGGTTATTTTCAGTGGTAGCTTGAGGCATTGTCTCCTTCCTCTGAACAGAACCATTCTTTTTCCCTCTCAGAGAGAACAACCGCTTATAACAACCTTGAAATAGGTTGGCATAGAAGAACAGAAATGCTCAAGGTATAATTTTTTGAGGCTAATCATTTACTTAAGAGCAAATGTAAAAAGTGTTCTATAGGCAGTGGATCCTGGGAAGCCTAGGGTTTCAAGTTTCACAGAAGTGTCTTAGAAGGACCACAAGCTGTATCTAGTTTTTTGAAATAGCCACAGAACCCAACTGGCAGTCCCATCACAATCTTGCAAAACCTTTCACATCAGGTGCCTAGTAGAAATTAAGCTAGACGTTATGATCATCAGCCTTTTACCAAAAGCATACACCTGAAGAGAGACAATCTGACAGCAGAAAATGAATTATGCATAGTGGATAATAATATCCTATGTTGTATTTTTTTGAAAATGCTAAACATGGGCCGAGCCTGTGGCGCACTTGGTAGAGTGCTGCGCTGGGAGCGTGGCGACGCTCCCGCCGCGGGTTCGGATCCCATATAGGAATGGCCAGTGCGCTCACTGGCTGAGTGCTGGTCACGAAAAAGACAAAAAAAAAAAAAAAAAAAAAGAAAATGCTAAACATAATAAATAAATCTAATATAAATAAATTGAAAAAAGTCCAATCTGTTTTACAACAGATAGGGCCAGGGAAAAAAACGTGTCATAAAATTACTGACAATACAAAATTTAGTTCTTTTTTTTAAAATTAAGTACCATGAAAACATGCATGAAACATAGAATATGCCTCTCCTTCCCAAAAGTGCCTATGGTCCTTCTTCTAGTGTCTCAGTCCCTACATATTTTACATATCATGATTGGCAAGCTTCTTGACAGCATCCTCAATGACCTAGAAGTTACTAAAGACAATACACACTCCTTGGTTCTCAGAAGCATTCAACGCTAAGTGTAGACCATGCTCTGATTCTTCAATTTTTTCTTCCTATGCATGTTTTTGATAGAACATATGAAAAAATATAATACTGTAATTTCTAGTTTTATTATCTTTTGATTTTCAGGAAAAATTGGTGTCTTGCTGTTCTCATATATACTGCTCTCTCTGCAATAACTTATTTTTAGATAAAAACTTTACATATTTCAAATAATTTCACATAGAAATGACACTAAAACTGAAGTAGACATGTTTTATATTGCTAGACCTATGTGCTTATATGCAAAAAAAAAAAATAATTAAGGCTAAATTATGTAAACTTACATAGTTTTACTGAGCATATTACAAGTTAGAAATTATATAAAATCAGTTGACTTTCCTGAAATTGGGTTGCCTACATTACAATTTCTTGAAAGCTCTTACCCTAATGCAATCAGGCTTTCCAAGTAATGTACAATCAAGCTATTCCATAATTTTACCAAGTGTTATCACTAGGATATGCCTTGAAATACCATTTCTGCCATTATTTATCATTATTATTTTTCTATAATGTAGATTTATCTTTACTGAGGCCACAGTAAAACAAACAGCAAAGTTGTTATATTGCAGAAGATAATGACCAGACCTAATCAGTGATAGTTACGGTCTATTGGGAAACCATTAAAACAGGTAATCTCTATCTCTATTTAGTACACTTTCAGTCAGGATGTTGTCAGTCCTCGCACTGCATTAACATGACATAAAGTCTTATATCTTTGAATAGTTTTGATGAATGCTAACTTAAGTGGATTTGTAATATAAAAAAACTGAAGTAATCTCAAATGGCAAGAAATATTTTGTTTTAAGTTTATATTGGCATAAACATTTTTTGTGTATAATTACTGCTCTCTACACTTTGGTATTTTTAAAACATAACAAAGAACTTTTAAAATACAGGAATTTAATAATATAAATGTAATAAATGTTGCTTATTTTATACATATAATTTGAAAGTAACAAATAGTAATAGTAATAAATCTAACTGGTCATATGCATGTTCTGTATTAGTTTTACTGAGATATATATAGTTAATTTCCAATTAATGCCTAATGGCATTGCAATTTCAATTGGATGTTATCTGAATAAGCCTAACATAATTATTTTATTCAGAAATTGATATCATTAATATTTTAATTACCATCTTGACAATTTTTTACAATTAAATTTTATATATGCAAAGAGAGATAGTTAGATAAATTTGAAGTACTAAAAGCAAATAAGTCATAGAACTAGAGAAGAAACCAAGGACACACAACTCTGTAAATTAATATTGGTTTTTGTCTTATTTTTTATTTGACAATATGACGAGACATGCTATGATTCATATGACTGAATTTGAAAATGACTTCTGTTTTTCCTTTCCAAGAAAAATGGATTAATTAGAAAGAAAAGGTAAGGCAGTTCACACATTAAAAGATTGTAGATTGACCCTGTTCTTAATACTTTCTGAACTTTGCTCCTTCTGACTTCCACACCTCATCTACCATCTTTTCAACTCCTGCATCTGGCAATATCAGCTGGCACCAGTGTGAGCACTTGAAATGTCAAAATCTCACATTCTATCTCAGTGGTCATAGATCATGTCATGTCTATGTAATTACATAGACACCTTCTGGTCCAAGGGCAGTATGTGTGGTGGCTTCTGAACTGAGCTTAAGATCTATCGCAAGATTTCATACTTTGTCCATACATTTCTTATTTTGATAAAAATTGATTCATAGTGACACTTTCCAAAACACCAGTAAATGTAGTATTTAATGTGCCAACAAGAAATAAAATATAAGTATTTTAAAGATGGCAAGATTTGATATCTTGGTTTATTTATACTACATATGGCAGGTTTTTCTAGCTAAGGATCTGCCATTATTCTGTCATAAAATGTTAGTTCTGTTGTAATCATATCTTGTTAGTAGCATTAATATTACTGTGTATTCTAATGGCACATAACCAAATCTTTAAAAAATGTATTAATTCTAAACACAAAAGCAAACAACACAGTAAAATGAAAGCACACTTTTAAGGTAATTCAATTCAGTACATTTAAATAGTAGCGTTTGTAAATCTAGAATATAATTTAAAAAAAAATTGTTTATTATTAAATGTCAATTCATTTTTATTGGACTTTGTGTTTCATTCAGTAGGAAACTTCTTTAGTGTTTGTACTTCAGACATAAAAATAGAAACCTCACTCTGAAAAAGCATACTCTTTTTCTGACCTATTTTCTACGATGAAATGCGTATTCACAAGAAAACTTCTAGTGTGCATTAATTTTTAAAATTTCTGTCATAGTATTTAAGAAATGTTTGTCAATGTGTTTGTTAATAGTCACTTCATTTAACTTCTATCTTGTTAGTTCTGTGCTTGAAAACTTTAAAACTTTATGAAAATAGATACAGGTTGCAATAGTACTTGACAACACTGGAGGATAAATTTAAGTGCCTACCAAAATGCAAAGCATGGCATGAACTTGTCTAAATTTTAGTACAGCCATTATGGAAAACAGTGTGGAGGTTTCTCAAACAACTAGAGAAAGAACTGCCATACAATCCAGCAATCCCAATTCTGTATATATACCCAAAGGAATGGAAATCACCATGTCAAAGGGATACCTGCACTCCCATGTTTATCACAGCTCTGTTTACAATAGCCAAGATATGGGGCCAACCTAAATGTCCATTGACAGGTGATGGATAAGGAAAATGTGGTATATATGCACAATGGAATACTATTCAGACATAAAAAGGAATGAAATTCTGGCATTTGCAGCAACATTGATGAGCTTGGAGAAAGTTTGTTAAGTGAAATAAGCCTGGCACAGAAAGAGAAATACTGCATGTCCTCAGTCACAAGTGGGAGCTAAGATGGAAGGAAGGAAGGAAGGAAGGATCACAATAAAATCTTGAACTTTCGGAAGGAGAGAATGGACCTATAGTTACTAGAGGTGGGAAAGGGGAGGGGGAGTGAGGTTAGGGAGTCACTGGGTCAGGGACACAAAGAATAATTATGATTTGTAACAATGAACATGCTAATGATATTGATTTGATCATCAAATACTGTACACAATATCTGATAGTCCACTCTGTACCCCGTAAATATGTAATCAAAAATAAATTAAAAAAATAAGTAAATGGTCTAATTTACCCCATAGATATATAATCAAAAATAAATAAATGATCTAATTTTTACCATAATATTTAATCAATGAGTTTTTAGAATTTTAATTAATACTTTTCCAAATTTAAACAATATTAGTTCACAATTTATTCTAATACAATAAATAAATAGATAATATAAGCATATTCTGTCAAAGTAAACAACAGAATAATATGCTTGCAGAGAGGCCTCAAAAAGAAAGAATTGTAGAAAGTCATCAAAGGAAACATCAACATTTTGGGGGGATTGATTTTGGTCAATCTTTATAAATGGTAATAATTGCATTCAAGAAAGCACTAAAGATGCAACTAGGATGGTGTTGTGAAATTAGATCACAGAGCAATGAATGTATATTTCACACATTACTGGATACCTTACCCTGTCCCTGACATCTCCCTATGTTTAGATAGTTTGGCTCCTCCAATTAGTGGAAAATGACTAGTATATTGTTAGTCATTTCATTCCAGACCAAAGGAAAACAGTGTTTGCTTAGTTGGACCAGACTCTCCAGGAAACTAGAACATCATACATGCCTGTGTGTTAACCACATATAGTCTTATTTCAATATGACATCCCCAACAACAAGGTGTAGCCTTTTACTGATACAAGAATAAAACAAGAGTAAAGGAAGATTGCAGGCTGAAGAAAGATTAAGAGTAATGAACCAGGATGTATTTATTTTTAGCAATTTTCAGCCACAAAGAAGTAGGAACAGATAAAGAATTAAAAAAAAAAAAAAAAAAAAAAAAAAAAAAGCCTGAAATGTGTTGGATGGTGTTAAAAAGAACAGTGTGTGAGGAAGATGAAGATTCTGGCAAGAATGAAGTTAAAGAACGATCCACAGTTTTAATAAAGTTGGAAGAAAAAAAAATAATTAAGAGCTAGATTGTACACTAATTATTAACAACAGGGTTGGCTATCTCTGTAAACTTTAAGTTTAAATGTAGTGGAAATAAGGAAAGGAGAACCAGAAAAGGTGATTGACATATAAGCCAAATTTTAAAATTTCACAGATGAAGTAGTTAAATTTAAGGTACGGGAATATTAGCTGAAGAAAAAATTGAAATGAGATCCTTTAAGCGTCAAGGAATATTTAGTCTTCTGTTAGAAAAATTATTCAAAATCTTAGCAATAGGCAATAAGAGATTATTGCCAATGCAGTTCTGAGTATGATATTTTATTAACTAAACAATTTACAATTCTTGGGAAGAAGTTAATAGGTAGATTTTTGTCTGGTAGAGATTCAAATAACAGTGGAAGCCACATTAACCAGTTCTATATTCAATCCAGGACTCTTTTCCTAAAATGTATTTGTTACATTGTCTGTATATACTGAACTCAAATGCTTTTTAACACCTACTGGCTTCTTCATTATTAACGAGTTAAATAAAATCTCTGACACAACTTCATTTTATGTTTGCTTGCAGCAAATTAACCAAAGCCATTCAATCTCATTATCAAACTTTATACTAAAAAATGGAAGAATCAGAGTAATGTAATAATGATCTGCATTCTCCTGTGGAGGAGAGATTAGATATGATCTGTGAGTT
Organism: Cynocephalus volans; assembly: GCF_027409185.1. NCBI lineage: Eukaryota > Metazoa > Chordata > Mammalia > Dermoptera > Cynocephalidae > Cynocephalus > Cynocephalus volans. Next base: position 102,771,382 of record NC_084468.1, on the reverse strand, counting down.
TTTACGTAATATGAAAATTCTAACGATTGGAATATATGGAGACACATATAATATGAAATCAAAAACACATTTTCCTTCCAGTCATCACAATCAAAGTGTGACTTTAAAGTTGCCTCAGAAGTAGTGAGTCTTATTTCAGTCAATATCCACTTAGAATATAGTAATAAATTGGATAAGGAGACATTTTAGCCTTCAAAGAATGTTTTTATATGACCATTAACAGTCTTTATGACTCTGAATTACTATGTTCCTTCGGTATGCCAACAACTTTGTTTTAAAAAACATTTTATGTATTAATAGTAAACAATTTATTTTATTACTTATTAATACAGTTATAATGTTGTTGAAAAACTGTGCCTGAACCAGTCATTTATTTAATATTTCTTATTTTCAGATTTCTTATTATGTAAATGGGTTATTAATGGTTCTTCTTCATAAGATTATTATAAAAATAAATTTGGTTAATATATGTAAAGACTTTAAGATGGCATCTAGCACAAAAGAAGACTTCAAAAATTGTCATCAGCTATTATCACTTTAATTTTTATTAATAAAATATGAGAATATTTCAAAAAGTTCATGAAGGTATTCATATTATCTTTTAATTCTATTTTCCAATGAAATTGTTGAAGTACCCTTGTAGAAACTCCAAGGTGACATAACACTGCAGTCAAGACTGTGTGTGCATGAGTGATTGATGTGAAAAATTGGAAGCCTCAAGTATAAAATTTTCAAACACATTCAGATGGCTAAACAGCAAAGATAAAAATTAGGAAAACATTTTCTTATCAGCTTTTCTTAAAAATTAAACTTTTTCTTGAAAATATTAGTTTTAAAAGCCATAGATTTTATAAAAAGATAAGCATATTGTTTATAAATGTTGTCTTAGTCCATTTGTTTTGCCTTAACAAAATACCTAAGACTGGGTAGTTTATAAACTGGAAAAATTTATTTTTTAGAGTTCTGGAGGTTGGGAATTTCAAGGTCAAAGCACCAGCATTCAGTGTCTCGTGAAGGCCTTCTTGCTGTGTCCTTACTTGGAAGCAGGTGGCAGGGCAGAAAGAGCCTTATATAAATAAGATCACTAATCTCATTCATGAGGGCTTCACTCTCATGACTTACCTCCTACAAGTCCCACTTCCTAATGCTATCATATCACATTGGGGTTTCAATAGTAACATAAATTTTTTGGAGGGTACACAAACATTCAAACCATTTTAAATATTAAATAATTTTCTTCAATAAGCAATTAAGATTATATTATTTCTGCTGGTTCAGATAAAACAAAACACTAAATACCAAAAACTTATGTCTTAAGTTATATTCTCCTAAAATTTAAAGAAGGAATTTTACTAAATTGTCTTTGGATGTGGTATAATACTTTTTAAAAGTACTTTGCAGTACTAAAATAGCCCCCAATCATGCTATTACTGCTTTAAAGTACTATAAAAGTAAAATTGTTAGTGGTTAATTCAAGATGAATCAACAAAATACTTTTTCTGTTTCCATCCAGGTACTTCAAAGAAAAATGCTTTTTTCTCTTATATGAGCAATTAGGCCCATTTTCCCAGTTCATTTCAGTTTATAGCTATATTGGTATCCAATAATTTCAAATAGTGTTAGCATAAAATACTGCACTTTGAGCACTTTGAGTGCTTTTTCTTGATGATCATTAATAATTTTTTTTTAAGCAGGAAAAAAGGAAAAAGAAACCTTAAAAATGCAATGTAAATTTTATAAAAATCTAATTCTTTACTTTCATAAAACTATGGTTTCAAACTCATCCTTTTGTTTATTAAGGCTTATATAGCTAAACACATTTTTTAACAGATTATGCTACAAAACTTTGCCCTTTGGCCCAGCTTTTGCCTCTGTACACATATTTTATTGCAATTTAAACTGTCATAACATTTTATAGAGGCCAGTCACATAATTGGTCTTTATATGGTTTTATTTCATTTCAGTCATAATTTTTATTATACCATATTACTAACTTTTTTGTTTACATTTGATGCTCATTTGCAAAGAATAAACAGTGAAGTTTAGCATATAGGTTAAATTTGCATTTGAAAATGCAATACTCTACCTCTAAATTTGATACTTGATTTAGTAGCATGCCTTGCTCACCAATTCTACTGAAAATAAATGAGGTTTTTTTAGCATTAATATTTCTATTAAAGATGAGAGAATAAGGCAGTGGTATATAAATGTCTTCTGTGTGGTGAAGTGAATTGATATTGAATACATTATCATAGGAAAACATCTCTAATAAGTGGAGTCTGTGAGATTTGTTTGGGTGCAAAATAGATGGGTAAGATTTAAATAAATAGAGAATATTTTGAAGACCATTGGAGAAACAAGACAAGCAAGGAAATAGACATGGAGAGCACAAAAGGGAAAGTTCATAAGCCTGGCTGCAGAGGACAGAAGACATGAGCAGTTAATTGAGACTTTAAAAGATAGAAATAGAAAATTAACCTTGTTGCAATAAGTTCTTGGCTAATTCTGGGGCAAAAGAATAATATATTGAAATGGTATTTTAGCAAAAAAGTCTTGAAAGTGATTTAAGATGAAAAGAAGGATAGAAAATTCTAGAATATAAGACATTTCAGTTGAGATGCATTTGGATGCAAGTAAGAAAACAAAATCAAAATGGCTTACAATAATGTTATTTATTATTTCACATAATAAAAAGTCCTGAAATAATGCAGTTCTACAGTTGGATCATTCTAATGGCTTAGCAAACCACACTCCCCACCCCCAAAGCCCAGGTTTTTAAATACTTATCTGCACTGTCATTGTGAGAATTATTCTTATGTTGTCTTCCCTCATGATTCCAAGATGGTCACCACAGTGCCAGCCATCACTTACAGGCATTAACACTGAAGAAAGAAATGGGAACATCCTTATTCACTCCCTGCTTAAGAGAAAGAAAGACCCTTTTAGAAAACCATTAGCAAACCTTTTCTTATAGTTCACTGGACAAATTTGCATTACATGCCCATGTTAAAGGCTGCAATTTATCAAGGGCATTAAGGCTTCCAAGAACAATTTAGAACCCCTGTAATTCACTCCCTATGGCTCTGAAAAGGCCCAGCCTCTCTTGGCTGTTCGTAGGAGAGTGAATAAAATTGGGATTCTATTGGCAAGGACCATAAAAGGGAATGGATGTTGTAAAAGTAATCAACAGTATTCTTCATAAAGCAAAGTAGCAACAGGGCTGTGGCTATAATCAGATTCTGAGGCACAATTTTTTTCTATTTTTTCTTCTCAAAGACAAAAAATTTAAGTGTAACTGAAAAAATTTAGCTCACAGCACAATGAAAATATGTTGTGGATTGTTTGAGACAGAACTTTAAAAAAAGTTTTTCTCACTGTCTTTCCATAGGAAAGATAAATATTCCGTAATTTGGACGATGATAAATACCACCTTATCTATAAAGGATTTATGTAACATCTTTAGTGTCGGACTTGGATCTCTGCTAGAAGGATTAAGTGAAATATGTTGTGTAACCCAATCTAACAGCACATGTGGTAAATATTTGTGATATTTGGCTTTTCATTTCAGTAATTGGACACTGGCAACAACCACAATTAGTTTGACTTTATTGAATATCTTTGACATTTTATTATTATTAGCAGCAGCAAATAACTTTTTGATATTATCTTTGTTGTTGACTCATAGATGTAGAAACTTATCAAATCCAAACTATTTCTAGCCTTCACAGGACATACATTCTAAGACAAGCACAGGCATATAGAAACAGCCTCAGCAGAATAAGAAAGATTGAATGAAAATATTTTTTTACTGTATCTTGTTCTATGTGCTTTACTCTACATATGTCTCTAAGGTTTTGTATTAGTCAAGGTTCTCCAGAGAGGCAGAACCAATAGGATATGTATATAAATACGTCAGAGGGTATTTATTAGGAGAATAGGCTCACGTTATTATGAAGGCTGAAGAGTTCCACCATAGGCTATCTGAAAACTGGATGCCAGTAGTATGACTAAGTCCAGAAGCCTCAGAACCAGGGAAACAATGGCGTGATTCTCAGTCCTAGGCCTGAGAACCGGGGCTGCCCCAAATCTAAGCCCTGGAGCCCAAAGGCTGAAAAATCTCGAATTCTGACGTACACGGATAGGGGAGAAGAATACATCCCAGCTCCAGTGGATAGAGAGATTCACCTTTTCCTCTGTTTTTGTTTTTGCAGGTCCCCAACTGATTGGATGGTGCCTACCCATACTGAGGGCGGATCTTTCCCACCCAGTCCACTCAGTCTTACATCCTAATCTCTTCTGGAAACACCACATAGACATACCCAAAAATAATGCTTTCTCAGGTTTCTATGTATTCCTTAACGTATTCACATTAATACCTAAAATTAACCATCATAGGTCTCTCACTTAAAAAGTTCTATTATGTGCAGGACAGTATTTATTGTATCTATAAACAGTGTTTATTTTTAAATGTGCAGAATATTTGCTACACTTATAATGTCAAGTAACTTTAAATTGTGTTTAAAAGCAATAATCTAAAGAAGTATGCTTCCATCTCTGCCCCCCGACCCTATTCTTTACCTCCTCTTCAATAACTATTTTTTCTAAATTATGGTTTGTTCTTCCATTTTAATACAAGAAAACTAAATTGTATTGTATATATCATAATATATCATACATATACATAAATATAACACACATATGAGGGTACTTCAAAATATTCATAGAAAAATAGAATTAATAGAAAACACAAACCTTTCCATGAATGTTTTGAATTACCCTCGGATATACATAATTGCATTAACATCTCCCTTTGTTTCTTACAGTATTGAGTGTATAAACTCTTTTATTCACTTTGCTTTTTTCAAATAATGATATACTCTGAAGATAATGCCATAGTGGAACATAACAGTGTTCCTAAGTTTTCTTGTTTGCTATAGCTCACAGTATTCCATTTTCTTGACAGACCATTGTTTATTTAGCCAGTTCCTTATTAATGAACATTGATTTTGCTTTCAGCCTTTTGCTATTATCACCATTTTATATATGTGTGTTTTCATATTTATTGCCCATGGATCTTTGGGAGAGATTCATGGAATGGGATTGTTGAAACAGAATAAGTACACATGCAAATTTGTAGTTATTGTAAAATTCCCCTTCATGGAGATTGCACTATTTTTTATTCCCATCATATGAAAATCCTCCATAGCTTTGTCAAACAAAATAATTTAAAATTTTTTAGAATTTTGCCATTCTGATGGATGGGAATTGTTATTTTCATTTTAATTTACATTTCTGTCATTAAAAAGAGGCTTAGCATTCTTCCCATATGACTAAAAATCCATTTCTTCTCATATTTCTAATCCATTTTTCTTTAGGTTTAGCATTTCTTTCTGCTCTAGTTTTTGAAGCCTTTTATATACTAGACTTATTAAATATTTGTCTCTGATATACATTATTTCACTTTTCTTATTTTACTCATGTTGATATTTGCCATGTGTTTTAGTCCATTTTGTATTGCTATAACAGAAATACCTGAGACTGGGTGATTTATAAAGAAGCACGGTTTATTTGGCTTACGATTCTGGGACAGCTGCATCTGGCACGGGCCTCAGGCTGCTTCTTCTCATGGTGGAAAAGTGGCAGGCAGCCAGCGGGTACCAGCAGATCACATGGCGAGAGGAAGCAAGAGAGAGAGAGAGAGAGAGAGAGAGAAGAGGTGCCAGGGTCCTATATACAACAAGCTCTCCTGGGAACTAATAGAGTGAGAACTTACTCACTACCCCTCCTCCCCCAGGGAGAGCATTAATCCATTCATGAGGGATCCACCCCCATGACTCAATCAGTTCCCAACACTACCACATTGGGGATCAAATTTCCACATGAGTTTTGGAGGGGACAACACATCCAAACTCCATCACATGTAATTAATATTTATACAGTCACATTTAATCTTCTCTATTATTGATTTTAAATTTTGTGATGTAGGTTAAGGAATTATCTACTTTTTTATATACCTAAAAATTATAACAATATGAATCTTAAAAGGAAGGCAGTATCCTTATTTGAATTATAATTGTTCACATTTCAGCTTTCCCTGTGCAAGTTGATGTGTTAAGTGTTTTAGATAAGTTTATCACAGGGACCCATAAAATGATTCCAGAAGGTGGATTCTATTATTATCTCTATATATAGATGATAAAAACAAAAATTAGGAATTTTAAATAAAATACCCCAAATTAGTTGGAAGAAATGACAAATACACTTCCATATTGTATAGAAATAGTAGTTCAAGCTTGGTAAATATGTTATTTGCAAAAATTCCTCTTTTAAGGTATAATATTAAAAATATTGTTCATGTAACCTTATTTTACTTAAATGATTTTGAAGGCAATTTATACTTTTTTGAGAAGTCAAATTATTAATTTAGGTAAGATTCAGAAAAAACTGTTACACATGAAAAATATAATTACTTTGCCTGTCTTATTGATTTAGCTAATTGTAATGAAGTCTAAAAAAAAAAATCGAAGTGAGGATACTTCAAAACAAAGTATGAATATGGGCTATTCATTTTCTACATTAAAACTCATTGTAACTTGAATTAATTAATTAATTTACAAATAGTAACATTTAAGTTCCTTCTACAAATCTGTTTCCTGAAAAGCCAAGATTCTCCTAATTTAAAAAGGTAAGTTTTAACTTGGTTTTGTAACATAAAACATATTTTTCTGTTTGACTTCTTTTAGCATCAGTGACAGCTAGTGCTTTGATAAATATTGTGTACATTTAAACAGGTTTCTTTGTTTTCTCCAGGATTGTAAATAATTGATTAGTTGCTCATTGATGTGCTCCTAAAAGCTAAGATTGCCTTACTTAACACTACCCTGTCAGAGATAATGAAGCTGAAATAGGACTCAGGATGAAAAGACAGCAGGAATTTACTGCTGTGAGATCTGCATGTAAACAAAACTGTGTAATTAACATACTTGCTTTACTTTAAATATTGTTATGAGCCACTATATCTAAAAAAGACAGCCAAAATATTAACTTATGGCTTGTTACTTCTTTGACCTATTATATGTAGGTGAGTTATATGAGTTTAATTTGAATAAGATCAATGATAGCTTGTACACATTAAAAACATATCAAAGACAATTAGATATTTTAGACTACCATACTGTATTAGGATGTTTGTCAATAATGAAATGCATTCTTAAATTTCATACAAACAGCATTTGATTTGTCTGATTTTTGAGCAATTTGAGAATCTAAAGATTTTAAAAGAATCTTGACATCAACTATTAATTAAGAGTAATAGACAAATGAGTGAAAACTTTTGCTATTCTTACCCACTCTAAATTTAATAAAAGGAGATATGATTTGTGAATGATTAGAAATATCCACTGATGCATAAGAAAGCAATATGGCAGCACATCTCATTGAGAGCATAGTTCAATTGCTTAAAAACACACTAGACTCTCAAGGCATAATTCCAATAAATGCTTAGGTTTTCACAACCAGTCTAATGCACAAAACCACGTAATAGAGCAGATCGAATTCAATTTTAGACAGTCTGGCTCCAGAGTCCATGCTGATAACCACTCTATAAATCTAAACAAATCCTAGAGGCAATCAGGTGTAGTCCCCTCGTTGTTAAATGGAGTTTCATATGCTTTGAGAGTGGGCAGAGGGTGGAGGCACAGTACTTTCATGAAAATTAGCACATTTCCTAAAGACACATGTTAATGGAAGGCTACTCTGGTCGCAGTAGAAAGTGGATAAAGATAACGCTTTGTTTCTAGATTGTGACCTTTAAAAAGTTTTATGAATATTCGGTTTTAATACCATTATGTATGCATTAGATTGTATATAACTTGATAGTACAACTATGCTTATTTCAAATATTGATATCATATTAACTACTTCAATTAAAAGAGGTCAAAATTGAATAATTGGTGAATTGCTCAGGTAAAAGAGAGAATATGTAATGAAGTTACTGTGTGATTGTTCTGTAGATTATTAAAAATAGTATGAATAGTTAGAAATGTTAATCAAATTCTACTATGAAATATCTACATTAGAAGGTAACTAGGTTGTTTTTTACTCTGACTCCAGAATATTTCTGCATTTCTTAATAGATATATCTGAGAAAAAAGTCCTTCTCTTCTTTAATGTATGGCATGAACAACAGGTAAGTTTATTAGCAATTTATTCTCATGGCCTTTGCCTTATAACTGCACTTACATTGTTTTGATATTCATATTTTCTCTCTTCAGTTAGTTCTTTAGTCCATTAATTCTGCCTTCTGTTTCTCAGGCCAAGATTCTTCCTATGAACTAATAAATACCACTAAGGCCAGGTATAGTTTTGTTGTTTTCCATCACCATATTTATCTGTCTACATCATCAACTTTTAGAATAGCATTCATAGAACCTTCTATCAGCAGACATTAATTTGGTATTAAGAACACTGTTTTGGTATTATGGTATTTGGTATTCACATTATAAATTTAAAATATTTTTCAAGTCAAATAATTACGAAACAGATAACCAAATAACAATGCATCAGAATCAAACTTGATAATGAATTTAGAAGTTTCTGAATCTCTCATTCAACAACATACCTACTATTCATCCACCAGTTATGCTTTATCAGTGGAAAAACACCATTGAGAAAATATTAAGGCACCAATTTTTTCGTTTTTTCTCAGAAAATTATCTTAAGAGTTCTCACCTGCTCTATTTTATCCATCCTAGATGACTGCACTCTTTTGAGGACCACTTTTATCACTTATTGTGGTTCTGAAAAGAAAAGGACCAAAACCATTACATTGCTCTGGGACAAAGTAACATAAAATCTTTATTGTTGTCAACATTTAGCTGTTGCTGCTGTTCCAGCTTTGCTCAGCATTCTACATGTCCTATCCAGAATATCAAATTTGTTATATTCTCATTCACATTATAGTTGATCAGAGTACTGAATATGAAGTAAATGTAAATAAATGAAATTTTTCAAAGTAAAAGCTTATACTATGTGTAATAATTATTTTTTATAGTCCAATAGGAAGTTCACAACAGCAAGTGGATTGGTTTAAAGTTTAATATGCCTAAGCATTAAAAAGTACAAGATGCACAATGTGATTTATTTATAAATTTTATAACTGGTAACGATAAACTCTATCTTCCTAAAAGATTTGACTCTTCTTTCCAAAAATGGAGGTTGAGAGTTGCAGTCAAGATGGCAGATAGACAGTCCCCAGCATCACTCTCTCCCACAATCAACCAATTTACAACTATAAAAAAGTATAGAAGAGTGCGTGATGGTGGGAAAAGCCATGATAAAAGAAAGAAAAAAAATGCTCTGCCCATTTTGTGCTTCAGCCACTTTAAGGCTGGAGCTGCTGAGCTCACGGAGCAGGAGCTGGCAAAAGCCACAGCTGTGCCCTTTGGATGGAATTGCTTGGAGGTGGCAGGGAAGAAGAGCACCTTGGTGGCCTCCAGGACAGCAAGACCACTAATAGGGTTCCCATGAACCCACACAGGAGTGAGGAGCCACAACAGCTGAACAAAAGGAGCCACTCAGAGGCTGGTGAGTCATATCAAGGGACTGGCACATGGCCCGTCCCATGGGAAGTGCTTGGAGCAGGGGTGGGGGGGGAGACAGGCACACTGGGAGAACACTGGGGCACAGCAAGGACAGCTGATCTGCCCCCCAATCAGTGTAGGACCACTCAGAAGAGACTGGTCAGGAATATAGAATTGCATGGGGTGCAGTTTGATGAAAAGACTTAGGCCCAGACCAGAGTTTCTATATAACCCAGTTGCACCGGGTCTCTGGAGAGCCAGAAGTATCTGTAAAGTCAACCATTAAAACCTGAGCTGCACAGAAAGACTTCCCCAGAGAATCAGCAGGAGAGCAGCAACTTAGCTCAACCACACAGCTCAAGTACTAGTCCCACAGGAAGTTCCCACAATTTAGAAGTAAGCAAAGGACAAAATATTAGTTCCAGCCCAGGTACACTGCCAGCTCCTCAAGGCCCACCTGGGGACCTGAGACCTGTAGTGGGGACTAGACCCCCCTTCCACAACTGCCAGCACCAAGGAGCATGCCTAAAACATCTCCTCCATGTGGGTGGCCCACCACAGCCAATACAATAACCACAGTTACTGCGAAAGTGGCTAGACACCACAACCACCATGCAGATGGTCCACCAGCTGCTGGAGTGCATTGACACTAGGAGAATCACCAGCAGAGATGAAAGAAAAGAAGAGGATGTCTCTCTCCACAAAGCCCGTTCCGGAGTGACAGAAGAAGTGTCTGATCTATGATAATATTGGGGAACGTGAACACACCTCTCAGCATTGGAAAGATCATCTAGGAAACAAATCAACAGAGTAACTATTACTCTTTCAGAAGGAGAGAAGAAATCTAGGGTAATTAGAGGGGGAAGGGGTGGAGATGGGGAGGGGGAGAGATTGGACAAGAGGCATAAAGAATATGTATGATTTGCTAGTAATATTGATTTGATCAACATATGTCAACATTGAGCCCCCAAAATATGTGTTATCAATTATGATTCAATAAAAATTTAAAACAAAAAACAATGAAAAACCCAAAAATAGAGGTTGAAATATGTGCATATTATTAAACCCAAAAGTTAATATAAAAAGTTTTACTTATGAATTAATTACTCATGATCGATTCCTATCCCTTTTCTTTTTTTTTCTTTTTCTTTTACTTCTCAATATACATTGTAGTTAATTTTCATGCCCCTTTACCCGTTTCTCTCCACCCCCTCCCCACCACCCCATATCATATCTGTTCACTTGACTTTATGGATACTGTGATTCCTCTATCCTCAGCTTATGTCATGTCATATATTTAAAATATTTTATTATAATTTCAACCAAGTTATTGGAAATCATAAAGGAAGCATTTCCTTAATATAAATTCCTTCAGTTTTTACTTAGGTAAATTTTATTTTTTATGGAATACAGTCAATAATCTAATACATTTTTTAATAAATCTGAATATTTGCATTTAAATTTTTATATAACTTTCAAAGATAATTAAATCTATAGGCAATATTAATTAAAAATTAGGTGTATAATTGTGTTAAATGTAAATCATAAATGTGTATATAAAAGATCACATATTTAAAATTATTATCACAAAACGCATACAAGAAATGAGTTCAAAGAAATTAAATAGCAAAGCAAAATGGAAGCAGGATTCTCTTCTTATTTATATTGATATTCATTAAACAGTATTATTGGGTATTAAAATTGAGAAGATAAGTACAATCGTAAATTCAAAGGATTAATTTTTCCTATTATTCATACTTCAGTTTAATCTAGTCACATAAGAAAGGTTTTCCCTGAACACTCAGTCAAATTGTTCCATCCTAGACTATTTATTATATTGCATAGTTTTGGTTTCTTTTGGTCTGTTTATGTTTTTATTTGTCCACTTACCATTAGATTTTTGTTTATTCCTTTGATTGTTTGTTTGGGCCTATTTCCAGACATACGGCTCTTTGAGGATGTGGGACCTGTATCTGTAGCACCTGGACATAGTAATTATTTAATAAGTATTTGATAGATATGAGTAAATTATGAGACATTAAACATAAAGGGCATTAAACATAAAGGGTATCTACACAAGTTTTAGCAACAGTAGGCATATTTTGCACACACACATATGTGCACATACACACATACGTATAGACAGATGATATAGAATGGGTCTTTCCATTTGCCTATTCATTTTCTATTCATCTATATTTCTGGCTTTTTTATTATTTGATAAATATTTTACTTTTTGTAGAAAAGTTTTAGGCTTACATTAAAATTAAGAGGAAGATACAGGGATTTCCTACATACCCCATGCCTCTACACATGCAGAGAACCCCGCACCATTATCAATATCCCTCACCAGAGTAGTACAGTTGTTACAATTGATGAACCTATATTAACACTTCATAATCACCCAAAGTCTATACTTTTCATTAGGGTTCGCTCTTGGTGTGTATATTTTATGGGTTTAGATAAAGGTATTATGACATGTTTGCATCATTGTAGTATCATAAAGAGTATTTCCACTTGCATAAAAATCTGTTGCTTTGTCTATTCATCCCTCTCTCCTCTCTCCATTTCTGGCAAACAGTGATCCTTTTACTATCTCCATAACTCTGCCTTTTCCATAATGTTATATAGTTGGAATCATACAGTATGTAGTCTTTTCAGATTGGCGTTTTTCTCTTGGAAATATGCTTTCAAACACAAAGGGGAGATACGTTAAGAAAAAAGTAATCAATTTTAATGTTAAACTTATCATTTTATACCTACCATTTGTTTTATGCCAACCATTTAATATATGCCATTATAAATCTATATTTTATTTTACTATATAATGAGACTAGGAAGGTTTAATAGTAAATCACCTATTTATCACTATAGAAAAGATAATATTTCCTTAAAATTTAAAATGTACTGAATATTTATCTGCTTATGTAATGAACTTTTGAAAACAGGAAATAAATAATGTAATAATGACAGGTAACATATTCCATATCTCCTAATTTAAAACTGGAAAATTCCATTGCTGTTTTTAAATGAAAATGTTATGTGTAATATATTAAAGTTTTATGTAATGGATTTGTAGAAACATCCATCAAACAGCCATTTCACTACAATTGTTTTTCTTCCATGGATGTTTTACTTCTAAGCTTTATTGGCATTTTTCTTAACATACGTTTATTAAAATACCTTGATATCTTGTCAAGTTATTTTTTTTTTCTTTTTCTTTTAAACACAACAAGGACAGAACTAGCTTTTTCTCTCCTTTTGCAAAGCCAATAATTTTCCTTTGTAAAGCACTGCAATTAATGCAGATGTAACTAGTTAAATGTGAAAACGACAGGCATTTTATAGAAAACAAACTATATTTTATTTTTATAAGTGAAATACTTTAGTTAGTTTCCAAATTGTTCAAATTTTACAGAAAAGGTGGATTGTTATAACACACACATGCTGATATCAAACATGACTTCTAGAAGAAATAATACTGCTAATTAAGAACAGACAATTTCTATGTTGCTTTGTAATTTGCTTGCTTCACTCACATTCAGTATAAAACAATAGAACCTAAACAAGAAAAATAATTCAAGTATATTAATAATATTTAAATGCAATAACTAGTCAAAGTCTTCTTGATGCTAAATGTGTTAGTCAATTTTACAGTTCTTAAAATGAGTGAAGTGGCATATTTGTTGCCATTATCATAGTCAAAATGTGTTGCTATTAATAAGCTGTGCCCTATGAACACCTGCTGGTTGCCACTTAAACATGTCCTTCAAGATACTAATTTTTTGAAAAAATCTCTGCATTTAATATGTCTCATTACATAGCATTATATATCAGGAGTCGTAGGAAAATATAAAATCAGTTATTATCCCTCCTTTGCTTCACTGTTTCAATACTTGATTGAAACCTTAAACTAACATACCTTATCTAGATTTCTACAGTTTCCTTATTTTCTTCTTAATGAGGGCTGCACTAACGCTTTTTGTGTCACTGTGATTCGTGAGATCTTGGGAAAATCCACTTAGTAAGCAGGTTTGTTTCTTGAAAATTGCTCCAAGATTTCTAGGCTTCTAATCATAATTAAAGTTAATGAAGAAAAAAATTAATTGCTTTACTTAAAAGTGCTATTTAGGGGCTTACAAAGCTTTAATAAGTCAATACATGTGATACTCAATCTCTTAACAAGCTGGAATGATTAATTTGATATACAATTGCTCGCAATCTGCATTTCCCATTTCTCAGTATGCCAGATGCATTCTGAAAGCTACAGTGTTGTAGCTCACCTGTGCTACCCACTCCTTTCATCCTTGTAATTTTCAGAGATCCTTTCTGTTGGCATGCAGGGTGCAGTCTGTCTACTCTTGAGTACACATTTGCTTTCAGAGACAATGCATTTATTTTTATGTAGATATATGGAGGAAATTCTGTATGTTTTTGCATTAAGTAAATAAATGTTGAAAAGACCAACAAGACAAATAGAGTAGGTTAGCATACCAAGTAAATTGCAGAACAAAAGAAACCCATTTATGTTTTCTTAAAAAAGGAACACAAATAGAAATGTCTATATATACATTTTTTTTAAATGCAAAAAATTGATTGGGAAGGGTATATAGAAAACTGTTTACTGTGGTTTTGGAAAGGATAGGGATGTTGTATGTGTAGAAAAAATGGGTTAAAAAAAGTAGAAAGACAATTTTATATTTTATACTTTTCATGTGCTACATATATTTGAATAAATAAATATGTATATGTATATATACAATCAAGAATATATTTGTTTATATTGATTTGTAATATATAAAATAAAAGAATATTGCAGCTAAGCAAGATAAATGATATTTTAAAAGGAGCAAAATGAAGAGTAAGAAGCAATTATTTTCTGTCTACATTCATTTGTGCCATGTGGAATTTTCCTTGGTAGTTATTCTAGTTATTCATTTTCTTTAGTCTATAATTTGCCAAATCAAAACATTTCATAACTTTATGCTTAACAAATATATTCATGTTGTCCATTAAAACATGTTTAGGAGAGAAGACAACATAACCTTTAAATTATAAAAATTGTTTTTTATTGTTCATTTTCAAACTCCCCAAAATAAAAATACAACCCAATGACATCTTAATGTTACTCAGTACTGTGTAGTCTTTGAAAGCTGTAATTAGAGTAAAATATGGTCTAATGAGACCCTGGAACATTTTATTTCCATTCTTTATAGAAAACAATAATTAATTGTTTCTCATTGGTTTCTTAGTGAAGGATTATTATTTTTCTAACATTTATCAGGCACTATTGTTTCAGAAATGGTGAAAGAATGTTAACTTCAAGAGTTAGAGGAGATACAAGTTGGTCTATTAGCTTAACTCATTATCAACTAATGACTCAGACACATAAGTTAAAGTTAAATGGCAGCCACAAGACCCCTTTATATGCTTAAATATAATAGTAATAGCATTTAGTGACATTTATTGAATGTGTCATGCGTTGCTTTAAGGATCTTAAATATATTAATTTCCATAATGATCAAAATACTGCTATGAGGTAAATACAATTCCCATCCTCTCTTTAGATATAGTGAGCATAAAGCATCCAGAGGCTAAATAGATTATTTTTTACCTGTTTGCCTGGATCCTGCACCTTTTAATTTTACTACTGTTTATTAGGCTGGTTATAAATAATTCAATTTTTAAAGATCCAGGATATGACAAGCTGCTTGAGACAATTTTAAAACTAAAAGGAGAACATTTCTTTCTTTCAAGATTTAAAAACTTTTAATTTTTATTAAAATGTTGCCCTTAATCTGGAGTTTTGGTAACACGATTTTATTGATAGAATACCACATTATAGTCCCTTACAAAATATATTCAATTTATGTAAACATATTTATTCTAATTATGTGTTTATTTTTAACCTCTTCATTGTCGGGCTTTAAAAACTAACGCCACCTTAAGTGACATTACAAGTGTCAGCCTAAGAAGGCACCAGGAGGAAGTAGGGTGGGAGTGTCTGCGGGAACCTTGCCTTAGCCCTTAATTGGCCACACTTGTGAACACTGCATGATTGCAACAGATAGGCATTTAGACAGGACCCTTAAGCTGATTGGAGGATGTAAAAAACCTGCCTTCCCCATTTACCTTTAAAAGCAAGTGCTTGTGTGCTAATAAACGGAACTGCTCGACAGAACCCCCGCTGCGTCCGAGTGTCCTTTAACCGGGCTGTTTTTGGGGGGGGCCGGCGGTGTGCTCACCTCTCTTCACAGCTCTCTTCCTCCATCTCCTTCCAAAGGGGACAGGAGGGAAAGAGGAATCTCGGGCCCTTTGCTCACCCACCGAAAGCAACAAGGCAAGGGTTGTTCGGGTCGGCCGGCGCTGGTTCATAAACAGACTCTCAAATTAGTCTTACTCTACAAGAATCCTGGTGTACAGAAAGTTCAGGATGTTTGAACCTTCCCTCTGGCCCACGTTTTCTCAACTTTTTAAAAGAATGATAAATCAGCCCCATCTCCTGCCCACTCCACAATACATATCCATCCAGGAAATAATGTCCCCGGGTATGACTTTCAAATAAGATGCATTCATTATATGTTGGTTTTTAAATGGATGTTGGTTGAGAACACTTTTCAAGTATTAGACCTGAAGTTAGCATCTCTCCCTCTGGAAATTGGGGTTAATCACCACCACCACCACCACTACCACCACCACTATGCTAGTAAAGTTGTATTCATTCTTAAGAATAAATTAATTGATTTGGTAGTATGTTTGAAAGATGACATATTCTATCAGCAGGAACAGTGTGATACTAAAGAAAAGGCACTAGATAAAGTATCAGGAAAGTCGGATCCTTTCCTTAGCTGAATTACCTATTAATTGTGTGAATTTAGGCAATAAACTTGGCCCATATTAGCTAATGTGTGCTTTCACTGTCTACTTGAACTTATTAAATGTCATGCTGTGAATTAGTTACCATTATTATTTCTGTGTCTATATATTTGAAGCCCGATGTTCATAGAGCTTATATGATTTCACTGTGACTTTACCTGGAGAAAATAATTGAACCCACTCATAACTCCAGGACTTTGGCTCCAGATACAGTGCTTCTTTTGCCATACCAAACTTTTCCTGATTATGTGGTCTTGGAGTTGATAATCAAATGAAATATTATATATACAAATACTAGGTAAACTCTAAAATAATATACACAATGAATGTTTTTAGTGAGTCAATTTTTAAAAAATCATTGTATTTATTTTCAACTTCTCATGTGCATTGATTTTTTAAAAAATGAATATATATTTCTTACAAAGAAAAAGGAAAAAAAGTTTTTTAAAAAGGGAGTTCTCATCCTCCTCAGTGTATCACTTCTCAGAGAATCTACTGTTAATCTACAGTCACACACAGGCACACACACACATCAGTGTATCTGCTATGTGAACTTAGTTATTAAAATATTAATAGATGAAAATGACTTATTTAGGGGCAACATATTAATATTTGTGTTAAGACATCTATTATGATAACTAGATGTAGTTCAGATGAAGATGTGATGATTCATTTAAGTGCCAACTTGGAGGGCATTTTTAGTTGGGATTAACATTTAAATCAATGAATTTTGAGTAAGCAGATTGTCCTCTGTAATGTGGAAAGGCATCATCCAACCAGTTGAAGACCTGAATAGAACAAACAACTGGTCTCCCAAAGCAAGAGGTAATTCTCTAGCAGATTGCCTTCATACTTCATCTGCACCATTAGCTCTTCTGGGTCTCTGCCTGCTGGCCCACCCTGCAGATTTTAGACTCATCAGCCTCCATAATCATATGAGCCAACTAATTGTAACAAATATATCTTTATCTTTCTGTATGAGTATATATACATCCTATTGGTTCTGTATCTCTGGAAAACCATGAGTAATACAGAGAGTTGTATTTTGTAATAACCTTCAACACTCCACAGGCAGTAAACATGTATGAATAAAGTAATTTTCATTAACTGCCACTTATGCAATTTGAAATGTACTTTAAGACAAAAATTCTGAAAATTATTTACAAGTGTCTACAATGCTTCAAATATCAATTATTACTCAAACGTTTCCACACGACACAGACATTTTATTTTTAGTGAAGTTTTCCTTTTTTAAAATAGAAAAAAACCCTAGAATGGTTTATAGATCATGTCACATGATTCTTAATGATTACTGTGTTCTTAAGTTTATTTTTTGTGAAAACATTTTTCTTTCATTCCTTCAAACGTTACATCTCTTTTTCTGCAAGTAAAGTTTTCATTTTTTTTCTATTTTTGAATATTTGATTTTTTTTTCTGTTCCATTAGTAGTTGAATAAAGAATGTCACTGGCTCAACAAAAAGTTTTCAAAGGGTACAAGCATAAAAGTCGTCTAGTTTTACAAGCCTTCAAGGAATTTTCAGCATAATCTTTTGGAGATAGGCATAATTGAAAAAAAAATCAGACATATTAAACAAGTCAATGACCCTGATAGCAGTTTTTATACTATTGAGGTTAGTTTTGTTTTAAAAAATAATTATACATTTTTTGGCTGAATTTTTTGAAAATACATATTATGGAAAAACGGTTTTAGTATAACTCAGCTTAAATTTCTGTTAAATGTTATATAACTCTTATTATAAAAGTAACAATGATAAAATAATTTAACATGATAGTAGAAACAAAGTGCATCTCTATATCATCTACATCATTTTTTATTAGATAAGCATATAGCCAGACCCAACCATTGCCATAGTGAGAACAGTCTTGGATCTTCTTTGCTACCATTGTATAATAAAATATTTGGCTGACTTTTATTTAGGGTTCCTGGAAGAAAGCCTCAAAACACCTGTAATTTCCCCAGTGATAAATGTCTCTGTTATTCATGTGGTACCCTCGGACCACACCTGTAATTATACTCATAAAGTAACTCAGGGTGAATCAATCCCTAGATAGTTAATGCAAACAAAATGTCTCAAGACAGAGGCTAGCCAAGTCAGAAAGACCAACCATATAACTGAAAGTTCAAGGCTTTGAGCCATGTACTATTAGCATGATTTCCAGGAAGCTGGTGGGTGCTGGAGATTGATTTTAACATTTGTCCAATGATTCAGTCATTCATGCTTATGTAACAAAACTTTAAGTGTGCATGAGCTTCTGTGCTTCTGTGGTTAACAATACTCGGTGCTTTTTTTTAGCTTTTTTTTTTTTTTTTGCAGCTGGCCAGTACAGGCATGGAACCCTGGACCTTGTTGTTATCGGCACCATGCTCTAACCAACTCTAGCTGAGCTAAGCAGCCAGCCCAGTCTGTGCATATTTTTACATATGATCGTGCTGGGAGGGTGATTCATCTCTAAAGGGAAAGAACATGGAAGTTTTGCATCTGGACTGCTCCCAGACTTCACTGCTTGCATCTTTTCTTTTGGCTGACCTTGATTGATTTACTTTTTGCTATAATAAAACAGTTATAATCAGTATAGCACTTTTATGAGTTCTGTGAGTCATTCTAGTGAATTGTAATAACTGAGCAGTCAGTGGGAAACCCCAAATTTGTAGCAAGTTGATCAGGGGCTTGGAAACTCCTGAGCTTGCAGTTGATGTCTGAAGTGAGGGCAGTTGGGGACTGTGACCTTAACCAGTGGAGTTACCTGGTGGTATTAGAAGTCACTGCAGCTACCATGACAGTCTATATGGCCCCCCCTTAAACTTTGTAAATCTGTGGTCAGGAACAAGCTTATGTGCATACACTTATTATTCCCATTTCCAAATCAGAGGCATTTAGTTCAATAGTGTGTAAGCTTGTATTTGATTACTATGGCTGCTAGTTTAGATAATATGTTCTTAATAGGTAGCAGAATCAGTCAAGACAAGCTTTATTTCTACATAACATTAAGTACTCTTGTCTTTTCCAGTTTAGTAAACTGCCCAGCATCTAGCAATTGCTAAACCCACTATAATTGACTAAATAATAGAGTCAGCATCAGTTAGATATTTCTGAAGCTGGATTTACATTGCTACAACATGAAGGTAAAATTTAATTCACTTGGTCAGGCTCTATGAGAGATCTGAAAGACTTAGGTAAAGTAATACCTTTGAAAAACATTTGTAGTATTATTTCTTAATTTAAATTTCTCAGTAAAGTGGAGCAACACTGTAAGTGCTTCATAACAGAAATTTGAAAACATAGTACTAACCTTAGTTTGTGAACAAAAGGAAAACTTGATTATGCATTACCTTGTTCCTTCAATTTAGACAGAGTATACTATCATATAAATGACAATACAGTAAGTAATCATTGTTACCATAATAATATAACTTCAAAAAGTTTTTCTTCCCGCTTGTTCTTCTAGACTTTATCCTGCTTACCTAACTTTTAATTGAAAGCCATTTTACTTTGATTTTATTTTAATATGTTTACTATATCTACTTCTTAAACCTCTCCACATTCTTTGCATGTTTTCTAATCATTCAGGGACAAGTTCTGCTTTTGTGGGTGGAGAGATTGTCATTGACTTTGATTTTTGCCTTAGTGTGATTGAGAGTAGAAAAGATAAATAGTGTTGTCACTCTGATCATTGGAAAATAAACAAGACTACATATATATGGACAATGTCATATGTAAAATATTAATAAACTTGAAAATCTTGTACAAACTCTCTTCTGGGGGAAAAAAACAAAGAGCCATTGTCTCACACCCCCCTAAAAAAACACACAGGGAAGGTGGTTCACTAACTATTTGTATTAGAAAATCCAGTTTAAGTTAATACATGATATTAACATCAGAAATTCAGCGCAATTTAAACAAATAGAATGGACTCAATGATAACATCATCTCTAATTCAGACCATTTAATTCAGGATTAAGAATAACCATATCACCATATCCAAAAGAAACAGCCCTCTACCATCTCATGATAACCAATACATTTATGTTAAAAAAATCTCACCTCAAAACGATTAATTTCTATTTTCATTCATTAACAGGGATAAGACAAGAGTCTTATATGTAATATAAGATTATTTATATTAATTTAATTAAGTTAATATAAAGATTAACTTTACATATATACCATTGAATTAACTTTGTGGAAATGCATACTTTCATATGCACCAAATTCAAAACAAAGATTATTTAAATAGAAAAAGATGAATTTTCTAGAAGCATCTGATTGCCTAATGCAGAACATTTCCTTTTTGGGAAGGGGGAATACAAAGGTTGTATTTAACCTCATTAAGTTTGAGATCCCTATCAGACACCAAAGTAAAAATATCATGATTGTTGTGTCTTTGTTTACTTCTTTTTATTTTATTTTGTTTGTTTTTTTTTAACTTCCACTTATGAGTAAGGACGTGGTATATCTCTTTCTGTGCCTGGCTTATTTAGCATGACATAATTTTCTCTAAGTTCATTCATGTTGCTTCAAACGGTAGAATTTCATTCTTTCTTTTGACAGAGTAACATTTCATTGAGTATATATACCACACTTTCCTTATTCAGTCATACATTTATGGACATTTAGGTTGGTTTCAACTCTTGACTGTTGTGAACAGAGCTACGAGAAACATGGGAGTGCAGATATCCCTTTGACAAGACAATTTCCATTCCTTTGGGTATATACCCAGCAGTGAGATTGCTGGCTCATATGGTGTTTCAATCTCTGGTTGTTTGAGGAACATCCATACTGTTTCCCATAATGGCTGCACTAATTTACAGTCCTTCCAACAGTGTAGGAGGGTTCCCCTTTCTCTACATCATTGCCAGCATTTGTTATTCTCAGTCTTTTGGATTTTTTTTTTCTATTTCTTTGAAGAATGTCATTGATATTTTGATGGGGATTGCATTGAATCTGAAGATTGCTTTGTATAGTACGGACATTTTCACAATGTTGATTCTTTCAGTCCAAGAGCATGGAACATTTTTCCATCATTTTGTGACTTGTTTAATTTCCATAAGCAGTAATTTGTGGTTCTCATTGTATAGATCTTTCACCTCCTTGGGTGAATTTATTCCTACATATTTTTTTTTTTTTTTTGGTGACTATTGTAAATGGATTTGTTTTTGGATTTCTTCTTTTGATAGTTCATTGGAGTGTAAAAATGCTACTGATTTTTTGGTGTTGATTTTGTATCCTGAAAATTATCTGAAATCGTTTTTGGCTTTAAGAGTTTTTCAGTAGTCTTTAGGTTTTCATATATATAGGATCATGCCATCTGCAAATAACAGCAGTTTGGCTTTGTCATTTCAAATCTGGATGTCCTTTATTTCTTTCTCTTGCCTGATTGCTCTGGGTAGTTCTGCTAATACTATGTTAAATAGAAGTGGTGAGAGTGGGCATCCTTGTCTTGTTTGTGTTCTTAAGGGAAAGGCTTTCAGCTTTTCCTCATTCAGGATAATATTGGAAATTGATTTGTCATACACGGCTTTTACTGTGTTGAGATATTTTCCATCTATACCTAATTTTCTAAGAGTCTTTATCATGAATGGATGTTGAGTTTTGTCAAATGCTTTTTCCATGTCTGAGATAATCATATGTTTTTTTTCCTTGACCTTATTGATGTGATGTATCACATTTATTGACTTGCATATGTTGAACCATCCTTGCATCCCTCAAATGAATCCCACTTGATTATGATGTATACATTTTTTTGATGTGTTGCTATATTCTGTTTGCTAATATTTTGTTGAGGATTTTTGCATCTGTGTTCATTAAAAAATGTATTGGCCTAAAGTTTTCTTTTTTTTGTTCTATCTTTGTCTGGTTTTGGTTTCAGGGTGATGCTGGCCTCATCAGATGAGTTTGGAGGAGTGGTCTCTCAATTTTTTGGAATAGTTTGAAGAGAATTTGCATTAATTCCTTTTTAATGGTTTGGTGGAATTCAGCAGTAAAGCCATCTAGTCCTGGGCATTTCTTTGTTGGGAGACTGCTGATTACTGTTTCAATCTCATTGCTTACTGTTGGTGTGTTAATGTTTTTTATGTCTTCTTTATAGTTTTTGTGTGTCCAGAAATGTATCCATTTCCTCTGAGCTTTCAGTTTGTTGGTGTATAGTTGTTTATAATAGTCTCTAATGATTCTTTGTATTTTTGTTGTATCAGTTCTAATGCCTCCTCTTTCATGTCTGATGTTTGTTATTTGGGTATTCTCTCCTTCTTTTAGTTAGCCTAGCTAATTGCTTGTTTGTTTATTTTGTTTACCTTCTGAAAACACCAACTTTGTGTTTCTTTGAACTTTTGTATTATTTTTGGGTCTCTATTTCATTTTGTTCTTCTCTGATCTTAATTATTTCTTGCATGTATTAATTTTGGGATTGGATTGTCCTTGTTTTTCTAGTCCTTTGAGGTGTAGCATTAGGTTGCTTATTTGAAATCTTTCTATTCATTTGATGTAAGTATTTATTTGAATAAACTTCCCTTTTAGTACTGATTTTGCAGTATCTCACAGATTTTGGTATGTGTGTTTATTTCATTAGCTGCAAGAAATTTTTTCATTTCCTGTTTAATTTGTTCTTTGATCCTTAGGTCATTCAAGAGCATTTTGTTAAATTTCCATGTATTTTTATAGTTTCCAGGGCTTCACTTGTTATTGATTTGTAGTTTTAATCTGTCGTGGTCTGAAAAGATATTTGAAATGATTTCAATATTTTTTTTAAAAATTGTTGAGACTTTATTTGCAACCTAACATGTGGTCTATGCTGGAGAATGTTTCATATTCTAATGAGAAGAATGTATATTCTGTAGTTGTTGGATGAAACGTTCTGTAGATATCTGCCAAGTTCAATTAGTCTAAAGTGTAATTTAAATCCTTTGTTTCTCTGTTAATTTGTTGCCTAAATGATTTTTCCAATGTTGAGAGAAGTGTATTCATATCCCCAACTATTATCAAACTGGGATTTATCTCTTTCTTCAGGTCTAATAGTGCTTGCTTTATATAATGGGTGCTTTGGTGTTGGATGCATATGTATTTATGATTGTTACATCTTCTTGCTGGATAGATCCTTTTATCATTCTACAGTGGCCTTCTTGGTCTCTTTTTATGGTTTTGATTTAAAGCCTATTTTATCTAATATAAGAATAGTTACTCCTGCTCATTTTTCATTTCCATTTGCATGGTATATCTTTTTCCATCCCATCACTATTAGTCTATGTGTGTCTTTACAGGTGACGTGACTCTCTTGTAGACAGCATATAGTTAGATCTAGTTTTTTAATCCAATCAGTCAGCCTGTGCCTTTTGAGTTGGGAATTTAATCCATTTACATTTAGTGTTGTTATTGAAAGGTATTGTCTCTTACTCCTGACATTTAACTCTTTTTCTTATGGTTGATTTAAATAACTTTTGTTCCTTTTAAAGGAACAAAAAGCTTTTTCATATTTCCAGTATCCCTACATTGATGCCTAGATATCTGGTGACTGCTTTTTCTATTATCCTGAGTAGTTTTTAAGGAGAGAGACTCCCTCTTATAGATTTGTTATATATCGCCTGTTGTATGGGGTGTTTTAGCTTTGGTTCTGGGTAGACTCAGCAGTTCTGGTAGACTCTATTTCTGGGGAATGCTGGCAGCTTTATCTGTGGCTGGGGCTGTGTGTGCTACTGGGCCTGAGCAGGTGGGTGGGGTCCTGTGGGACGTGGGGATGTGCAGGCAGCAGGATGGCTGTGTAGGTGGGGCCATGAGGGTGGCTGTGGTAGCTGGGACCACACAGTTGGCCAGATACAAGAGTCCAGGGGTGTGGGTGGGGCTGCATGAGTGGCTGGACAGTTGGTGTTGTGTGGGTTGGTGGGGCTGCACAGGTAGCTGGACAGCTGGGCCCAGGCAGGCAGGTAGGGCTGTGCTGGCAGCCAGGCAGTTGGGGTCCCATGAGCTATAGGGGTTGCACAGCATCTGGAAGGCTGGAGTAATTCAGGCAGCTGGAAAGCAAGAGCCACACAGGTGGCTGGAAGGCTGGATCCACACAGGTGCCTGGCACTGTGCAGGCAACGTGGATCTCATGGAGGGCTGCACTGTACTGGATGAACTCCTGTATGGGGAGAAGGGCCACACCTCTGGGATTAGGCAATGGCACAGAAAACTGCTGCGATGATGGGGGTGGACTGCAGCAGGAGCAGGAGGAAGGTTACCACTGGGAAGTGGTCATGTCTGAGCAGATTCTTTCTACAGCAGGGGAAAATTCTCCTGTCTGATCCTGGTTTGGAAGACATGGTGGTGGCTAAAGCTGCATGCCTCTTTCTACTGTACACCATCCTGCTTGGTTTTTGTGCTCCACAGGGTCCTCACCAGGCTCTTGTTGCCCTCCTACATCCTACCACTGATGCTCTCTCCTGTACTTAGCTGTCCTTTCCTTGCTCTGGTCCCCTTCTGTGGGAGGATCATACATAAGGCACCATCATCTTGTCCTTCCTTCCAGAACATTAGACTCTTATATAGGATCTTATTAGTCTTATACAGGACTCTTATGTAAGAGAGACATTACATTTAAGTCTGGTATAGCATTGTCAGCATTTTTTTTACACATATAATTAGTTATCAGTTTGATAAACTGAGATACCCTTCAAACTGATAAAAGAATAATAGGAAAATACTTTTTTTTATTCTTATGATAAAAAGCCAAGTTTATATTCATGAATTCTTAAATCATATGTAACAACAAACTTCTCCTGGCTAGGATATATGATGGAGAGACTAGCATCATCAGGAAAAAGGATGAATAGGGGAAGGAATAGAGGATGAAAGAATGAGAGAGATGGTACCTGGCCTTTTAAAATTTTTATCCAATAAAAATAAAAATGCATGCATAATATATAGCAAGAATAATTAAAGCCATTACAACTTACTCAAAATGAAGATGTTGGAAAGGAACCAGTTGGGTTAAACAAACCCTTTCAGAAATTCACATACAGAGTCCTTTTTCATTATCTAAAAGTACTTATTTTTTAGATAAATAATATAATGCCACATAAGCAATAAAATTTTTAAAGAAGATATTTATTACAAAACTGTAAAATCGAATGGACACATTCATTTCAACATGACTGATTAGCAACTTATATCTGTTTTGTTTCTCAGTTTAGCTTCCTCATTTCATGTCTGAGATTTCTTTGTTTAGATCATCTGTAGCTATTTTATACACTTATGCAAAAGGGGAAGGCTCTGACTTTGCAGGCTTTGAATTTTGTTACTGCAGTTTATTTTTTTAAAACAAATGTTCTGTTACAATAAAAATGGTCTGCATAAGCTCCTTTCTTTTTTCTGAACTCTTGGCCTGTTTTGCATACGTCTATATTCAAGATCATGTTCACTTCAGCAACAACAAAAAAATCCATGTTTTCATCCCTGCAAATTTTACATTTTTGAATAATATGAAATTTCCTGAAGAATTTGCTACTTATATAATCTAACCCTTTGCTATTTTATCACCTATATTGCCTATTGCAGTCATTGTATGGAAAATGAGGTTTAAAGTATATAAAATCAAATCAGAGACTGCAGTTTCATTCTTTCCAAAGTGTCAGGCATACATATTCTTAGGCTGAAAAGTCTTTAGGTCTCTAAATACTTAGAGCAATGTAAATGAAGTGAATTACTCAGGAGATTACTGAAAAAGGATTAGTGGTAAAATTAGACAGAATTGTATGCCTCTGTACCTGTTTGATTACTCTGCATTCTTGACTGCCTGAATGGCAAAGATAACCCTGTATTAGTAAAGTAACAAAGGGTATGACAGCTTTATGTGTTTTCTTTCCCAGGACAAGAAAAATCATTATCAAAAGACATTACATATAACTCTGGTATAGTATTGTCAGCATTTTTTCACACATATAATTAGTTATCAGTTTGATAAACTCACTTCTAAAATCAAATAAAATATCAATCACATTTAATAGGGTTTCCCTGAATGTTAAAATCTGGAAATTCTTTCTGATGTTCTACTTTTGTACAATTGTCTGATGCCTAGCTTGATGGAATATTTTAGGAGTGATCTCTGGAAAAATGCTAGAATACTTGCTATCAAAAGTAAGTCTCTTGTTAAAAGCAATAGTAACTTGAACCTGAACTGGTTGGAAAGGACAAAAGCTGGCTTATATACTGACAGAAAATGGATGGAGCACAGGGTCTTGCTGTCTTAATCACTGAATCAGATCAACACAGAGTTTCTTTATCGTGGTAAATAGTCAATTATTAAGATAGTTGAAATGCATGGGTCAGTTTGCCTGTGGCACTCAGTATAAAGAAGACCCACCAGGGGAGCTGTACCAAGCAATTTATCCAAGGTACTACCAGTTAGCAACTTTGACATTGTCTACATGCCTGTGTATAGAAAATAGACTAAACACATTTAAGAACTGGTTGATTACAAATCATATAATCTAAACATCACATAGAAAAAAAGATGTATCCTATATGTCTGGGTAAAAAAAGAAAATCCTGATGTAGGTTATTAGAATTCTTGACCTTAATACTATTTGGGTTTTAACCGTGCTGCCATTATTTAACTATATAATGATTACAAATAAAGATTATTTCAAATTATTTATTTACTAAATTGTTTAACAGACTTTGCTGTATGGAAAACATAGTATCGCACAGTTTCATACAAATCACTCCTGTCACATTATCCAGCCAGATGACTGAGAGCTCATGGACCCTTTCAGTTCATCTGTATGGATATTTCCAAAACCTATTAAAAGCTAACATTTTAAAGAGAACTTTAGAGACCAGTGACTGTTCCCAATGCTTTACAAGTCATATCCGTTTAGGATTGGTTCAGTTGCACATATTACGGAACCCATTCTGAAGTGGCTTAAGCTCCTTAAAGAACACAAGAGCAAACCATCATGCGGGTAGGCTTCCCAGGGCTTGTTCAGGTGAACACCATGGTAGCATCAGTGTTTAGATTCTTTCTTAAGGCTTGACTCTTGTCCTCATGTCCCTGAGATGTTTTCTGTCCTCCAGTATCACAGCAGTATTTCAAGTATAAAGAATGGGGCTGAACAATCAAAAGCAGTGCGTGCTAGCTGACTCTACTACCTTTCACACCAACAACCTTTATGGAACTTTTGGGAATGAATCGCTATCCAATTGTTTCTGCTTACATCTATATCAGTAGTCAGACCTTTGTCACGGTCACCATTAACTTTCAGTGAGTTTTTTGAGCTGGGTACATTGCTGCTTCTATCCAAATTACAGTTCTTCTCTTCTTGAAGGAAGATTGAGAAAAATGGATAGTTTCTTCCCTAAAATGATACTGACATATGGTAAATATTTGAATGAATGAATTCTAAAAGTGCTTTATTTAGATAATGATAATTTTCTGATTAGAACGCCCCTCTGACCACTTAGGTATTATATTTTGATTTATTATCTAGCTATTATTCAAAATATGTAAGAATATATATCAACACACATAAATGGTAATACAATCTCAAGCTGAAGTTTTCATTTGAATGTATCATTTTTTTCTTCTATATCTATTAATATCACCAGAAAGTTAGTTCCCCTTGCCAATTTTAACAAATTGAAGTGAACAAATGCAAATTGAATCTGTACTGAAGAAACTGGCATTTTTTTCTGGAGGAGATTATTTTAATTAAAATCTATATTCTGTAATGCACAACTATTGGCTTTACTCTTATGTATATGGTGACTGGATATCTATGTTGTATCTACAGTCAGAACTGACCTTTAAAAATGTTTAAGTTCAGAACTGGCCTTTAAAAATGAAAGTAATTTCACAAACACCCTCTTCCCTGGAAAATAATCTCATTCTAGAAAGACCAAGCCATCACAAATGTGTTTCTAGTGAGTTAAGGAGGTAAAAGAGTACATCTACTAGATCATTTCTTAAATAGGGACCATTATTAGTTAATTTACATCTAACATTATTAGTGTCTCTGTCCTAAGACGATAGCATATTTTGATAAACATTTGGCATCATTCTGAAACGAGCAGAATATATTTGTTAAAAGTCAACAACAGTTTCTGTTTTTTTAAAATAATTGTTCATAATAAAATATAACATTTGTTAATTTAATACAGAATGTGTATTTTAAATTGAGTCAACATTATAACTAATGTTAAATTTAACCTGAAGCATTGATTCTTATTTTATTTGGGCTAGAGAGCTTATAAACAACAGAAATTTACTTTTCACAGTCCTGGAGCTGGGATTTCCAAGATTAAGATACCTGCAAATTTGGTGTCTGGTAAGAACCCACTTTCTGGTCCATAGACTAAGTCTTCTTGCTGTGTCCTCAAATGGTGGAAAGCAGTGGAAGGCCTCTTTCGGGTCTCTTTTATAAGCACACTAATCTAATCAGCTTAAAAAGGCCTCACTTCCTAACATTATCACCTTGGGTATGAAGATTTAAACATGCGCATTTGGGGGAGGGCACACATCTTCAGACCATAGCGGATCTCATCATTACCTGCTATGTTTTAACTGTATTAAAATTGCAATGTGAAGTTATAATTTTGAAAAATTAAAGACAGACAATAGAGAATGATATAAATTATAAAACAAAAATCTCATAATATCCTCCCACCACAGCCTACACACACCCAAACATACAAACACACATGAAATCCTATCTTCTAGGGATCACTACTGTTTACAATTTGGATTGAATTGGATCTCCTCAGACCTTTCTTCCTTCCGTCCTGTCTTTCTTGACTTATATAATGACGGGTCCTTGTATCTAGGTATACAGGCACTTATTTAATGTAGACATATATGAAATGTACATTATATATTTATATGCTCACATATTTATGCATATTTTTACCCAAATTGGCTGATACTGCAGTTATTTTCTACAAAATATTTTTTCATCTAACAATATAATAAGGATAATATCTCATGTCAATACATACAAATATTTCTCATTATTTTCTTATTTATTTATCAAAAGTATTTATTTAACATCAAGGTGTTTTGTTTAATTTGTCAGGTGTTGGGGATACAGCAGTGAAAAAACAGAACATGAACAGGGGGACTGGAAGGAATCTATTTTATAAAGGAAAATAGTGAAAGCCTACTGGTGCTTTTAAAGGGAAAAAAAATGAGGGTGTGAAAATGTGGATATCAGAAGGAAAAACTCTAGGTGGAGGAACACAAGATTAAAGGTCAATGACGAGGACAGCTGAGGCACAACAAGCATGGAGGAGAGTAGGAAGAGGTAAGATTAGACAGAGAATCCAGATTATTTCAGGCTTTTTGAGTAAGAACTTTATGTGCGATGCTGAGTGAAATGGAAAACCACTGGAAGATCTGAGCAGACTGTGACTCTGATATGGCTGTTGTTTTGGCAATAGACCCCAGGAGCACAAGATCAGAAATAAGAAGACCAGCAAATATGAGCACATTGGAATGACCAGGAAAGACATGATAGTGAATTGGACTAGAGTAAAAATAGTGGATAGGATAAGAAATGTTCAGTCCTGAATAGATGTCAAATTGATAGCTGCCAGGATTTGTGGACATATTGAATATTGTTTGTGGGAGAAAAACAAAAGGCAAATATTGATCCATTTTTTTAATGGAGGCTAATTTTATCCAAGGCCATTTTAGCCTAAATAGATGGATGACCTTATTTTTGTTTATTGTTATTACCGTGGCAAATTTTATTGACAAATATTAATATTAAATGATTATTATGATTCTCAAATATAGAGAAGGGAGATGGGTTTGTAGTTTTCTGTGACAGTGAAACAATTCCAATTCTGTGGTCATTGTTTTGATGGAGACACAAAGTAAATTTCAAAGACTTTTTTTTTTTGTTTCTTTCTTTTCTACGATCCAAAATATTTCAAATAGCATTAGAGTAATGAGTTGCTAGTATTTTTTGGTAGAAGTCAAACATGAATTAATGGAATTCATGCTTTCAAAGGAAGGGAATATTGGAAAACTTTGTTTCTATTTCTCCTATGAAAAAAATCCACTTTGGTTTATCTCTTCTTTGTTCAAATGTGTTTAGTATATATTTTTTATCTTCTAATCAACCGCCCATTATTATTAAATACCTTTATATAGCACTATGCAAAAATACCTCTAAGAATTGTTTTAAAACTTTCACTGAATATTCAATTATTTCTTTAATTTCATTTATTACTATATAGGTTTATACATTCTTTTTCTTGTCAAATGAGTTAATATTATATTTATGTGTTAGTACATTCAAAAACCAAATTCTTGAGATTATTTGATAGTGTTACAATTTTTCTGCTTTTATATCCTATTTGCTAAGTCTGTGTTTTCTAAATTCCCTTTGAAATTAGGTTGCATAGCTTCACTGTTTTGAGACATCTGTCACTGCAGTAGAGAATTCTTACTCCTGGTGTTCTTCACTCTTTACGTTCAAGTACTGAAAAATCAAAATGCACAGGCACCAATGATTCAGAATGGGCCAATCAAAATGAGGCTGTCCCAGTGTGCACCAGTGGAATATAGGTACTGCTTATGGCTGCATTAGTCTTTCTGCTCGGATATTCAAAGGATAGTTTGTTCAACTCTGAAGCCCAGGAAATTTCCTAAGACCTGTCTGTCTCCAGGCTAAAAGACCCATACATTTTAGATTACAATATGAACCCTATTAACATATTGGTTAACTCCTCAAAAGTATGCTTGAATTTTTTCAAGTGCATTTGTTTTATTTTATTAATGGGATTAATTAGAAATAAACAAGTAATAATTAATAATAATATAAATTAATATTATAAAATATTAATAATGATTTCAAATTATTAATTAATGGGATTTATTCTTCTCTATTTGCTCTCTATAGTCATTTTTTCCATATTTTTCCAAATTTATTTTAGATTCCATTTTTATTTCATTTCATGACTTGCCTTAATACATTTTTAACAATTCCCACTCTATTTTTTTTTTTACTATCTCTAGAACAGTTGCCATTTCATTGCCAAATTTATTTTTTCTTTCTTTCCTGAGTTACATCAGCTAATATTTTATCTCACCTGTACACTCATTATATCTTCCCTGAGTTTATATCTGTGCTTTGAATTCTACAATGTTGATTTTTTAAATTTTAAAGCAGTATATTTTTGACTCTTAATTGCTTTAGTGTTATATTTCTTGTAAAGCTTTCTTCACATTTATATTTACATATTTTTTATTTAATATGCATATTCATGGGGCACGAAGCTGACTATCACCTCCTGTGCCCAAGAGGTGATGATCAGACCAACACTATCAGCATGCCCATTACCACAAATTGCAATTATTCCCCACGTTCCCACCCATGCTCTTCTCGACCTCCCTCCCTCTCCCCTCCCTCCATACCCCCTCCCAGCCACCCACCCACCTCCAATTATCTTCTCTCCCTCTGTAAGTCCAATGCTCCACTTTAGTCTTTTTTTCCTTCCCTCTTTCTCTCTTAGCTCCCACTTTGAGTGAGGATGTGAGGTATTTTTCCCTCTGTGCCTGGCTTATTTCACTTAACATATTTTTCTCCAAGCTCATCCATGTTGCTGCAAATGGCAGCATTTCATTCTTTTTTATGGCTGAGTAGTATACCATTGTGTATATACAGCATCTTCCTTATTCAGTCATCCATCGATGGACATTTAGGTTGATTCCATGTCTTGGCTATTGTAAATAGAGCTGTGGTGAACATGGGAGTGCAGGTATCCACTGCATGATGTTGACGTGATGATTTCCACTCTTTTGGTTGTATATCTAGAAGTGGGATTGCTGGATTGTATGGTATATCTATCTGTAGTTGTTTGAGAAAACTCCATATTTTTTTCCATAGTAGTTGTGCTAATATACAGTCCCACCAACAGTGCAGGAGCGTTGTCCTCTCTCCACACCCTCACCTGCATTTGTTATTCTCAGTTCTTTTGATTACAGCCAGTATAGCTGGAGTGAAACGATATCTTAATGTGGTTTTAATTTTCATTTTCCATATGATTATTGATGTTGAGCATTTTTTTTTAAGTACCTACTGGTCATTTGTATGTCTTCCTTCAAAAAAATGTCTATTCAGCTCCTTTGCTCATTTTTTGATTGGGTTATTTGTTTTTTTTTACTGTGTATTAGTTCTAGTTTCTTGTATATTCTAGATATTAATCCCTTGTTGGATGTATAGTTTGCAAATATTTCTGTAGGTTGTCATTTCACCCTGTTAATTGTTTCTTTTGCTGTGTGAAAGTGTTTTTAGTTTGATAGAATCCCATTTATTTCTTTTGCTCCTTGTGCCTTGGGACTCTTATTCATAAAATATTTGCCCAATTCTATATCCTGAAGTGTTTCCCCCTACATTTTCCATTGTAGTTTTATAGTTTTAGGTTTTATACTTAAGTCTTTAATCTATTTTGAGTAGATTTTGATGCATAGTGAGAGGTGAAAGTCTAGTTTCCTTCTTCTGTATCTGGATGCCCAGTACTCCCAGCACCATTTATTGAAAAAACAGTCTTTTCCCCTACGTATGTTCTTATTGTCTTTGTCAAAAATCAGCTGGCTATGAGTCTGTGGTTTGATTTTTGGGTTTTCTATTGTGCCTTTCATTTCCTTTTAAAATTTTGCACTATAATTTACTTGACTATGTGATTCTTTTGTTTATTAATGATGTTTTAATTAGACAGTTTCTGTCAGATTAGCTACTGGCAGCAGTTTCATATGAGGAGTGGAAGGCCTATATCTCCAGTAGCTTGAATTCTTCCTCATTCATAATGAAGTGTTTTGTGGTACTGAGTGACTAGGGTAGTAGTGGGGTGTGTGTATGTGCTGGAGAGTGGGCAGAATTTTAACATTACTTCTTCCCAAATTGCAGAGATCTGGAGCTACCGACTGAATACCATTTATAATTTCAGTCTTTAGCATGTCCTTATTTTCAGATTGCTTCCTACAAAAATGATACTTTTATGGATTTTTAAGAACTCTTACATGTTTCTTTCTTATAATTATTGTTTTGCAAAATAATTTTTTAAATACTTTTTTCAATACAGTTTTGCAATTTATTGCATAATTGTAGAATGACTCAGGATATTATGATGTGTTTTTTTTAATGAACACTCTTGAATGATCAATTTCTTCTCTGTTCTTATATTTTGGGTTTTTTTGTTTCTGGATTACGGTTTTATGCTGTGGCTCTCATGTACACAATGTTAAGCATAGTCATTCTTAATTCCTGCTTCCTTTGTCTTCCTCTTATATGGATTCAAGTGGTTTTGAGAAAGCTGAAATGTTTGACTTTCAAGTCTTCCTCTGTCAGCTAGAGGTGTCCACATATCATAGTCCTTGCCATGTGATATAGGTAGATGTCTCTGTAGAAGCTTTCATGATTCATAGAAATCAGTCACCTTTTATCCCCATTTTTTCTTTTTGCCTCGACTACAAATGTTGTTCCTGGAGCTGCATTGCCACCATGAGGCCACAAGGGAAAAAAGTCAAATGATAAGTATCTCAGAGAAAAGATAGGGCTCTGAGTCCTTAATAACATGCTTGGGAAGCTGCACCTTTTTGAAAGGACTGCCTCCATACATTTTTTATGTGAGTAAGAATAATCCATTCTCTGTGTATGTTGGTGATTGATGGCTTTTCTGTGACCTGAAGTGGTAGAGGTACTATTTCATATACCAAACTTTCTGAGAACCACTCTCTTTTCAGCTCTAAATATTCCCTTACAATTAACTAGATTTCTCAAACTCTTGAGCCTCTCTTGTGTTCTGCCAGGTACATGGGGCCACTCACTGGACACAGCCCCAATCTCTTTGAGTATATATTCTATGTCAGTTTTTCTCCCACACTGTTCCTTCATTATAAATTTTATTCACATTCCTCCAGTAAGGAATTTTCTGAAATACTGTCTTTGGTGGATTCATTTTCTTTCACTTTGTTAGTCTTTTACTCTGTGTGTGTGTGTGTGTGTGTGTGTGTGTGTGTGTTCCAGCAAAACTTTATTGCTCTTCATTCTTTTGTTTTGACCCATATTTCTATGTAGTATCTTTTTTTTTCTGCCTCATGGATTTTTCTTACCATATTTGTAGTCCCAGTCTGCTGGCGATGAATTCTTTTAGATTTCTATGTCCTAAAAGTTACTTTGCTTTTGTTGTTGAAAGATATTTTCACTGAGTATAGAATTCTAGATTGACAGGTTTTATTTCTTTTAATACTTTGCCTCACTTATTATTTTCATTGTTTTGAAAAATAATTATTTTTTCCTCACCTTTTTTTTTTCTTTATATAATGTGACTTTTTCCTCTGGTGTTTTAAACTGCTTTTTCTCAATGTTTTTGAGCAATTTCATTATTATGTGTCTTGATGCAGTTTTTAAAAAATGATTATTGTACTTGGTTTCGATGAGCTTCTTGTATCTGCACAGTTACAGTTTTGGGGTTTTCTTGTAATTTGGAAATGTTTTCACAATTACTTCTTCTTTTTTTTTTAAATTTTATTTTGTCGATATACATTGTAGCTGATTAATGCTCCCCATCACCAAAACCTCCCTCCCTTCTCCCTCCCCCCCTCCCCCCCAACAATGTCCTTTCTGTTTGCTTGTTGTATCAACTTCAAATAATTGTGGTTGTTATATCTTCTTCCCTCCCCCCCCCGATTTGTGTGTGTGTGTGTGTGTATGTGTGTGTGTGAATTTATATATTAATGTTTAGCTCCCTCCAATAAGTGAGAACATGTGGTATTTCTCTTTCTGTGCCTGACTTGTTTCACTTAATATAATTCTCTCAAGGTCCATCCATGTTGTTGCAAATGGCAGTATTTCATTCGTTTTTATAGCTGAGTAGTATTCCATTGTGTAGATGTACCACATTTTCCGTATCCACTCATCTGATGATGGGCATTTGGGCTGGTTCCAACTCTTGGCTATTGTAAAGAGGGCTGCGATGAACATTGGGGAACAGGTATACCTTCGACTTGATGATTTCCATTCCTCTGGGTATATTCCCAACAGTGGGATGGCTGGGTCGTATGGTAGATCTATTTGCAATTGTTTAAGGAACCTCCATACCATTTTCCATAGAGGCTGCACCATTTTGCAGTCCCACCAACAATGTATGAGAGTTCCTTTTTCTCCGCAGCCTCGCCAGCATTTATCGTTCATAGTCTTTTGGATTTTAGCCATCCTAACTGGGGTTAGATGGTATCTCAATGTGGTTTTGATTTGCATTTCCCGGATGCTGAGTGATGTTGAGCATTTTTTCATATGTCTGTTGGCCATTTGGATATCTTCCTTAGAGAAATGCCTACTTAGCTCTTTTGCCCATTTTTTAATTGGGTTGCTTGTTTTCTTCTTGTAAAGTTGTTTGAGTTCCTTATATATTCTGGATATTAATCCTTTGTCAGATGTATATTTTGCAAATATTTTCTCCCACTCTGTTGGTTGTCTTTTAACTCTTTTAATTGTTTCTTTTGCTGTGCAGAAGCTTTTTAGTTTGATATAATCCCATTTGTTTATTTTTCCTTTGGTTGCCCGTGCTTTTGGGGTCGTATTCATGAAGTCTGTGCCCAGTCCTATTTCCTGAAGTGTTTCCCCTATGTTTTCTTTAAGAAGTTTTATTGTCTCAGGGTGTATATTTAAATCCTTAATCCATTTTGAGTTGATTTTAGTATACGGTGAGAGGTATGGATCTAGTTTCATTCTCCTGCATATCGATATCCAGTTATCCCAACACCACTTGCTGAAGAGGCAGTCCCTTCCCCAGTGAATAGGCTTGGTGCCTTTGTCAAAGATCAGATGGCAGTAAGTGTGTGGGTTGATTTCTGGATTCTCTATTCTATTCCATTGGTCAGTGTGTCTGTTTTTATGCCAGTACCATACTGTTTTGGTTATTATAGCTTTGTAGTATAGCTTAAAGTCAGGTAGTGTTATGCCTCCAGCTTTATTTTTTTTGCTGAGCATTGCTTTGGCTATTCGTGGTCTTTTATTGTTCCATATAAATGTCTGAATAGTTTTTTCCATTTCTGAGAAAAATGTCTTTGGAATTTTGATGGGGATTGCATTGAATTTGTATATCACTTTGGGTAGTATGGACATTTTCACTATGTTGATTCTTCCAATCCAAGAGCATGGAATATCTCACAATTACTTCTTCAAATAGTGTTTCTGATTTCCATCCTTTCCCCCAATTTTTTCAGGGACTCCAATTACACATATGTAAGTTTGTTTAAAGTTGTCCCACAATTCACTGATGTTCTTTCCTACCTTCCTTTTTCTAAATTCTTCTTAATATCTCTATCCTTCATTTTGGACAGCTTCTAATAGTATATCTTCAAGGTCGCTATTTATACATTTAAAAAAAAAATTCTACTTTATTTCATAGGAGTATAAGGAGAGAGGCTGTTTTTCCTGCAAACCTGAAACTAAAAAGCCCCTTTTAGTAGTTAATTTTTGCTAATTATATTGTAATAACATATTAGTATATGGAAGCTCTTTGCATTTTCTGCTCAGTTTTTCTGTAAACCTAAAGCTTCTTTTAAAAATAATTTTTATTAATTAGAAAAATTGACAGAAAATAATGACTTCTAATTTTTATCAAAAGCGGAATGCTGCCACACTCTACTTTTGTTCAAGACAATCACTTGTATTTTTATTTATATTCTTATTTTCCAAAATTTTATAGAACTTTGATATGTAAACAGTTAAAACAGGGAATATATCCATAACAGTCTAACTCTTTCTAAATTTCTAAAAGACATTATACAAACAATTTTTATCTGAAAAGGCCAGGACAAGAATTCAGTCACTTCTCTAATAGGGAGAAGTAAATGGTGGGGTGAGAGGACAGGTGCGTTAGGAAATAACTATACACATTAGAAAAAGAAGGACAGTTTAAAATTTTTAAAATTTGTTCCTTCAGAAAAAAAAAAAAAAGAAAGAAAGAAACAACAACAGCACAGCGTGAATGATTGCTTGCCTAAGACAGTGAAGGTCAAGAAACCAAGGAAGGAGGTCAACTGTATATAACAGACATCATTTTGGGGTGTGTATGTTGATAGAACCACTTTGAAAAACTGGCATTATCTACTAAAGCCAACTATTATAGTCTTAGTTATATAACAAAGAGAAATCTTTACATATATTTATTCAAAGAATAAGAACATTTATAAAAGTATTATTTGCAAAAAGTCCAAAATGGAAAGAACTTAACTGCTCATCAATGACTGAATGGATTAATCAATTAATGTATATTCATGCAATGGAATATTATACAGTATAGAAATCAACAAATTCGTGCTATACACACGACCACAAATGATTCTCATAAGCATAATGTTGAATGAAAGAAATCAGATGTATTAGAATACATATATTTGTTTATTTTTTACATAAAGCCAAAATACAGAGGGAGTTTAGTGTACTAGCAATTTTCTCTTTCTTGATCTGGAAATTGTGGACAGGATGTGTTCAGTTTTGAAAATTAGCCAAGATACAGACTTAAAATTTGTGCAAATTTCTTTCTGTTTGTATACTTCAACAATAAATTTACTTAAAAAATAAAGTGCAAAGTTAAGAAATTGCATGAAAATTAAAATTTATTCTTTTGTTAGAAATTTGTTTTTCATGGGAATAAAATCCAAAATATAACAATTAAAGAAAAGATACTACAATCATTTGAAGCTTCCTGTACAATATACTTCATGAGCAAAAGGATGGTTCACAAAATTGATATTCAATATCAATTATGAAAGGACAGCACAGTTCATGAGTAACATTACCAAAAGTACATTTGGATGAATATTTATTAATTTTTGTAATAGGTGGTAACTTTGGTGTAAATAACATTCATTGTGTTAGTGAAATTCAGATGCATTTGATGAATACAGAATTTTAAGTCAGCACCTGCACGTTCATACACACATACACAAATGAATTAAATGATGTGGTTTTGAAGATAATTTAAGTAAGATAATTAAGCAAATCTTTGTAAAGAGTGTTTAAGAGAATTTATTTTAAAAGAATGGTAAGTTCATTTTTATTAATTAAACTGTTTTCTATATCAATACATAATTTAGCATATGAAATTTAAAACACTAAATAAATTATCCAAAAACAACTGGAAAGTGGGGATTTTGCTTTTTTATGATTTCTTCATCATAGAATATTTAAAACTATTCTGCCCTGTGTTTTTTCAATACATCACTGATCTTATATTAAGAGGCATTTAAACAGCATTAGTTTTTTTGTTGTTGTTTGCTTTTATTTTTAAGTTTGGTCTGTAAAGCATTTATTTATCTTTATTTTTTCTATTTTTTCGAATTTATTTATTTACTTGTTTTTTTACATTCAAAGGTGTTGCAGAGCAGTGGGAAGGGAAGGGGGACAGAGGGGATGCTGGGGAGGCAGGACTGGTCCACAGCCAGCTCCTTCCCTGGCCTGGTTGCAGAGGGCAAGGGGGTGTGGCTGAGGCCCACAGGCTCCCCGCACTTTGGCTTGAGAACCCAGGGGGTTTCTGGTGATGGCTCCAGTTGTCATTGCACTGGATGCATATGTCAGGGGGGCATGACTGAGGCCCTTGGACCCTCCACAAATGGTATAAGTTTTTAATATCTGGAAGATTAATAAGGCAGTCTGTGATCACAGGTAAACATTCAATATTTTTGACTGATTTTTAAAAAAAGATTTTCATAATGTGAAGGCCAATTAGACCAGCAGTCATCAAACTTTTTCTGTAGTGGGATAGTTAGTAAATAATTTGGGTTTCGCTAGACATACAAAGTCACAACTACATAACTCTGCCATTGTAGCAAGAAAGCAACTCTATGTGATATATAAAGAAATAGGTGTGCCTGTTATTTACCAGAAAATAAACAGTAGGTAGAATCTGGTCTGTGGGCCGTAATTTGCCAACCCTTGATTTACTAGACAAATATAATATGAACTATGGATCCTTTCTGTGTGTAAAACTACATGCCCAAATTCGACTCATGGATGGCATAAAACAGTAGGGTCTCTGAAGTCTGGCTTCCCTAGAGGTCAAATCATAGCTCCCTCTCTTGCAAATGGACATCATATTAATACCTACCATAGAGAGTTGCTGTAAAAATTAATATAATGAATATAAAGTGCTTGAAAAATGGAACATAGTGCATACTCAATAAATTAACTATTACTAACATCATATATTTTAATATACATAGATTTATGATAAAAAGCATGATGTAAAATTAATTGCTAATTGCCATGCAAAGATTTTCAGCATGCTTTTTAGAATCAATCATATGGTAAATTATTATGTTAAATGCAAACTGGAGAAATATCTTGTTACAGCAGGCCTAGAAATCATAGATATAACTCTAAAGGTGACCTGAAAAAGTACACATTTGTTAAATTAAGAAAGCAAGTCAGTAAAACAGCATTTTGATGATCTGCACCCTATGCTACTGGATACCTGTACTCACAGTGTATGTGAGACAAAAGTACTAAGGAATATACATCTATGTATGCTCAAATCAGTTCTGTGATAAATCAATAAAAATTTGAATTTGTCTTCTTCAAAAATGTAAGTGGGAAATTTGGTGCTTTATAGATAATTATACTCCCCATTTACAAAATTTCAACAAGTGATTCAGGTTTATTCAAAATCCCTATTATAAAAAGCATCAGTATTTCACACAGTGACAATACTGTGAAGTTTGTGTTCTATTTGAAGATATCATTTATAAATGCCTTCAATGAGTGTATAGCTGCTAATTGAAATTATATGACATTTTATGCAATTTCTATAATTTTCTATACATTTCAAATATTCTAAAATAACAATTTAATGAACTTTTCCTAAGCATAACATTTTGTGATTTCTTCTTTAATAGATGCTAAGCACTTGTTGAATTAGCTGTCAATTCTTTTTCTTTTTCTTTTGGTTTAACAAATAAAACTTGTGAAGACACATGTCATTAAGAATAATAACAAAAAGTATCTTGGAAACAGCTTCCTTCCAAAGAAGATATTTTGTTTTTCATTTTTCACCGTGTTGTCTGAACATTTAAGGAGGCATCTGACAGTGAAGGTGCTCTGTGCAGATTCTGTACTGCAGGTGCTTAACTGTCCAGGACAGTCACTTGTCTGCGAAATAAGGTCCATAATGGTCTGCAGCTTCAGTAGTTTCCCCAAACAGAGGA
The DNA here is from genome assembly GCF_027409185.1 of Cynocephalus volans. Lineage (NCBI taxonomy): Eukaryota > Metazoa > Chordata > Mammalia > Dermoptera > Cynocephalidae > Cynocephalus > Cynocephalus volans. The sequence goes on along the minus strand of NC_084468.1, from coordinate 102,730,720 downwards.
AAAAGAATTACAATGGTCTAGTGGTAACTGAAGTATATTTAGCTATTAATAAGGAAGAAAATATTTCTGATTAATATCACACAGTTGAAGAGTCCTTCTTGTGTTAGGCCAAAAAATGCCCCACTAAAAGATATGTCAGTCAAATCCCTGGAACTTGTGAATGTTGCCTTATTTGGAAAAGGGTAACATCTGTTACCACATCTGCAGATGTGATTAAGTCACAATCCTGCATTGAGATAATCCTGGATTATCCAGGTTGGCTCTGAATACAATGTGTCCTTAAAAGAAAGGCAGAGGGAAATTTGAGACAGGCAGAAGGAGAGAGGACAGGGAAGGGAAGATGATGTAAAGAAGGAAGACATCAGAGTGGTGAGGCTATGAGCCAAGGAGTGCTAAGGTCTGCGAGCAATCACCAGAAGCTCCGAGAGAAGGGTGGACAGATTCTCCCCAGAGTCACTAAAAGGCACCTTCCAACATCTTGATTTCAGACTTCTGGCCTTCAGACTGTGAGAGAATAAATTTCTGCTGTTTTAAACCACCAGTTTGTGATAATATGTAATAACAACAGTGGGAAACTAATAGTTTCCATGTACCTTAAAAGCAGATCATATTCATTTCTAACTCTCAGTTGACGTTTTCACCTTCTGTTCATATTATAGATTTACTTTGACTCCTGATATAGCTAATGAACCCTTAAGAAAGACACACCAGACACGTAGAGGAAAAAACAAATTCTAAAATGTTTTCAGTGAAAAACACAGAAATTTAAGGGACCCCATATTCTACAAGTCAGCGATTTTAAAATACATTAACAGAGTGAATTGCACATAAAGCAAAATTTTAGGCAAAGAGCTGAGATTCTCATAAAACTAGGGAAAGTTCATTTAAAAGAATGAATAAATTTAAATATCTCTCTTTCCCTCCAAAGAAAATAAGCTTTTCTCTAAAATGTAAATCATTATTTCAAAATAGATACAGTTTTTGTATTTTATACACAGTTAAAATGTTCAATGTAAATGAGATTTAGTCTATAGCATTCCAAATTTACAACAATCTATTTAGTGTTGTATTTTTTAACAGTATTAGAATAATGATTTAATTGAATCAGACTTGAATTCCTAATTATTTTATATTATTCATATTTGGCAGTTAATATATTTTAAAATATCACTACTGAGTTCCATCTAATAGAGAAGTAGGATGCTTTTCTGTCAGAACAAGTTTTTTACAGGCTTTCAGATTTTTCACAACAGAATGTCAATATTAGCATCCTTACACTAAAGAGTAAGAACTTATCTTCAATCAATAACACAAAATGTCTATGAGGACATAAGGCACTCATTCAATAATGTGACAATAAATTGGTTTCTTTTCAGTACATGCCAAAATTGTAACTGAGATCACTGCTAGTTGAAAGAAACAGTCTGGATGGCTTGCTAATTATTGATTCTAATGATCTGGTCCTCAACTGATTAAAAATCATCTATGGGTCTTGCTAATATCCAAATTCTTTTTTCTTTGACTTAATAAATGCTGAGGAAGAGGGTAACATTTATGTCACCTCTTTTTAAAAATTTCCCCCTTGGTCCACAGGAGGAGGCATTTGCCCCCTCTCCACATAGGGTGCCCTCATCCCCTGGCTGCTGTCCTCACTGTGGTCAGCCATCCACCACCAGCTGCTCTGGATTCTCTAACTGGCATGAACTTGAGATGCTCATTGACTCATGCTCAATTTATTAATGGGTCATGTTTCCACGTCATAGTTAAGAACCAGGCCCTATCCTTCCTTTTGTATCTACTAGGGATCATATTCAGAGGATCTTTTTTCATTTTTTTTTATATAGTAACAATCTCGAAACACCTTTTTAGAGCTAAACCCAAATATCCTTATTAGGTCTACATACTTGTCAATGAACTAGACCATGTGGGCCTCATGGGCAGTTTCTGTAAGAGGCTTGTCCAGTCATTGATTTGCCTGTACTAGGGATTTATTTTGCTGCATGTATCCTTTTGCAAGGCAGGAGAAGGAATGTGATGCAATTTCAGTAAAAAATATCAGCCAAGTTACATATAGACATTTCTCTCCTTTTTAAAAAATGTTTCTCGGAATGCCTTTTTATGGAGCAATTATCAGCAAGTTGCTATGTGCTGCCAAAACAGCCATGAAACATAAACCAACCTCTTTATTGGTGTCACTGCAAATTCTTGGCTTCAAAACCTAGCAGGATCCAGAACTTTGGTCAGTACTTTCTTCCATTTCTTTCTTTATTTTTTTCATTTTCATCAAATCTCCTAGGTTCTCAGCAGACAAGCTCAATTCCCATATCCCAGAGAGACCATAAGATAAAATCTCCTCACACCCACATATTCAGAAAACTGCATCTTCTTTAAGTAGACTGGTACAAAGTTATAAAGTTGCAGTAATACAGGAAGAATAAGTTCTGGTGCCCTAGTGTGACAATACCTAATAATGTTGTATTTTATATTTCAAGTAGCCAGAAAAGAGGATCATGAATGCTATAACCACAAAGAAATGATAAATGTTAAGATGATAGATATACTAACTATTCTGATTAGATCATTACACAATATATACATGTACTGAAACAACAATTTGTACCCCATAGACATGTGCAATGAAAAAAATTGAAATAAAAAGGAAAGAAATTAGTAAGAAATTTGGCTTTGTGAAGATCACATTTTGATTTTGTTTATAGATATTATGTGAGTAAAGAAAATTGGTTGGATATTTCCATCTTTGAATGATTTTTTCTGTCAGTGTCTGAATCAATAAACAGGAAAATATTGTGACAGGAAGTGCTGTAAACTGCTTCACAAATTTGAATAACTGCCCCAATTCTGATTTAGACAATTAATTAATAGACCAAGAATTATTATTAGAATGAAGAAGATACCATAAAGCTTAACAGACTAATATGTTATATAAAATGTTGAGTGTTCTTTAATGTAACAATAAATGCACTAGTTCCTTGGAGTTAGTCAAATAGTTTGGTGAAATCATATGAAAAAAAACGGCTGTCACAGCAATCTGAAAAAAAACTAAAATCTTTAGTGGATTTCAACTTTTGTGAGTAGAGTTAATTTGCGTGTTAGAAAATTCTGAGTTAGATGCATTGCAAGCATCATCTTTGGTATATTTTTTCAGATGTAACGTTCTTAATATCTTCTAAAACATAATCTCTTTTTAAAATTCTATTATTTGGAAAATTGTTGTGCTTCCAAGAATTGCTCAACCAGAACTTACATCTGAAAGTGATAACTAGGAGAGATGGTAAATGTGTGAGGCAGAGCTCCCTAAGAGATTCTTGAGCAAGGTTGGCAGATCCTTACACAGACACACAGTGGGGATTGGGCAGGACCTTGAAGAAGGAAGGCAGAACATGCAGATTTCTCAATAGAAAGTGATTGGAACGTTGTATTGGTACTAACCAATGTAAGAAAGCCTGCTTCTTGAACTACCTTAATTTTGTGTTTACTTTCTTATGCCTAGCAGAATATAAAACCAACAATTACAACAAGCCAGGTTTTTTCAAAGCTAGAAACATAAATCTTTAATAAATGTAAGAGTGCTCTCTCTACGTAATTGTATATGATATTACTGGTCAAACAGCAAGACTCAGAAGATGACTTAGAGACCTCTTTGTCAGAAATACATTCATTTGAAAGGACTTTTACTTTCTCAAACAAAACCAACAAGCTGTTTTTGTGAGAAGATTGTCAGAAACAAAAATAGAAAGTTTACCCAAGACTGATCTGAAATGTACATTATTTTGTGATTATAAATTTTGCTAAGCTGTGCTTTGTGATAATGGTTTTGAGAGAGGTCCTTTTTCATCATTTTGACTATAAGGTAATTTAGCTGTCTCATGGATTAGTAAAATTGCATATACGTTAACTGTCTTTCAGTTGACACGTGTGAATACTGGTTGAATGTATTGTATGGCATTCTGCATGTAAAATACAAGGTTTTATTTATTTATTTATTTTAAACTTTATTACATGAAGAACAATTTGAAAATATTTGGACATTATTTTTCTTATGGTATTTATAAATGTGGCCTAAATTTGGATGTTTTCCAGACCTATTTATGGTGTTCCTGTTGTTCACTGAACTTATAAATTGGTCCAAGTTTAGTAGGACTGGAATGGGGATGCCCTCACAGACTAACAATGTACAGACTAAATAAGTAATGTCATTCGTAAGTCAGACTCTGAGCCCAGCAATTCACATGTTAATCAAATTAGATTTTATCATTCATCAGTCAATTGATCAAAGCTTAGAGTTTGACCATTGCAAAAATTCAGAAAAGTAAATGAATTTCAAAAACTTAATCCAAACAATTGGGAAACAACTAGTTATTGTCTTCAGAGACAGGTGTTTCAAGCAGCCTCTTGGTGGTTGTTCACTTCAGGCAAAATAGAGTTAAAGGATTATAATAGATGGTTATGGTATATAAAAGAAGCTTACTACATTTAACAGTAATAATTACTAAAATAATTACTTATTGTCTTTCAAATTTAGGATCCAACCACTTTTTATTGTTTCTTCTACTTTGTGGATTGTGAAGAGTTTGTTTATTTTATTTTTATTTCTCACATGCCTTCACCAGATAGAGCCCATCATAATTATTTTTTCCTCTAATTATATATATCATTTATCTCAGTATTAATTAATTCAGTAAGTATTTCATTTAATGCCTAATATGTACAAGAAATTGCATCAGGCACTGGGATAAAAACAAAACTATTATGTAATTCTTGTTGTTAGTCCCCTGGTAAACAGAGACCCAAATAACTGTTAAATGATGCGTTTACTTAGCAATGGATACCTGTATAAATGCCTCTGCTCAGAGTTCCCATTCACGTCTTACTTATTCACTCATATTTCAAATGGTATTTGGGTATCAACTATGTGTATAACATTGAGGAAGTTAGACAGGGGATGGAGCCAATAGGTACAACTAGGATAAACACCAAAAGAATTTTATTTAAGAACAATACCCAATCCAGTAAGATAATATTTACTAAAAAGTAATTTTTTAATAATCAATTTCACAATTAATTGTCTATTATATACCAGCAATAAACCCTTACAAAAATAAAATAATAAATGTGTATAACATATACTATAGCATAAAAACTATAAATTGTCTAGAAACAGATCTAAGAAAAGTTACATAGGACCTCTTTAAAGAATATTGTATAATAATGTTGATTGAAATTAAGAAAGATATAAAGACATGGATGGATATCTACTGGATGTGATCATCAATGGTGTAAGCACAGATAGCAAAGTCCAAGGATAGAGCTCTAAAGTATGCCAGTGGTTAGAGACCATGGAAAAGAGAATCAAGCATCCAGTGAAACTGAGAGGTTAAAGAAGTGGAAATCAAATAGGATTAAATTTGATATTATAGAAGCCAATCGAGTGTTTCAAGTCCAAGAGATTGTTTACTCATAAGTCCAACGAGATGAGTCCTGAGCATTCACCACTGAATTTATGGTCTATCTTTACATAGTCGACTTCCATGTGGAATTGATCTATAACCTTGATAAGAACAAATAAATAGCATGAAATGTTCAAGGGAGAATGGAAGTTTTGCTATAAAAGAAGAAAGAGGAATTGGGTGGTAAATTGAGGGAAAAGGATGTTATGAGAATTATTTTTAAACATATATAGTATATATACACAAAATTATTTTTAAATGTATATATGTATATGCATATGTATGTATATATATCCAAAAAAGAATGTTATGAGAATTATTTTTAAACATATATATGTATTACAAAAATATATTGAACATATATGTATATATACATATATATGGGAAATTTCCAGTAACTGAGGAGGGTCAGTGATAAAATAGAGGAGAAAATGGAGATTTGTTGGAACAATGTTCTCGAGTAGGAGAAAGACATACTGGTATGATCTAATACAAACTTAGAGAAATTGGTCTCAGCTAGTTGTGTGGACAGTATACCTGGAGTAAGGGTAAAGAAATCAATGTATATGGTAGAGCTCCATGGATGCATCTATCTGGGTAACTGCAGCACTGTGCATTCTATTATGATGATTTTAATTTTCCGAGTATGACTGAAGTTGAGTTTATTACTTAAGTGTGAAAAGAGGAGATGAGCATTTGGGGATTAGAAGAGAAGAGAGGCATGCAATTTTCATCTAGGAGACTGGAAGTGAACGAACTAGGGAAGTTTTAGCTTGATTACCAAGCAGTGTGAATAGTCTTTAAGCACACTCATAAAGAATGCAAAATGAAAATGCCTATAATGTATGTAACAAGGAAATATGTATAAAATGCACTTTATCACTAAAAAGCATGCTACAAAGCCATATGAAAATAAATCGTGTAAAGAAAATGTATTATATATATATGAATAAAATTACATGATGGAATGATAGAATCTACTAAAGCCGCAAAAATAGTAATTATTGCCAATTAGGTAGTAGAATTATGAATACATTTATTATACTTATATGTATTTCTGTACATTCCAATATTTTCTATTAAGTCAACACTGGACTAATGACAAACATTTATTTCACAACTTTTTATTATGAAAATTATGAAGAAAGTAGATCATTAAAATAAACATATACTCTCCTAAATTTAGCAGTGATTAACGTTTTGCCTTATTTGCTAGATGAATCTCTTCTCTTTTTTTCTCCCATATAAAAGTAAGTTACAGACATCATAAAATTTTGTTCCTAAATAGTTCAGCTTCAATACCCTTAAAATGACATTCTCCTACCTAATCATAATGCCATTATCACATGAAAGAAAATAAGCAGTAATACTATAATATGATCTGACATCTCTAAGCCATACCCCGAAATTCTTTTGTTTCCAAATTTTTTTTATAGTTTTCAAAAATTGAAAACAGGATTCTAGTTATTCATAAAATATTTCATTGGTATTTAGCTTTCATCTTTAGTCTGGAACATCTCTTTTAATATTTTCTTTCAAAACGATCACATATTGAATAGTCCAGGCCAGTTGTAATATACACCATAATGTAATTTTCCTGATTTTTTTATAGCTAATAAATATATTAAAATATGTTTACCCTCACAAGTAATAAGAGATTTGTAAATCTTAAAAAAAGCCAATTTTCACATTAATTTTGTGACAATTAGAAATATGATATTATTCATAGTTGGATATGGTGTACAAATACGTCCAGTGAGCATAAAACTCGTAGCAACATTTTAAAAACTGAGTCATCTCCCATCAGCTTGCTGTGAGTCTAATTTAGTGACCATAGCCAGAATTTTTAAAGTAGTGAAATATAGAAGAAAATAAAATAGAGGAAAGAAAATGAGAGAATAGACAAAGAGGGAAAAAAATGAGTGCTTAAGATGAGATAATACTAAGTATCATTTTTAACACTTTTTCTTAAAAGTCCTTATTTAATCCACCAAAATAAGTGAGTGTGTGTCTGTGTGTGTGTATAGGTAGGTAGTCATTGACTTTAGGTTTATAAATCACCACTTTAAACAATCCCTTTTTAGCTTTATTTTATATATGGCATGCAGAGAAGAGATAGAGGGGAGAGTGGGTTATTGTAATAATTGTAAAACTCATGTTATAAGGCAATCATTGTTTATAGTTCACAAAATTATTGATATTTAAATTTTCATTATCAAAAATGTTTCTATGTAAAGTTTCCATATTTTAAAATAATATTTAATATATGTCTGCAGAAGAAAAGTCACAAATAAAACATGAAAATCATCTGAAATACAATTAATCTTACAGTACAATTATATGGTACAAATATACATTTACCTTTTTCTGAGAAACAATTTTTCAAAAATGGAATTTTAAAGTTTAAAACTTACCGCCTTTTCAAGTGTTTGGTTATGCATCATCAAATAGAAATTAAGAAAAATTGTACCAATTTATATTCCTGCAAACAAAGCAAAATGACTGTTTCCAGAAGCCTCACTAACACTACTTGGATTTACTATTTTTCTTTTACATCTATAAAATGTGTGATAGTTCTCAATTCTTTAAATTTACTTTTTTGGTTTGTTAAAATTTCTCCTAAACCAAATGAGAAAGGCCCTTATTTTCACCTATGAATAATAACAGAATAATAAACTTTTCATAATTAATTTTTTAAAAACATAATTAGATATTTTAAACATTGCTCACTAAACATAAACTAGTATTATACTTTCTTCGTTACTCATTGATTATAGTAAATTATTTTACTGGACCGCTAATATTAAGCAATATTACTATTTCTGGAAGCCGCTATATTTAGATATGGTAGTAATTTATTGAATGCACTGATTATTACTTATTAATATTATAGCTAGTGTTTTTGCAAGCATATTGATAACTAAAATTATTCAGTAATATAAGAATGAACAACGTAATTGCCAGGTGTCAGTATAAGCATTCTGCCATATTTGTTAAAAAAAGCTTCCCTTTGTTTCAAACTTTGAGTAGTTTGAAAGGTATGGAGATAATCTAATACTTAAGGTTTGTTTTTCTTTTCATTTTTATTTGTTTATTTTTTTGACAACAAGAAAGCATTTTAGACCTTGTGCCTTTTAAAGAAGCTTGTCAATATTTTCCATGGCTCCTAGTTGATTTATTTTATTTTTATTTTCAAAAAATCTTCTATACCTCCTATTCTCTCTTCTTATCCGTTTTATTTTTATTTTTATTTGCTTGTTTTTAAAATTAATCCTAAGCTATTTATATTTTTATTTCTTCTCATGTGCTAAGTGTTTGCCTGTGACCAGAATAATTAGGCTAAATACTAGTGTTTTAATGTATTCCCAATTCAATTAAAAAGACATTTAAAAAATAGTCTATAATTAAACCTGGGATTTTCTCTTGATCCAAGAGTTATTTAATATATTTTCTCAAGAGGCAACTTCAAAAAAAAAAAAAAAAAACATTTAAAAAAATTTGCTATTTATTTCTAGTTTAATCTTTTACTTCTGCACTGTATGTCAAAGACTAAAAATTGTTTAGGTTAACTTTCTATTCCTTTCAAAGTTTGTTAATTTAATATGAAATATTTTGAACTGAATCCCCTTGATTTTAAGCTTTCTATCTTTTATTGTAATGCCATCATGTACAGTATCTTAGACTTTAATTTGGTATTTTTATTGACTTTTTTCTTGAACATTTCTATTATGTAAATGTCTACAACCAGTATTGAGTACTTTAATAAACCCACCAATTTATTTATAAAAAACTTTCCATATGTCACACAAAACACATGGTTTGTTGTAAACTACAAAACAATTTAAAAACTGTATTTTAGCAACACTATATAGAGTTCCACAGGATTTGATGATTGTGCCAGTTTACATTAATAATAATTTTGTCCAAAATAGGAGGAATTATAAGGTACTATATTTTCAAATATATGTCTCTATATTCGTACATTTGTAAAAATCCATAGAATATACAATACCAAGAGCGAATCCTAACACAATGTCCAAGGTTACAATTGTGACTTCAAGAGAAACTTTCACCATGTCCAGAAAGCTTTTTAAAATCTTTTTAAACATTATTGTTAGCATATTCATTATTACAAATCTTAATTTTTCTTTATGCCCTTTACCCTACCTATCACTCCCCAACTTGCCTTCCTCCCTCCTGCCCATCTCTAGTATCCTTAGGTTTGTTCTCTCCTTCTGAAAGTTCAACATCTCCCTCCCCTCCCCTCCGCTCCTCTTCCTTTCCCTTCCCTTCCCTTCCCTTCTTAGCACCCAGTTATGAGTGAGGTTATGCTGTATTTATCTTTCAGTGCCTGGTTTATGTCACTTAACATAATTTTCTCTAGGCTCATCCATGTTGTTGTGAATGGCAGAATTTCATTCTTTTTTATGGCTGAGAAGTATTCCATGGTGTAGATATGCCACATTTTTCATATCCAGTCGTCTATTGATGGGTTCCATAATTTGGCTACTGTAAGTAGAGCTGCAATGAATATGAACATGCAGGTGTCCTTCAACATGATGATTTTGATTCCTTTGGATATATACCCAGTAGTGGGATTTCTGGATCATATGGTAGTTCTATCTGTAGTTGTTTGAGAAACCTTCACACTGTTTTCCATAATGGTTGTACTAATTTACAGTCCCACCAAGAACGTAGAGGAATTTCCCTTTCCCTGCATCCTCACCAGCATTTGTTATTATTGGTCTTTTTAATCATGGCCAGTCTAACTGGGGTGAGATGATACCTCAGTGTGGTTTTGATTTGCATTTCCCTTATGATTAGTGATGCCAAGCAGTTTTTCATGTACCTATTGGCCATTTGTATATCTTTCTTGTGAAAATGTCTACACATCTCCTTTACACATTTTTAAATTGGATGATTTATTTATTTTTTTTTACTGTATAGTTGTTTGAGTTCCTTATATATTTTGGATATTAATCCCTTGCTGGATTATAGCTTGCAAATATTTTCTCTCATTCTATAGGTTGTCCTTCTGCTTTGTTGGTTCAATGAAATCCCATAAAAATGCCAATGACATTCTTCACTGAAATAGAAAAAGCAATCCTAATATTCATATGGAACAACAAAAGACCCTGAATAGCCAAAGCAATCAAGAGCTAATCAATCAATCAATCAATCAAGCAAGCAAGCAAGCAAGCAAGCAAGCCATGGGCATAACACTACCTACCTAAATTCAAATTATATTCCAAATCTATTGTAACCAAAACAGCATGGTACTGACATAAAAACAGACACTTTGGTAAATGGATCAGAATAGAAAGCCTGGGAACCAACCCACATCCTTTAGCCAACTGACCTTTGACAAAGGCAACAAGAACATGCTTTGGGGAAAAGACAGCTCCTTCAATAAATAGTGCTGGGAAAATTGGCCATCCATGTGCAGAAGACTGAAACTGGACCTGTACCTTTCACCATATACCAAGATGAACTCAAAGTGGATTAAAGACTTAAATATAAGATGTGAAACCATAAAATTACTAAAAGAAAACATAGCAGAAACACTCCAGGAAGTAGGACTTGGCAAAGACTTTATGAATAAGACCCCCAAAGCACAAGCAACAAAAGGAAAATAACCAAATTAGATTATGTTAAACTGAAAATCTTTTGCACAGCAAAGGAAACAGCAAACTTTATGTCTTACAGATAAAGGAAGATGTCTCAAATATCCCACTGCAAACACCAGATAGAACTGTACATCTTAAAAAGGAAAAGTGATGACATTTGCATCAAAAATTTTAAGTACACCTGGGGGACACTTCAGCTGGCAGCTGTGCCATTGTTAACATTGAAAACCTATGTGATGTCAGAGTTATAGCTATCACCAATCAGTGTGCTATATGGAAATTCACTTCTGCCATTGAAGCCTCCCTACAGCATTCATTGTGATAACTGTATGTTGCAGTATTCATCCAAGAAGTAGATCTATTAGAGCAACCTGGGTAGATCTCAAAATATAATATCAGTGGAAAAATGAAAAAAAAGATGAAAAAATATTTACATTGCCATGCTATTTGCATACATTTAAAACTATAAGACTACATTTTTTTTATGTGACTGTTTAAACACTTACACATATATGTTAATTGGAAGTTTTCAGTAAAGTAACAGCAGTGTTTTAGTTGGTGGGAAGGTAATGGAATTGGATGAGTGTTTAAAATGGAAAGCAAAAACAAAATAAAATATAAAACCAAAATCAGCCCACAAATGCCATGAACTGAGCAATTTGATTTTATGCCCAGGAGACTCTGTTTCCAAAAATGGAATAAAACCAGCAGATTTATTTTTATTAAATTGAAAATCTATGCTATCTTCTATGTGAAAAGAGAGCAACAATTTGAGCATATGAATCTAGATAACAATTGCTTTGATTTCCACAAACTGCATATGGAACACCTGAGTATCTAATTTTAAATATTTATATAATCAGGAATAAAATAAGATAACATAAAAAAATAACATGCAAAATAAATTCAGCACAAAACTGACTCTTAATTGTAATTTATTTGTTCATTATATTTACATTGATCTACAAAAAATTGATTTTTATCTTAGTATGTGTAACCAATATTTGAAATATTTTAAGTACTAAGATCTTGAAATATTATACAGTCACACACACAAAAAGAAATAGTTCTCTCAGAACATTTAGCTAAATAAATGTTTATGTTTGTCTCAGCTTAATATGACATTTTTGAATTAAGAGTTCGAAAGTCATGATTAAACTCACCAGCATCTCAAAGGCAAGATTTTGAGAAGATTTTTCTGGATGCTTAGCAATCTTCTTCATTGATTTTGGGGCTGATGTTTTTAGTAACTTCGCTTTGATTATTTGTAAATTCAATGCTGTTTGCCCTTGATGTTATATATCATGCCAATTCAAGGGTTGACAGAGTGGTTGAGCTTTGGAACAAAACAAAAGAATACTGTAGAACATTCAATTTATTTATGTAATTAAAGGACACCTGTGGATTTCTTCTTCCAAACGTCAGTGAAAAGTCTTCATTGTCATTTCTATACTCCCTGAAAAAGTATATGTGGAAGAGAGAGTGGTTATACTGAAATCATTAATAATATAGTCAAAGGTTGGTTTGAGCATTCATTTACTGGATACCGGCAGGAAGCTGTATCTTTTCAGAGTACAGCTAAAATGACAGTAATTCATATCTAGATTAAATCCCAAATCTCTTCTATACAATCAATCAATAATATTTAAATTTAAAAAGCTCTAGCATCACCCCCAACATCGGTAATGATAGATACAAAAATTCAAAACAGAAATATGGACAAATGAAACAAAATAGAGAACCCAGAAATCAACCCAGGAACTTAGTCAACTTATCTTTGACAAAGGCGCCAAGAACATATTCTGTGTAAAGACAGTCTCTTCAGTGAACGGTGCTGGGAAAAGTGGATATCCATGTGTATATCTTTTCACCATATGCCAAAATCACCTAAAAATGGATTAAAGATTTAAGAATAAGACCTAAAACTGTAAAATTCCTAGAAGGAAACATAGGGGAAACATTTCAGGACATAGGATTGGGCAAAGACTTTATGAATAAGACCCCAAAAGCACAAGCAACAAAAGAAAAAAATAAACAAATGGGATTATATCAAACTAAAAAGCTTCTGTGAAGCAAAGGAAACAATCAACAGAGTGAAAAGACAACATACTGAATGGGAGAAAATATTTGCAAACCATACATCTGACAAGGAATTAATATCCAGAATATACAAAGAACTCAAACAACTTCACAGTAAAAAACCAAATAATTCAATTAAAAAAACGGGCAAAGAAGCTGAATAGACATTTTTAAAAAGAAGATATGCAAATGGCCAACAGGTACATGAAAAAATGCTCAACATATCTATCATCAGGGAAATGCACATTAAAACTACACTGAGATATCATTTCACCCCAGCTAGACTAGCTATTATTAAAAAGAATGAGAATGACAAATGCTGGTGAGAATGTGGAGAAATAGGAACCCTCTTACACTGTTGGTGGGACTGTAAAATAGCACAGCCATCATGGAAAACAGTATGGAGGTTCCTCAAACAACTATAGATAGAATCACCGTAAGATCCAGCAATCCCACTGCTGGCTATACAACCAAAGCAATGGAAATCATCATATTGAAGGGATTCCTTTATTCCCGTGTTCATCACAGCTCTACTTACAATAGCCAAGATATGGAACCAACCTAAATGTACACTGACATATGACTGGATAAGGAAAATGTGGTATATCTGCACAATGGAATACTACTCAGCCATAAAAATGAATGGAATTTTGCTATTTGCAGCAAAATGGATGAGCCTGGAGAAAATTATGTTAAGTGAAAAAAGCCAGAAACAGAAAGAGAAATATCTCATCTTCTCACTTACATGTGGGAGCTGAAAGAAAAAATAAAAGATAAAGAAGGAGAGATAGAACCATTTCAATAATTCCTTAAACTCTCAAAAGGAAAGAATGTAAGTGAATACATTAGCCATGGGAAAGGGGGAGGAGTAGGAGGGGTTAGAGAGAAACTGGTAAAGGGCCACAAAAAATGCTTACCTTGTATAATGATAAAAATAAAATAAAATAAAATAAAAGATTGAAACCCCAAGTTTAAAAAGATATCATGAATCTTCTTATGAACTTTTTGAAGACCCCTCATATTATATATTTCAGTCTATATTTTTCTACAGTCAATATCCTTGTTTCAATTTTTTAAAATGTGAAATTCACACATAGAAAGCAAGAAAATTTAACCCCTTGTTAAGAGACAATGCAGGCTGTACAGACGTCTGGGGCCTAACTCAGGAGCTGGTTTAAACAGTCAAGTGGCCATCCGTTCTGTGATTCAGATAAGAAAAGTTGTAAGCATTTTTATCTTTCTACGGGGATTTCCTTGACTATAAATCATAAAATTAATTTCTTCAAACATTATTTTTACCATATATGCTAAGTAACGTTGTTTAGTATAAAGTTGTATTGAGAAGAATCTCTTCTCCTGGGTTTTTGTTGTCACTGCCGTTTTGCACAAGTAGCAGTTGGCTCCCTCTGCTGTCTGAGATTATCAGTGCAATCAACAGAAACATGACTCTTGTTGGAAATAGAAACAAGTTATAGAAACAACCTTTAACATTACTATAATTAGTATATTAAAGGATCTAGGGAAAAAAGATGGACAGCATGTACGAACAGATGAGTAATTTCAGCAGTGAAGTAGAAACTATAACAGAATATAATGGGAAAGCTAAAAATAAAAAATATACTATTAGAATAGATAATTCCTTCTAAGGGCTAATAAGGAAGTTTGACATAACTGAAGTCAGCGAAGTAGAAATTAGGTCTTAAAAATTACCCAAACTAAAATGAAGAGAGAAATAAAAGGTGGGAAAAAACCCAGAGTATCTCAAAGCTTGCCTTTTATGTGTTGTTTTCATGGTTTTTTTTATTTAAAAAATACAAAAGTGAACATTTATGTATTTGGAGTCCCAGAAGGAGAAGAGGGAGACAATGGAATACTTATATTATATATTAGGAGAGATAGTGTTCAGTCAATTTTCAGAAATAATGAGAAATCAAACCACATATCCAAGATGGTCAAAGAATGCCAAGAACTATAAATATTAAAACAATCAAAGAACAAAATTGCATAGACATGCTATAGTCAGACTGGTGAAAAATCAAAACCAAAATTTTGCTATAGTCAGACTGGTGAAAAATCAAAACCAAAATTAAGGATCAAACCTTGAAGGCAGTTAGAGAAAAAGAAAGATTGCAAACAGAAAAAAAAGATAAGAAATTGAAGACTTCTTGCCTGAAATAAGACAGAGGATAATAGGGTACTGTAAGTAAAAAGAATAACCATCCCAGAATTCTATATCAGAGAAAACTAAAAATGAAAAGATACCAAAAAAGATAGTAAAAGAAATAGTTTTCAAAAAACAAAACTGAGAGAATGCCTTAACTCCAGATCTATGATACAGGAAACTAAATTTTTCAGGCAGAAATAATATCATTAGAGAAAGAAACTTGGATCTCTGCAAGGAATGAAGAGCTCCAGTAATTAGAAAAACAAAGGTAAGTTAAAAGGCATTATTTTATTCTTTTTAGTTGCTCTAAAAGGTAACCATCTAAAGAAAACACAGTAATAATGTTCTCTGGGATCTATAGAGTATACATAAAAGTAAAATGTAGGGTGGCACGAGAACAAAGTAGGGGGGCAAAATATTAGAAGTATACAGTTGTAAGCTTCTTACACTGTGCATGAAATGAGCAGTATTTGAAGGTAGACCTAAATAAATTAAATAAATATATTGTAAACAAATGAACAAAAAGATGGGACAGATAGAAATATTTTAAGCAAAATGGTACATTGAATATCCATTCATGCCATTAATTACATTAAATGTGAGCAGTCTAAACATAACAGTTATGAAGCATAAATTGTCAGATTGAAAAAAAAAACAGTACTAACTTTGTGCTATCTTCAAGTACCCCACATTTAATATAAAGGCATAAGAAAGTTAAAACGAAATTGATTAAACAACTTACACCATGCAAAAATTAGCCAGTTCCTTTGGTCTATATCTCTACCATTGTACCCATACTGCCCTTTATAATTATGGTAACTTTCCTAGTTACCATAATTTGGTATAGAAATATTTAGTTAGTAAGTCCTAGGACACAAAAGAATATATGTTGTATGATTCCACTTATATGAAATTTTCAGAAAAGCCAAATCAATAGAGACGTAAAGTGGCTTAGTAGTTGGAGGGAGTGGTTGGGATGGGGAGTAACTGCAGATGGTCATGAGGCTTCTTTTTCGGGTGATGAAAATGTTCTAACATAATTTGTGGTGATGATTGCACTGTTCTGTACATACAGTTTACATGAATGAATATCATCGCATGTATAATATGTTATTAAATTTATTATTTTTTAAAGTAAACGCCTAAATTGTGTAACCACTGGTTATTCAGGTTTGATCATACACACACACACACACACACACTCACACACACACATTATACATATATTATTTTTGCTTACCTCTTGTTTGAAAAATGGCCTAAGCAATCTTTGTAATTTATGCTCTATTTTGGAGAATCATTGTGTGAGCTACTAACAATTTTTCCATTTTTATGACCTAGCTTTATAATTTAGTTATTATAAATAAAGCATGGAACATTCAGGAAATTCTAAAATTGATATTAAACATCTTCAATTGGAATAAATGTAGGCTGCAATTTTGATGTGTCTATAATTAATTTACTGGGGCTTTTGGGTGTTTAATGTATCTGGATTGACAAACAAAAGAATATTTCCTTGAACTGTAAAAAAGTAGAATCACCCTGAAGAGGATAAGAAATAGAGAAAGAGTTGGCAAGTTAGCTCATATTAATGTGTTCTGTCATCTGAAAGTGGATAGAATCAGATTAGGGCACTGGGACATCAGCATGAATCAGTGGTTCTTAAACTCTGCTGTACTTTACAATTAACTAGGGATTTTTTTTTTCCTCGCATAGATGCTTGAGCCCTGTCCAAGGCAATTCTGCTTCATTTTATGTGCCATGGAGTCTCTTTCCTAAATTTTCAATAACATATTTTATTTTAATCAATAATAATGTGAAGATTTAAAGTAAACTTTCAGAAAAACACAAAGGGGTATTCAAGCTATAATGTGCATTTGTCCCTAATTCATATTTTAAACATAGTAGAATATTTCCAATTAGGGGAGTCATTAAAAAGGATTTAAAAGCTGAAAGACACTATAGCACTATGTGTCATAATTCTTTACACGATGTCTAACAATTTGGCCATTTGTTCTAAGTATATAATCAGAAATAGTTTATCCACAAAGAAAATTATATGATTTTTATTAGCATGTGATTATAATAGCTATAAAAAAGAAAACAGGGAAACCTAAGTGCATAAAAATAGGGGAATGTCAGATAAACTGTCTTGCAAACTTGAGGACTGATCACTAGTTAGCAACTAAACTCATCTTGAGTTACAATATTTAATATGGATAAAATATTATTTATGAAGATAAGAAACTCTGAATCCTGCTTCAACTTTACTAAGCTGGAAAACTGGATGACTTACATAAAGTACCCAAACCTTAATTGAATTAACGATTATTTGAATATTAAATGAGATGAGGTTTGTAAAGCATTTAAGTCATTTCCTGGCATATAGTAACTGCTCACTACTATTATTGGCTTGGCTTGGCTATTATTATCTGTTCTCTTTGGGACATAATGCATTGAGTTTGTGTGTGTGTGTGTGTGTGTGTGTGTGTGTGTGTGTGTGTGTGTGTGTGTGTGTGTGTGTGTGTGTGTGTGTGTGTGTGTGGAGAGAGAGAGCTAGATAGAGGCAGAGAGATAGAGAGGGACTGAGATAATTAACCACAATTAAGACTAGATATATTTAAAACTTAAAAAATATATTCTTGCTTTTTACTCTTCCAAGGCTTTAAAAAGTACAACATATGATGCTACATGAATATTAAAATCTTTATTTAAAAAAATTGGAGAAAGTTAAGTTTCTTTGAGAAACATGATTGATGATAATATCATGAGGAGGATAAAGTCTGTGTGTATCATTCACTCACATGGAGAAATAAGAAAGAATTCAACAACTTTTGGATTTCTACTTTCTAATTATTTAGGAAAAAATGCATTGTCTCTATTTAAATTCCTTTCTTGAAAGATAAGAATACTGTCACCTCTCCCAGGGTGATGGAAATGCAAAGGATTACTCAAAGCCCATTTCTTCTGAGCAGTGAGAGGCCCCTCAAGAGAGAAACATTCCTCAGAAAAATAGCCCCAAACTAGGGTTCTCTCTCGGTATTTATTTTCCAGGACAGAAAGTTAAAGAAAAGGAACATAAGTGGTTAAAAAAGAAAAGTAAGATAATTGTCATGGCAACAATCATTAGGTTTAGCTGTACTGAGGACATCTATCCTTACAGTCAGCAATTTTGTTGTGTTACAATTCTTTATCTACAGCAGAGACTTTAGCCCAGGGAAAGTTTTTGTCTTTCGCAAGCTTAACATTTCTATGTGTAATTCTAAAAAGTTAGGCCCTGTAAAATACATGTGCTTTATTAATGTTAGTACCCTTCACATTTCCCCCCTTTTTATTTTTTATTTTTTAAAAGAAAGAGCAAAAGCTGTAGATCAAGGCTTCACAGTTAAGACAAAAATATCTTGTTAAAGCAAAGTTAGTATCATTTTAGCATGGCAAGTCTTTGTAATTTATCCCAGGTGGGGACTGATGATGTCATCATCTCTCAGGGCTGTTGCATCGGCATCATTCCCAGTGGTGTGAATTGGTGTGTTATTGCCAGTTGTTGAAACTCTGGAATGGGGTTCTGTTCTATGTAATCGTTGACTTTGAGTCCAGAGAGTTTGTTGGTGTTCACCCATCTAGGACATCACTGCTTCCAAAGCATCTAATCTTTGTAAAATTTCTTGATCAATTACAAATCTTTTGTTTAGGAACAGGATGTCTCATCCAAGTCATAAGCACCCCCTTTAAGGCCGTGAAACTTTAGAGAACTGCTTTTGTAGACAAGATATTATTTCCCCCTTTTCGATCAAAGCATTCCTCGTAAAAGCATTGATGATCAATTTTCTGATTGAAAAGGTTTTGCATTTCTTTGTATAGATCCCTCAGCACTGGGAAGGCTGATTCCCAGGTTGTCCTGTCTCATGTCGGAGGCCGGAAGATGAAACAGCAAGATGAAATGGCAGTTAGGCCAACTTAGGGCAACGTGAAGAGGGGCCATCAGGAACTTAGAAGAGACATGCTATTTTTTAGCCAAAGTTTTAAATTATATCCTGTTATAAAGAGAGAGTTGAACTTATGAAAATAGCCACATTGTCATAAAAATCATAAAGACACTCAAAGCTTTTAAATTTGAGGGGGATCAAATAGGGAGAAAACAAAGCTTTTATCTCTGTTTTAATTTATATTTTACCAAACTGCTGTTAGTTATAGATAGCTTAAGAGAGAGAGTTTTCTTAAATCTGGGAAATAAGACATTAATGAGCGATGTTTCAAAATAAAAATTGTAAAAACCTGTAATTCTTTTTAATCAGTTCATTAGTTTTATGTAGTTAACTTTTGTTGTTTTGACCTTGGTGAGTAATTTCACAAACCCATCAGTTTCTTCATTAGAATTTTGGGGATTCAGTTCAAAGGTATGAACTCAAAGTTTGTCAGGAAACTGTACCTGTCAGAGTCCATGAAATATTTGAAGGCATAATATTTTAAAATTATAATTGAACCAAGATTATGACTGGTAGCATTTATATCAAGACACAGATTTCCAAGAACCTTCCAAGATTTCGCAACACATATTAATAACATCTTAGTATAACCAAAGAAGGTCAAATATTATGACAATGTTTTTCATATAGTCTAATTTACCAAATAAGCTAATTGGTTTTGATATATCTCTTAAATATATATCCTTTGAGAAGCTCCAGGGCCCTTGGAACCTCTCAAAGTTAGCTCAAGTCAAAAGGTTGAGTTTTCAGAATTTGGTTTTTGAAAGTTTGTCAAATAACAAAGGCTTAAAACACTTAGTTAAATAAGATCACAAATCACTACAAAAATAAACTCAAAGTGACAAAGGATTTCAAAGGCAGAGAGCACAAGAAATTATCATGATAAGACATGAAATAAGTTTCCTAGACCAGTTATCTAAAAGATAAAGAAAACTTCTTACAATTTTCTATTAGGAGTAGTTAAGTGCTTTTAGGAAATCTGGTTGTTCCAATGCAGGAGAACAAACTCTAAATCTGTGTCAGAATACTTTTGATATTAATGTTTAAATAATGTTAAATTGGCCTCATTTGTCTAAAAATTATAGAAAGGTTTTTTTGGTTTTGGCTGGGTTCACAGCTTAAAAGCCTCTAGCAAAGACAAATGTAATCCTGTTTGATTAGCAAACCCAGACAAAGATATCTGCTGATAAAGACATTTTTATACATTCAGGTTAGTAAATGGGGGTCCGTTTTTCAGAGAAGTTTACACAAGGCCCAGTTTGGGCCTCAGCTATTTCTACCAAGTAGATATTTATGGTTTCCTAGCCAAAACCTTGGTGTAGTAAACAGTTTCAAAGGTCTCTAGGAAAGGATAAAGTTATGAGGCAGCAATCTTGAGTCTCCATGAGTTCTGGAAAATATCTTTTATTTATTGTTTACCTTGAAAATTTAAAGAAGGACCAGTGTAATGTTACAGTTAATTTGACCAATAAAGATTATTAAACTTAGGAAGTAAGCAATTTTGAATTGCTTTATATTAATATTTGTAGATTAAAAAAACATTTCTAGTTTCTGAAGGGACATGTTTTTAATTTGAACAGATCTAAATATACTCTTTTTTTTTGTATAAAACTAACATTTCTGTATTTTATCAATATAGCACATCTTTAAGGTTTTAAATTACTGAGAAGAAATTTTGAAACTATAATCATCTCATTTAGAAGCATTTAACCCATTCACATTTGTTAAAATTACTCATATCAGGCCATACCCTTATCAACCAATATTAACTGGGGCCTTTGAGATACTGGGCAAAGGTCCCCTTTCTCTAGCCATCCTGGGTCCCAAGTACCCACATGGCATTTAGGGCTATGTGGAGCTTAAGGCAGAGGGCAGCATTCACAAGGATAATGTTTAAAAGACATTGTTTCTTCCAGCATGGCCAGAAGGCAGAGCTGAGATAAGGAGGAGATGTATTGGGTTTTTGTCCTGCAGCTGATGGCCCATGTGTTGAGGACACATTATCTCATCTAATCTCACCATGGCCCTCTCTTCAGTGTTCAGAATTTAGAGGCTTAAAACCAAATGCAAGCTAATAACAAGACATGTGCAGGGCTTTGGGAGAAGCCCAGAAGCCAGTTCTCTTACAGCTTTTAGTCCTTAAAAAAATTAAACAAGCATTAAACTTACCCAAAATGTGTTAACCTGAAGACAAATTTAGGTAAAAGATTTAAATCAAATTTTGAAAATATTTTTATTTTATTAAAACTTTAGAAAATTAAAGTCACGTGAACTTGAAAGGTATACTTATTTATTTAATAAACATGCATTAATTATAAGCCAATTTACTACCATGCAGACAATACAAACACATATAGATATGAACATGTAGACATAACATACATTTACATACATGTATATGTAGACATAAACAGAAAAAAATAAGGATTTTATAGGTTTTGTTTAAAATATAACAAGGAGTCAGATAAAATAGAAAACTCACTAGTATAAAAGGACAGTCAGGTTTAAACTGTGTTTCTAAAGAATGTTAAAGCTTATCTGTGAGGCCTCACCCTGTTTTTAGAGAAAGTAAGGTAACAAAAACAGGTAGATTTTAGTCTAGTTTTTGTTTTTCAAATGCATTTCTGAGCTTAAGGGACAACCCAATGAACAAATAGAGATAAAGCCATTGACTTGTTGGGTTTCAAGAGAAAGGTAGCAGACCCAAAAGGAGGTCTGATTGGCACCAGGGCTGTGTTTCTCATAAAGCCTCAGAATCTTTGGCAAAGAAGAGAAGCACATGTCGTTAAGAAAAGAAAACATGTTCACACAAAACCAACGTTGCAAAGAAATATTAATGTCTTTTACTTTAGTTTATCCAATTTAACGTTCTTTCAGCTACTGGCAAAGATTAAGTTTTATCTTTTTCTGTGACATAGACATGTCTTTGTTTTTTGTTAAGGACATGAATAGGTGTCAAAGCGACTTGACATTGATTACAAACTGTTAGATGAGATGCCTTAACAAGACCCATTGTATTTTTTAACCAGTGACCAATTTGTTTCCAAATTTTTGTGTCAAGTCTCCCTTCCTTGGGGTACCAAGGACATTGTTGTCTAATAGCCACTGGCAGTTTTACAAGCTGCTGTTCAAGTTACTTTATGGCCAGCTACTTTAAGGAGATATTGGAGTTGTAATTTATGTTGATTCTCCCTTTTTATTAAAGACTTTTCCATATTTTAAAAGTGAAAGAAAGAGAAAAAAAAACCTTCAGGTTGAAAGCTAGCTTGCAAAGCTAATCGAGAGTTACCTGTGATTCCCTTACCAGGATAAGTATTCCCTTACCGGGATGTGCAAATATAAATGTCAGACGTCCTTTACTTTTCAAGGCTTGGTAGGTCATTCTCCAAACTGTGGAGTCAGAATTCCTCACACAGGGCACTATTTGTCATCTCTCCCAGGGTGCCAGAGATGCAAAAGATTACTCAAAGCCCATTTCTTCTGAGCAGTGAGAGGGCCCAAAGGGGTTAATTTCCAGGAACCCTCAAGAGAGAGAGAGAAATAACTCCAAACTAGGGTTCTCTCTCAGTATTTATTTTCCAGGCCAGAAAGTTACAGAAAAGGAACATAGGTGGTTACAAAAAGATCAGTAAGATGATTGTCATTAGGTTTAGCTGCACCAAAGAGATCTGTCCTTAGAGTGAGCAATTTTGTTGTGTTACAATTCTTTATCTATAACAGAGACTTTAGCACAGGGAAAGTTTTTTTGTCTTTTGCAAGCTTAACATTTCTATGTGTAATTCTAGAAAGTTAGGCCCTGTAAAATACATGTGCTTTATTAATGTTAGTACCCTTCACAGAATACCATTACAGTTTTATATATAAGTAGACCAATGCCGTAAGGCCTCCAAGAGCTAATGTTGTATTATGAAAGGATTTTGTTGTTTTACTAATCAGTTTGTTTTGAGGACCTGCATAATTGTGCTATAACTTTCTAATCCATTCATGTACCCCAGTGCACAGCCTCATTTGAAGCTTTGTTTAAATATCAGAAGCTTGCATATGTAAAAAATAAGGAATTTTTGTTTGTAGATATCCTAATGTGTCAAAAAAAACCAAACAAGCAAAAACATAATGTTGGACCCATATCTTGGAGTTTAAATATTACTTTTTAAAAAAAATTTTTGGACGTAAATCTTAGCCAGTAGCACATCTGAGTTGTTATAGACTGCTTTTAGGAGCCAGGATTTTGGCATTTCCTAGAAAGTCAGCAATTTGGGACCAGGTTGTGAATGAATTTTACAGAATTAAATGGGCAATTTTGTCATCAGACAGGGAAGAACTCCTATAATATCCTAGTTTTGGGCTGTGGATCATATGCTTAATTCTTCATATTATACTTAAATGTACTGGTCAACATTTAACAGAATAAAAATAAAATCCAGAGGGATTCTATTTTCAACCATGATAGAGTTGTTATTGAGGGCTTACATTTCTGCTGTACTCGACTAGAAAACTGGAAAAATATATATTAAAAAAAATTTGTAGACCTTGGATGACAGGCAGCACAAGATTGTTGTGAGCCTTACCTCACCCTGCTGGACAACACATTACAGGCTCAGGGAGCAGAGGTGAGAATCCCAAACACAGAATGGTGATCTCCCTGAATTGAGGAGATCAGAATTTGGGGAGTCTGAGATGGCTATAAGCTTCAGGGCACAGTTCCAGAGAGACAGCAACCAATGCTGAAAAAGGCACGGGGATCCCACTGAGTCAGCTGAATACTAAGCCAAATGAGGGTCAAATGAGACTCCACAAGGCTGTACGAAGAACTCACATGGGTCATAGAGGTATTTAACCAACTGGAGCAGTGTTAGTTAATTACCTGGGGTATTGAGAGGAGATCCTAGAAAGGTCAAACATCAGTAGTAAGGAAAACTTATTCCTAGATTGAAAGCTACTCTAGACTCACATGTTAAAATCTTCAATGTAAGACTAGAAAGCAAGAGTGGGCAAACTTTTATTAAAGGGCCAGCTAGCAAATATTTTAGTGGGCCACACATGAAGTTTGTTGCAAATTCTTTGTTTTTGTTTCATTTTTTTTTTTTTTTGCAAACCTATAAATATATGTACTAGTTTTTTATGGATTCTGTAACAAATTACCCACAACTGGGTGACTTATAGCAATAGAAATTTATTCTCATAGTCTAGAGGCTTGAAGTCCCAAATCAAAGTGTCAACAGGGCATGTTCCCTCCAGGGACTCCAGGGAAGAATCCGTCCTTGCCTCTTGTAGTTTCTGGTGGTTGCTGGCAATTGTTGGCATTCCTGGGCTTGCAGACATATCACTGCAATCTTGCTCCTTCTGCACATAGACTTCTCCCCTGTGTGCCCACGTCTCCATGTGTCTGTACTAGAACTTCAAACCAAACTTAGGGTAAACTGAAATACTTTATTTTCCACTATTTATCTTCATTATGAAAAGGTCAAATATGAAAAAATAGTCACTTTTAGAATTCAGCACATTGTACACGTAGGCCTGCCAGAGACTGCTATCCAATTAGAGAAACTAGAAGTAGTGCACAGTAGAGTGCACACTAATAATATCTGATTAGAAAAAGCCAGCCTTGTCAAGCGAGGCAAAAGACACCAGTTTTAAATGGTTAGTCTTCTTCTTTTCAGGGGGGAACAAAAAAGTATCTTTGTATATTAACACCTCTAAAGAGTTCAACAGACAAAAAATTCTAACACCAGGATAAAATAATAAGATTTAGCACTGTAATTTCGCTGACAGTGTCAGGGATAATATTAAATAGTAACAGTAATACAATAATGAATAAAAGTTGATGCATGCTTTTTAATAATGGTTTCTAACCTTCATTGCTCTCATCTCTTCTCTATCAAGGCTGTGGTTCCCTAAGTGCAAGCTCAGGCTACATAGTTTCTTGACTTCATCTTAATTTGAAGCAGGCAAAATTCTGAACATATACATTTGGGTTAAAGTCACTACTTTTTAAAATAAATTTTATTATTTAAGAATATTTTACATTTATAGAAAAGTTGCCAAGATAGTACAAAGATACCCGGTATATGCCACATCCAGTTTACCTGACTGTTAATATCTTACATTCTTATGGCCCATTTGTCACAACTGACAAGCTGTTAGTGTTACAATATTGTTTAACTAAAGTCCATACTTTATTTAGATTTCCATAGATTTTACCTAAGATCCTTTTTCAGCTCTATCTATAATACCACATTACATTTAGTCATCAAGTCTCAGACTCCTCTGGGCCGTGAATATTTTTCAGACTTTCCTTGTTTTGATGACCTTCAAAGTTTTGAAAAGTACTGGCCAGATGTGTAGGATATTCCTCTATTCACATTTGTCTGACATTTCTCTCTGATTGAATGGGGGAGGGTGGATCATGGATTTAGGGGAGCAAAACCACAGAGGTAAATTGTTTTTATTACATCATTGCAAGGATGTACACTAGCCATGTGACCTGTCACTGAGGATGTTCACTTTCATCACCTGGTAAAGAAAGTGTTCCAGATTCATCCTGTGTATTTTCTGCCCCAGTCTTAAAATCATATATATCTCGAAGGAGCACTGGTATCCTTTATAGGAGAATGGTATTAGAAACCAAGATATGAGTGCTGTGTGTATTCGTTGCTACTTTGGTGTCATTGCTTCTAGGACCTCACAGCTGACAGAGCCTGGAAATTTATTACTGTATTATTTATATATTATATACATATTTATATTGTATACATATCATATATGAAGGGTCTTCAAAAATTTCATGGCAATATTCATATTACCTTTTAATTCTATTTGTCCATGAAGTTTTTGAAGTACCCTCTTGTGTGTGCATGTGCGTATGTATCTGTATTTCTACATCTGAGCTCCAGATTGAATGTTCGTGCCTCCCCCCAAATTCATATGTTGAAACCTTTATTCCCAATGAGATGGCATTTGGAAGTGGGGCCTTTGGGGTGAAATTAGGATTAGGCTGCATCATAAGTGTGGAAGGGATTAGTGCCCTTATAAGATGATGAAGGGACCGAGAGCTCTTTCTTTGCTAAGTGAGAATATAGGCAGAAAGCAGCTGTCTGGAAATCAGCAGGACCCTCACCAAAAACCTGACCGTGCCAGCACCCTAATCTTGGACTTCAAGCCTCCAGAACTGTGAGAAATAAATGTTTGTTGTTTTAGACACCCAGTCTGTGGTATTCGGTTATAGAGCCCAAACTGACTAAGACAATCTGTATCTGTATTTACATTAAAGTAAACACGAGTTTATACTGGTGTTTTCAACTCTAATCAACTAACACATGGATCACTCTAGATTTCTCTCCTTGCTTATCTGTAAACTATCACCTCCATAGTGAGAATCCTGGTTCCCACTATAACCCATCTATATACTTATCTGTTAAATCTCAATATACTTGTACAGTGGTTTCAGAATTTGTGCACTTTACTACCATGGGAAGCACTTAACAACTGGTATGCAACACGTATTTACAATTCCTTTGGTTTTTAGTCTTATATTCTCCACTCATTTCCAAAGTTACTCAGGTCAGCTCCTTTCTCACCCGTCACCTTCAGTTCTTTTATGTCATACATTCATAATAGATTTTTTTGGTCACAGTCTAGATTCTGTCTTGGAGTAGTACCTCTCATTATTGATTTTTTAAAAATTTATGTACATAAAGTTCACTCTGTGTTTTAAGGTTCTGTGGGTTTTGACAAATGCATAATATTGTATATCCACACTATGGTATCAAAAAGAATAGTTTGATAGTTTTATGAAATCCCCTGTGCTTCACCTATTGAACTCCCTTCTTCTCTCCAAACCACTGGCAACCTTTGTTCTGTTTTCCATCTGTAGTTTAGACTTTTCTGGAATGTCATATATAAAATGGACTGTATAGTATGTTGCCTTTATAGATTCACTTATTTCACCTGGTAATATGAATTCAAAATTCATTCATGTTATTTAGTTTGATTGATAGCCCATTCCTTTTAATTGCTGAATTACATTCCATTATATGGGTGTACCACAATTTATCCTTTCATCTATTAAAAGATATCTTTATTGATTTAGTTTTTGGTGGTTCCAAAAATATTCCTGTAAACATATGTGTGTGGGTTTTAGCATGAACCTAAGTTTTTGAATCTATTGGTTAAATAGTTAAGAATGCCATCATTGAGTATGGTACGATTGCGTTTAGCTTCACATGAAACTGCCAAACTGTCTTCCCAAATGAACTTAATTCTGCATTTTGGATTCCCAATAGCAATGAACTAGAATTCCTGCTGCTTCCAGACTTGCCACTAAAATTGATACTGTCAGATTTCTGGATTTTAGTCATTCTAATAAATGGGTAGTGGTATTTTTTTGTTGTTTAAGTTGCATTTCCCTAATGACAAATGATGTTAAGCATCTTTTCATGTGTTTAGTTGTCATCTGTAAATCTTTTGGATGAAGTATTTGTTCAGATCTTTTGTTCATTTTTAATTTTTTCTTACTGTTGACTTTGAGTACTTTTTATATGCTGAATAACATGCTCTTTATCCTTGTCTGTAGCTTGTTTTTTAAAATTCTGTTTAAATGTCTTTTGCATAGCAGAAGTTTTCTATTTCAAGAAAATCCAAATTTCACTTTTTCTTTCACAGATACTACTTTTGGTTTTGTAATTAAAAAATCATCAACATACCTAAGGTCATGTAACTTTTCTCCTGTGTTTTCTTCTAGAAGTTTCATACCTTTGCATTTGACGTTCAGCTCTTAAAATCATTTTTAGTTAATTTTTGTGACAGGTGTGAGGTCTGTGTCTAGATCCATTTTCTTTTCTTTGCATAAGTTGTTCAAATGTTCCAGCACCATTTGTGGGAACGGACAATCTTTTCTTAATTGAATTTCCTTTGTATATTTGTTAAAAATCAGTTGACTCTATCTGTGTAGGTCTTTTTCGGGGCCCTGTATTCTGTCTCATTCATCAATGTCCCTATTTTTTCACCAATTCCATGTTTTCCAATTATACTATCTTCATAGTAATTTTAAAAATTGAGTAACATAAGTATCATTACTTTTGCTCACGGTACAGTTCTCATATTTTCCATCTTAACTATAAACAAAATCCTTGTTTTTAATCCATGCACGGGATCCATGTTTTAACATAGCCCCTCTGAGGTTAGGCACCTACCCTTATATTGTCTTTCTCCCTCACACAGTTGAAACATTATTGTGATCCCGTATTGAGTGACTAGTGTAGTGTACCTGCTAACAGACTTATTTTTAATGTTATTACAATATTAATAAGCCCTTAATTGTCTAGTATTATATTGCACATGCCTATCATAATATATCTTTTAGAAATATGTAATACTATATTCCTTATTGGAAGCATAATTATTGTACCTCGGGAAAAAAATGTGTCTTGTGGGAGGTAATATAGAAGAGAGATGCTTAAAAAGATCTTAATTTGCAAAATAGAATATTTAATGGACCCATTTTTTGTTATCCAAAGTTCTGTGGCAATTTAGCTAGCTATTAAGTAAGAACGCATTGGCTAAAAGATGAATTAGCATGAAAAAAATATAGCTTGCACTTGTGTAGCTAGAAATAACTTCACATTTAATTATCATTTTAAAAAAAGCCATGAATTAATTCAGGATAAGAGCCACAAAGGTAAATAACACAAGATCAGAGAACTTTTACTTGCATTATTTGCAAAAGTATAGGTTTGCTTTGTAACAGAGAAAATAATTAGGGCTTCTCTTGGCCTTCGGACCTTTATTGTAACATATTTTTGCTTTGATTTTACAGATGTGGCTCTCCTTTTCTTTCCCATTAATTATCAGATCTTGCGAAAAGCATCTAATTCTCATTCTGTCCACTTTATAAATCATCAGTAACTGTGCTGGCAAGTATCAACGGAACAGTAACATCGAATGGTTGTGAGCTAAGGAAACGGATATGGGATATGGATTTTTGTTTTCCTACAGTTATAGGCTATAACTGAACCTATTTTAGGGCCTGTAAGGTAGGAGAGCAGCCAGGAAGAATACAAATCATGACTGCCACAGTGACATCTGCTGATTGATGCAGGGAATTTGTGAGAAAAGGCGTATGCTAGGGACATTAAAATTACTTTTCTTGTCAGAAATAAATGGTATACAGTCTTCTTTGCCCTTGCCAACATGTTACAGGCTGTAGTTTTAAAAGATATTTGTCTTTGTGCTTCTGTGTATGAGAAAAATTTCAAAAAATTTTAATGTAATTACCATCCACAGCCTGAATCTACAGAGAAAAATGTTAAGTGAATTAATTACTCTAGAGATTAGTAAATAATTGTTCATGTAACCACTACATAAAAGAGAACCTTGTTTTCTAACTCAGGCTCCAAACTTCAGTGTTGGATTTAACCTACTAAAATTGATTTTTCACAATGTACTCTGTTTTTACCAAAAACTTGGGATACTTAGGGCCATAGACACTGCCATGATCAAATAGAGTTCAGCAAGAGCAAAAATGTGTGTGATGCCAATGGCCATTTTAACAGTTTCCCAAAGCTAATTTTTCTATCTTATTTTTTAGATATCTAGTGATCCATTTGTAGTGAACTTTAGTAACAGATTTTAACATGTCTTTGATCCATTTCCTTTTATGATACAAGAAAGTTATGACAATCTCTACCAATATTATGTTAGTGCTCATCATGAGATGCCATCATTTAAAAAATGCATTGCTTGCTTTTTGACCCCAAAGGAAAATTGTACTCTACCTACCCATTTTCTCTGTTTTATATTGTTGGAAGTATTGAGAAATCCTATATTGGTTATAAACATTTTTCTAAATATATAAAATTCTGCGATAATAGAATATTTATAATGGACACAAGTGGGTATATGCTCAAAAGTGTTCCATTTTTATAAATTCCAAATGAGCAGATTACAGCGCATAGAAAACACTTTATTTCCAATTTTCAAATTCCAGTAATATGTGCTATTTTCATCATTTGTAGCATAATTTTACAATGCCTACATGATTCTGTCCTTACATCTGTAGAAGACGAGTTGAACAAATTCTTTTAGATATGTGAAGCAAAGCAGCAATGAATATCACCATAACAATAATTTGACATTATTAATCAGTATATGACTTTTAAAACTGTTTAAAATTAGAACTGGCATTGAAGGAAAATAAGTTTGTGAAGAAAAAAATGTCTGATTTTCTTTTTAATAAAACTGCTTTTTCCTTTGTAATTTTCCTCAATTGTAGGAGTGCACTCTGCAAAAATGTTGTTAATTTCCATTTTTTATTTCAGAATTCAGCTTTAAAAATGTGGAAGATAAGTGGCATTTTGCAAATAATTCCAAGTAATATTTCTAAATAATTATTTAGTATTTGTGGTTGATGACTATTTCTCTTAGGATTACTTTAGGCTTCCTGCTTGAGCTATCTTTAAATGCTTTCAGACCTCTGAACATTCACACAGATTGTTTCCTATGATTGGAACACTTCTTTTTGAATTTCTACTCCTCCCTAACATAGGAGTAGTAGGCAGAATAATATTGCCTTACCCCCAAGATGTCTGCACCTTAATCCCTGAAATTTGCGGATATGTTACCTGACATAGCAACAGAGGCTGTGCAGGTGGGTTAAGTTAAAGATCTTGACATGGTGAGATTATCCTACATTATCCTGGTGGGTACATTGTAATCACAAGGATACTTAAAAGATGGAAGAGAGAGGCAAAATAATCAGAGAAGATGTGACAACGAAAACAGAGTTCGGATGATGTGATTGTTGGCTTTGCATATAGGGGCTGGCTTTGCAAATAGAGGAAGGGGCCACAAACCAAAAAATTCAGGTGACCTCTATAAATTGGAAACAGCAAGGGGACGGATTTTGTCCTAGAGCCTAAAGAAAGAATGCAGTCTTGTCAACACCTTGATTTTAGTTCGGTGTAACCCATTTTGGTCGTCTGACCTCCAGAATTGTAAGATAATACATTTCCTGTTGTTGTAAGCTACTAAAACATGTAGTTAATTTTTTATAGCAACAACAGGAAAAATTCAATGAGTACCGTCAACACTTCTATTAGTTCCCAGCTGAAATATCACTTCTATCAGAAACTCTCTTTTCTAAACCAGCTTAAATCATCTTTTTCATATTCTACTTCACTTTGTATACTATTTATCTCACTACATGCTGATAACTTTCAACATTCTGTGACACTTATCAGCTTATAACCTCAGTGAAAGGAGTGAGAATCTATCTTAGGGTATGTAGAATATCTTTCAGATATTTACTCAATAAATACGTTTGAATAGATGAATGAATAAATAAAAGAATAATGACAGTACTAATACTACATATTTATGAGTGTGTGCTGTGTATTTATGTACGCATACAATTGTGAACCTGCGTATGTGCGTGTATATGCAGTTTTTGTAACCTTAGTGACACTCATCACAGAAGTCTGCCAGTAGAAATCAATCTCTATATACTCTCAAACACTAAAAAGAATACAGAAAAGTTTACTAAGTGAGGGGAGCATTTAAAGTTACAGTAATAACACAATGCTGGTGTTTCTAAATGTTTTTAAACACATTGTATTCTGATTGATTAAACCTATTTTCATGTGAAATAAGGAAGTAAAAATAACAATGAGATATCCCTTGACAAACCCCCAAAATGGCTAGAATTTAAAATGTTTGATCATACCAACTATGGGTGAGAATGCAGGCAAAGTAACTGTCCTTTACTGCAACCACTTTGGAAAACAGGTTGGCATTATCTAATAAAATTGAACATATATATTACCTCAGACCTTACATTTTGACTCAACTGCATAATTATATACATCAAGATACATATTCAATGATGTTTATAGCAGCATTTTTTTTTTTTTTGACACTGGCTGGTCTGGGGATCTGAACCCTTGACCTTGGTGGTACAACTGAGCTAACTGGCCAGCTCTACAGAATTTTTTTTGTAGCGACCATATGATGACCACTGTCACTTGGGACTCACTTATGCATCTGGATGCAATTGTCATGTTGGCTAGGGGCTTCAGTTCTTCTCCACCTGTTCTCTCCTCTAATTGCAGGCCAGCTCAGGTTTGCTCACATGCAACCATTGCTTTAGAAAGAAACAAAAGGAGGCATACAAATCTTCTTGTGGTACGGAATCAGAACTCGCACAGCACCCTTTCATTGCCCCGACTCAAGGGCTGAAGATGTCAGCACTGCTTCTTGATGGAAGAACCTACAAACATTTGTGGCCATTTTTGCAACCAATCACACCCAGTGATCGTTGCATTAGTATTACTATATAGATAAGACTATTTAGTATTTTATTTTCAGAGCCAAAGCTGCTAAAACCCTACTACTCATTTACTACTTTCTCAGTATTTTGACTTATTGTAGAATCCATATTATATGATTATATAAGGCCATATATATTTTTATTATTGGGCCATTCTTTTTCCTTTGTTATTAAGATGACTAAATACCAAAATGCAGCAACTCAGGATATAAATAATATATGTTTACACTGAAAAATATCTTTTATTTTATTTTTCCCCAAGTTAAACCTGGAAATATTCAAATGTTATAAAATATTTTAAACGTGTACTGAGTTGTTTTAGTGAAAGATGCTGGACACAGAAGGCCAAATATTGAATGATTTCATTTATACAAAATGTTCAGAATAGACAAAAAGTGAACTACGGTTACTAAGGGCTGGTGGGAGGGAGGAGTGGGTAGTGTCTGCTATTGAGTATGAGTTTTTTTTGGGGGGGGAGGGTGATTACAACATTCTAAGATTAAGTAGTATTAATGGTTGCACATCTCTGTGGATATAGTAAAATACACTGAATTGAACACTTAAGAGGGGAATTTTATGATATGTATTGGATTTTCAAAAGATCAATGTCACCCTGTCTGACTGTTATAATACTATTCATAAGGGCAAAGTCCTCATGACTTAGTCACTTCTCATAAGGCCCTACCTTTTATACTACCATAATGGGGATTAAATTTCAAAATCAATTTTGGAGAAACACAGACATTCAAATTATAGCAGTTATTCCTTCTAATATTTTGCATGTTAGAAATGTTTTATACATATTTAAAAGAAGAACAATCATTACACATGATGTCCTTTTCATAGTCATAGTTAGTGGTTTGCTGACTGGTGTTTTAGCAAAAATATGCTCATCCTGTGTGAAACAGCATCTTCCATTCTGGCAATTTTCTATCCTCAATGGGCCTTAGTTTTCTAATTTTTAAGGTGGAAGAAATGGTACTTACCTCAAAGGATTATTATGGGGATTAAATAAACATATACATATATAAAGACCTGAGCAGAGTAGCAGGACAGAGCAAGTGCTCAGTAATTGGTAATGCCCATTCCGTTCTATCTATAGCAAATGTAGAGATGCTTCCCTATGGCTCAATTGGGGATGGTTTCATTTGATTGTTAACTGCTTACCTGTTTATTGGATAGAATGAGCACATAAAACTATGACATCTATACTTGAGGAAATGAATCTAAGAGTTTTGGGTGGGGAGATTAGATGTAGTGAAGTCCTCTATATAATCTGAGGACAGTAATCAATTTTATATTATAAATTTAACATTCAAAATCTCAGAATATATGAGTTTAAATATTTATCCTATCTATATTCATTAATAATCCATTTTATAACCTTGCTTGACTTGGGAAACTTGCATGAGAAGGCTTTTTCTAAATAGTTTTTGTTATATAATATAGCAGAGTTTTTAGATGAAAAACTTCAATAATAATCCACAAATACTAAACAGAAGAATTATAAGCCTCACACTGAATAATAAAGGTTCTTCTTGTCAAGAGAAAGGAAAGTATAAAATACTAGTCTGCTTAAAATTACTTTTTTGGTAATTATATTTTAATTTAAAAATATTTCTCAAAATTATTATTCACTTTCAAGCAATTAAATAACCAGGAACAAGTGCTTTATTAAAAGGCTTTGCATATCTAAATTAATCATATAAACTACCTATACATAAAAGAATAGTGTCAGCATGTTTTGAAGCAGTTTTAAAGATCAGAATGCAAGTAGATTATAAGCAAACTAACTTTAATGGATAATCACCTTCAGAAAGATACCACAATAACTTTAGTGTTCTATGACCCTTAAAAAGTTCTACATCACAATACCTTCAATAAAAATCTGTCAATGGTTAAAATAACTATGAATCCCTTCTCCGCAGAAGTAGAGAATAATGACATTTCCAATGAATATTAAGAGAATTTTAATCTGCATGTGTAATTTATTGAAGTTTGACCAACTCTGGTCAGAAAGTTTATGACACAGTAAATTGGCATTGAACTATATAAGGTATATAGGGATAGTAAAAACAATAATGCTAAAATGATTATTTATTTTCTTTTTATTTGGCTTTTACTTTTCACCATCGTATTGTATACATACCCTTAGAAAGTTGAGGAATGTTTGAAACCTCTTAGAAATCAATAGAGAGAGAATGATTCTCTCAAAGAGGAAATAGGTCTTATGAACAAGACCTCAAGCAAATGCTTACCAGTCAATTGAACATTCCTGCCAGAGACCAAATAGACACATTGGTTTTCATTGTAGAAATCATATAATATAGTTTTTATAATATATTCCATATCATGTGCTTTATACAATTAAAATAAGTAAAGAAATTTTGGAAGACTGGCAGGATCACAGGAATATTTCTCATCAGTTTAGTTACTTCACAGGTAACATCTAAACTTAAGTATTCATTGAAAAAAAAAGAAAGAAAATAAAAAGTATTAGAGTTATCAAATATAATAGTCTAATACATTTATCAATTACAGTTTAAGCAATGGCCTTTTGTGCTTTTGCAACTTCCATATGTAGTGTAGTATAGAACATATTACAAACACGCAATGTAGTATAGTGTGCACAAGCCAAAGTGATCCATTTAAAATAATGTTCAAAATGCCCAGAGTCTTCTTACCAATCTTAGACCAAACTTCAAGTTCCTTAACCATGGCCTACAAGGACTTAAAAAATATGCTCTCTCCCAACCTCTCTTCTTTCCTTCATCTCTCTCTCTTATTACACTCTTGCCGCCCTGGCCCCTTTCCTGTTCATGGCACAATCACTCTTGCTCTTTCCTCATGGCATGTGGATTTATTATGTCCTATGCTGCTCCCTTTCAGACAATTGCATGGTTTTCTCTAACTTCATGCAGATCCCTGTTCAAATATCTCCTATTTAGAGAGGTTCTCCCTACCCACCCTATCTAAAATAGCCCAATTCAGGCTTCATCCTTTTGTCCACCTTTCTTCCTAGCATTTTTCATTAGCTATTTGCAAGTATATGTATTTATGTTTGTGTAACCCAATTCTCCCTGTTTATTATGTAAGTTCCATGGGGGGAGGATCAGTTATAAAGTTCATTTTGGTTAATGAAGAGTGCACTTGAAAAAATAAATTACTAGATATTAATTTTATTTTTATCAATTTTATATTTTAGTGGTAGACTGACACTACTAACCTATTCCAGGAATTTATCCTCACACAGTGCTTTACATTATTTTTACTTGCTAAGTTAGTAATAAATACATTGGCAAACAGGCATTCCATAATTTGTAAATGCTATGTTGAGTTTTCCTCCTTCCATTAAATAGCCACATTACACAGTGTGTATTTTTAAAAAATCTGTTTTAACATGAATTATAAAAATGACAAAATATAATAAATACCTATTAATTAAATTATTCAAGGCTACTTAAATCAGTTAAATCCCAAGATTTCAAAATTTCAGAAGCCAAGTTGTATTATGTTTGACTTAATGGAGCTAAGTATTTGGTGATTTCAGTCAATAATGACTGCTAATTATAAACATTCATTTAAAGTGACTTGAGTCTGATATTTTGAAGTACTTCTTTATCAACATATTTTGCTTCTTCAATTGTTATTGAATTATAGAATTTGCATGTTCAATTCAATTACTTAAATAGTCCAAATTTAAATTTCTAAGAGGTTGCTATTGTAGAGGTATTATATATATATAATACACATATATATAGTTTTATTGTGAGATATAAAATTATTGAAAGATGAGGTTATGTCTATATTATAAAGTTCCTAATGTACTTCACTATTTTAACAAAATCAGAATCAATGTAATTTTATGTTTTAGGTAATTAAATTTAAAAAGGAATAGAACTTATTTAAGAGTTCTTCTAGCTAAGCTATTCACATAAATGATAATGCTAGGTTATAAAATACAGACATCAAAATGTTACATGGCATAGTTAATGGAAAGAATGAACTATTACTACTGATTTGAAATATAGTACTTATATTATACTGAACCGTCAGCTGATTTTTTTTTTTTAAGTGACATGTTTTTCATTAACAAAATAAACAAAGCATTTTAAAAGATGCTTTGCCCAATGTGTGGCAGTCATCTGTGCAGGACAGTCAGAGGCTGATTCATCCATTCCTCTGTTGCTTGCACTGCAAAATTGTTGATGGAATGTTAATTCTTTGATGTGCCTTCGTATAATTAATTCTGTAATCTATGACTATTATATCACAAAGACAAAGATGAACATTAACACATTAACATGATTTGGCTTCTAGTGCCATTTATTTTTTAAAATATAAAAACCAACACACACAAACAAATCAACATATACTATTTAATTCATGTGTTTTTTAAAAAATGATTTTTCACCATTTCACCTTGGAGGAACACTGGGTTCAAATCAAAGATCTAGGGATAGATCTTTACCTGGATAGATCTCATAATTACTATTAATTATTGACTGCTGTATACATCCCCTTTGCCCACTCCTGAATGCAAGTGTCTGGTCCATTTTTTCTATGCCTTGGGTGTATGGGAGCCAGAAACCTTGTTCCTTTAGTTCACAAGTCTTCAGATAAAGAGTAACTGTAACTAACGAAGGAAAGGACTCAAGGAACTTCATCTGGATCTAATTTATCTTACAATTTCCTGAGTGATAAGCCTGAGCCTGATGCTACATTGGCACGAGACTACTGTTTGCACTGTGAGGGAATAGTGAATATTTCATGTTAGTGGATACAAAATTTGTTGTCAACAGAAAAGAAGTGACTATTTAAAAATTTAGCCACAAATACTCAGTATACATCTCATTAAGAGGTAATGTCTATGACTGCCACCCTCCCCTTTACCCCATCCCAAAATGAATTTGAACAGGTTTTTACCTGCCTTGACAATGAAAATCATGTGATATGAATTTCAATGATAGGTAATAAAAGGCCATAAAGTATCTGCCCTGTTCACTAGAAAGCTCGTTCTCCGAACCTTGAGCCAATGGTGCCATGATGATGCCAACACCACAGGGAGAGGCCATATGTAGGCATTCTAGTAGACAGTCCCAGTTGAGCTCAGCCTTTGTTTCATAATATTTTACTGGGTGCTAGACAATATGAATTTCACGTTCTTGAGTGGTGGATTTTTTTCTGTCAGACAATTAGGCTCCTTGTGAAGTACCTTAATCTTTTCAAGGCTTCTTGTCAACTTTGTGTGGATGGGTATGAATTGACTTTTTCTCTAGGGCAAGTTTAGCCATACTTAAGGTCATGCAACTTTCCTTGGATCTCTACTGAACGCCACAAGTGTTCACTGAGGAATCTACTTTCTGGTTATTCCAACCTTGGAAGTCTCCTAGTCCTGTGTGAAGTTTTGGAAAACTTCAAATTATAATTCCCCTATTATACTTTGCCTACCTCGTGTACTTTAACCCTGTGCATGCAGGATTAAATGTTAGTAGCAGACTCTAGAGACCATTTATGCAAATTTTGGGAGCTCTTTTATCACCTAACTTCCTCTGCATGAATCCTGTATCAGTAAAATTTCAGTAGCCTCAGCTTCTTCTGACTTCTATCTCTCTCTCTCCTCAATTTAGCAATATCGCTGGGCTTCTCTTGGGTTTTTCATCCCTGCACAATGGTCTGGAAGATGCTTCCAGGCAGAAAATCTAACAATTATGGGGCTTTCCTCACTTTTCTCCCTTTT
Organism: Cynocephalus volans; assembly: GCF_027409185.1. Taxonomy (NCBI): domain Eukaryota; kingdom Metazoa; phylum Chordata; class Mammalia; order Dermoptera; family Cynocephalidae; genus Cynocephalus; species Cynocephalus volans. The sequence continues at coordinate 102,692,335 of NC_084468.1, read as the reverse complement.
TTCAGGGATCATAATTTTATGCTGTGTGTTTTGCAATATCTGAAAAAAGTTATTTCATATATATTGTCTAGTTTTAAAGTTATTTATAATAGGAGTGGAACTTCAATCACAGTTACCCCCTCATGGATGGAAGTAGAATTCCCTATTTGAATGTTAACAATTATCTATACCACAGGCAGAGGGCTGTGCATAAACGAGGAATAACCATGATATATTATATGATCTAATAATCATAGTGGTATCATAATTTTTGAAAATGCTGTTATACACACTTAATTCTCTGTCAAATAAAAATGCCAATAAAAAGCACTAGACTCAAAACATCGTATTATATAATATTACTAAAATACCCTTACAGATTCCAATAATTTCATATATTTGATATTCTATATTTTTATGGCGATACTGTGAAATATAAATCTAAAATTCAAATATTTAGACTATATTTAATGTAAAATTTAAATTAAACATTTAGAATACAGAATACATTAAGTAATACAAGCTCAAAGAAGGGAAAGATGATATGATAAGAAAATTTTTCTACTTGAAAAACAAGTAAAATGTGAAAGAGGGAATAAGTTCAGCTTAGTTTTATATAAAGTTGAGAGGTAATTTTAAACTACCCCATAATGACTTTTCTTCCTTTAATAATAATATTTCACTTCCATGCATAAATATTTGTGCTGTTCACTTTGATATGTGATTTTTTTTTTTTTTTTTTGGTCAAAATCTATCATATTGGAAACTGGACATCCATATGCAGAAGAATGAAACTCAACTTGTACTTCTCACCATATCAACAAAATCAACTCACAAAATCTCTCATCATCTCACAAAATCAACTCAAAATGGATTAAAGACTTGAATATATATAAGACCTGAAACTAAAAAATCCCTCAGAGAAAACATAGGGGAAACACTGAAGGACATAGGACTGGGCAAAGGCTTTATGAATATGACCCCAAAAGAACAGGCAACAAAAGAAAAAAATAAACAAATGGGATTATATCAAACTAAAAAGCTTCCACACAGCAAAAGGAACAATTAACAGAGCAAAAAGACAACCTACAGAGTGGGAGAAAACATTTGCAAACTATACAGCTGACAAAGAATTCATATACAGAATATACAAAGAACTGAAACAACTCAACAGTAAGAAAACAAGTAATCCAATTAAAAAATGGGCAAAGGAGCTGAATAGACATTTCTCATACGAAGATATATAAATGGCCAACAGACACATGAAAAACTGCTCAACATCATTCAGCATCAGGGAAATGAAAATCAAAACCACACCGAGATACCATATCACCCCAGTTAGACTGGCTATTATCAAAAAGACAGAGAATAGCAAATGCGGGTGAGGATGTGGAGAAAGGGGAACCCTCCTATACTGTTGGTGGGACTGTAAATTCGTGCAGCCATTATGGAAAATGGTATGGATGTTCCTCAAACAACTCCAGATAGAACTGTCATACGACCCAGCAATCCCACTGCTGGGTATATAATCATGTCAAAAGGAAACCTGCACTCCCATGTTCACTGCAGCCATATTTACAATATCCAAGAGTTGGAATCAAGCTAAATGTCCATTAACAGATGACTGGATAAAGAAAACGTGGTATATTTACACAATGGAATACTACACAGCCATAAAAGAGAATGAAATTCTGCCATTCACAGCAACATGGATGAACTTAGAGAAAGTTATGTTAAATGAAATAAGCCAGATGCAGAAAGAGAAATAACATGTCCTCACTCATAAGTTGGAGAAGAAAAAAAGAGAAAGAAAAAGAAGAAGGAAGGAAGGAAGGAAGGAAGGAAGGAAGGAAGGAAGGAAGGAAGGATCACAATAATACATTAAGCTTTCAAAAAAACGGAAAAGAGAGAACACAGAACTGTGGTTATTAGAGGTGAGTAAGGGGAAGGAGAGGAGGGTTGGAAAGAAACTAGTTAAGGGCCACAAAGATTGATGATGTTTTGTAAACATGAGTATACTAATTATCCTAATTTGATTACTACATATTTTACACATGTATTCATATTCAATTTTGTACCCCACAAATATATATAATCAATTTTAAAAAATCTATCATATTTACACTAATAGGATTAGAAGGCCTGTCAAAAATAATTCTAATCACAAATATAGATAAATTCTCAGGTCAGGAACTACACAAGTAGTTTTTGTATTTAGTTAGCGTGCCACAAAATCATTGTAGTCATATTGTCTATGTCTATAAGAAGACTGATGAATTCTTCATTTAAAATTATAATTAGCTCAAAAAGGTAAACATGTATTTTCCTGAATACTGTCTTGACAATTCCCACAAGTCACTGCTCTTATTTTTGATTGTTTCCTCCCAAACGCTTTAAACAAATTTGATTTTTTTCATTTCTTGGTGCCCTAATTTTTGCACCTCTATTTATAATTCCTCAATGATGTATTAATCTTAAATAGTACTCACTGTCGAGCTGTTAGAGCCAAGAAATAAGTAACATCTAGAAAAAATACAAAGAAAAGACGGTGCAGCAGATCTTTAAAAAAAGTGTCTTCCGATCCAATGAGGAATCCTTCACGAAATAGGAAATTCTTGCTATTGAAAATATGTACGTACTTTCCTTAACCTCAGGAACATTTTCCTCAACAAATTCTATGTGCAATTTTTTGAGTGTTCTAGGAAATGCAGGTCCACTGTCCATTATAGAAATAACTACAGAAGTAGGATGCATCTGTTGTCAGTACATTGCACGCAGAGAAACAATGATAAAAGGCAATCAGGCCGTTTAAATATTATCTAAATTTACTCTTTAAATACTGTAGCACTTTTTTTTTTTTTGAAACGTATATTCCAAACTTTGAACCTTAACTCTATCAGTAATAACTGTGATCTCATGAGACCCAGAAGAAACAAAAAACAACCTTCTTCATATTCAGAGAGATATTTGAAGACTGACATGAAATTTGAATTCAGAAAGGTATTAGCATTTATACAAGAAGCTGGTTTTGAAATGTGAATTTTAGCCAAATTATATATGCAAAAACCATACAAATGAAACATGAGATTCTTGTCTGCCAGAATGAAGAAATTCAGTTTTGGGCTTTGTAGCCAAAAGACCTCTCCATGAGTTAATAAATAGTTCGTTCCTTGCATCTGCCACCCAGTCTTTCAAAATACTGGCTAGACAATATCATTGTCACAATGATGACTGTTATTATTGCTAACGAGGGAACTATTTTCTTTATATGCTTTGTTGTCGATCTAGTAAATATTACCAGATATGACTGATTTAGAATGAAAGGCAACATAGTACAGCAGTGAAAGGCACATGCTCTGGAGCCAGGCTGGATTTAAATCTTTTAATCATTTGTTAGGGATGTGATCTTCAGAATACTCCCCCCCCCCCCCCGTGTCTGTTTCTTGTCTGCTAAAAAAAAAAAAAAAAAAAAAAAAAAAAGCGGGGGACAGGAGGGGATTATAACAGTATCTACCTCACTGGGTTTCTAGGAAGGTTACATTTGTAAATATAATAAAGTGCTTAGAACAGCACCCGAAAATAGTAAGGACTAGGAGAGTCTGATATTATTATTATTATTACCACACTGCTGTTATAACTAACAACCGGATGGAGAACAGAGTTCTATCAGTTTTATCCTGATTACTGATGAAGGTGTCACTGGCAAAAGAATCCAGGAGCGTCGTGAGCGTGGCAGCGTATTTGCAGATGCGACGATCAACGAGGAACATCCACGCTCGCAGCCCCGGGCCTGGCGCCGGGTAGGGGCGCGGCGCTCGATTTCCTTCCCTGCCTCCGCCGTCCCCTGGTGCGCATGCTCAGCCCTGCTCGGCCCTCTCCTTTGATTTATTTTCTTCTGGGCGGCCGCGGCGACCCGCGACTGGCTCCGGGATGGGACGTGGAGCCCCCGGAGCTGCGGCGGTGGCGGCGGCGGCGCTGTGAGGAGCAGCCAGGGGGAGGCAGCTGCGGCTCGTCGGTGAGTATCCGGGAAGCGCCACTATGGGGTTCCGTAAGAAGAGCACCAAGAACCCCCCAGTGCTGAGCCAAGAATTCATCCTGCAGAATCATGCGGACATCGCCTCCTGTGTGGGGATGTTCTTCCTGCTGGGGCTTATGTTCGAGGGAACATCAGAAGTATCTATCATTTTTCTTACTCTTCAGCACAGTGTCATCGTCCCTGCAGTAGAAGAACAAGCTACGGGAACCAAATCCCTTTATTATTATGGTGTCAAAGATTTGGCTCCGGTTTTCTTCTACATGCTGGTGACAATAATTATTCACGCCACAATTCAGGAATATGTGTTGGATAAAATTAGCAAGAGAATGCAGTTCACCAAAGCGAAACAAAACAAGTTTAATGAATCTGGTCAGTTTGGTGTATTCTACCTTGTTTCTTGTATCTGGGCCACATTCATTCTGATCTCTGAAAACTGCCTGTCAGACCCAACTCTCATCTGGAGGGCTCATTCCCATAACATGATGACATTTCAAATGAAGTTTTTCTACATATCACAGTTGGCTTATTGGTTTCATGCTTTACCTGAACTCTACTTCCAGAAAACCAAAAAACAAGATATCCCCGGTCACCTGGTCTACATTGGCCTTCACCTGTTCCACATTGCCGGAGCTTATCTTCTGTACTTGAATTATCTGGGACTTCTTCTTTTGGTGCTGCATTATTTTGTTGAATTACTTTCTCACATGTGCGGCCTGTTTTATTTTAGTGATGAAAAGTACGAGAAAGGGATTTCTCTGTGGGCCATAGTGTTTATTTTGGGTAGACTTGTGACTTTAATTGTTTCGGTAGTCACTGTTGGGTTTCACCTGGCTGGATCGCAGAATCGGAATCCGGATTCCATCACTGGAAACGTAAATGTGTTGGCAGCTAAAATTGCTGTTCTGTCCTCCAGTTGCACCATCCAAGCTTACGTAACGTGGACCTTAATTACTGTCCGACTTCAGAGGTGGATAGAAGATTCTAATATTCGGATCTCATGTGTGAAGAAGAAACGGTCCACGACTAAAGGCAGGTCTTCTAGAAAAGGAACCGAAAATGGAGTGGAAACTTCAAATAGAGTAGATACTCCTCCAAAGAGGAAAGAAAAATCTGCATAATGATTTACAAGCTAATTGGCTAATGTTTCCAAAGGAATCTGCTCTTTATTATAAGATAATCATTCTGCACTAGAGATTTTTCTGTTGTTGAAAATAGTTTCTGCTCATTGTTTTTTGCTATTGTACTGTCTAATGTATTTTTTTAAGGCATTTGGGGAAGGATGATTATTATGATTGGACAAAAAAGATCATTGCAGTTAAGACTAAGCTTCTTGTCAAAATAGTGTCAAAACAGTGAAGGAATCACCACTGTATTTCGATTTGATTTTGTACCTTTGGACATTTTCTTAGTGATTTGTATGCATAACTACAAAATTCCACATATCAGTGATACAACTTCTTGCTCCCATCCATCTTCTATAATATTAACAAGATGGTCTGTTATAGCAAGGTCATATTTTTAATGTTCTCTTTCAGGGTAAAATGGAAATGCTATAAAGGTGGAAGTGCAATCAGTTTTCTCTTATTGTTGGAATTTTTTTTTTAGAACTTACAACGGAGGAAAGATCTGTAAAACCACCAAAATAATAATGTGCTTTACTTTATAGGTAGTGATTGTTAGTGTTACATCCCCATTAAAAAGAACAAAATAGTAATGGGTAACATGTATGGCGATGTATTGCTATAAATAGTGAAATTGAATCAAAATATCTTTAATTAATATAAAAGTATTACCGAAGAGGTAAAATCATTCTTGTCCATTTTAAACAATTGTAAATGAGAAATCATAAAATTAAATATATTACTGTGAAAAGGAAATCAGACTTAAATTGTCTTTTTTGATATGTTTATTAAAAAGATTCTTAATGAGGTTTCATAAGTAACCACATCCTCTTAGAAAAATATTGTTTCAGCTATAAGCCATTTTGAAAAATAATGCTTGATTTTTATGTATAAAATGAATGTCAGCTGATTACATTTGGAAAACATTTCATGCACTAACCTTAAATAATTTGAAAACTAGGTGGATAGTATTATAAAAAGCTTTTAAAAAAATAATGTTATAATAATTGTTTTACTTCCATATTTAACTGAGAAACGTCTATCTGTATATGACATTGGAGATTATTTATATACATATATATGTATATAATTTTTATCTTTACAGAAGCCAGTAGAAACAATGAGCTGTAGTTGGTGAGTATTTATTTTTATCTCCTCTCAATCCTCATTTTGGTTTTATTTCCATAATGTTGAATGTTTATTTGTTTTTAAGGTGACAATACTTTAAAAATATGCTAGGGTAAAGCCATATATTTCTTATTTCTCTATATTTTCTAGTACTCTGTCTCTCATGTTTTTGTTTTTGATAGCTCCCCATTTGGTTTGTTGTAAGTAATTTAACTTTTCCATTCATGGGGTTCTGCTAAAATTAAATTAGTAAATTATGTCACAGACTATAGACAGACAGAACCACCACCCTTGGAAAAACTTTCTTTTCTATTTTTATTCTGTCTGCTTTCAGAAGTAAGTATCAAAGAAAGGTTTATTACTTTTTGACTATAAAATTTATCATCCTATTTTTTTCTTTTTGGTGGCCTAATGTTATAATTTTAGTAGCACACACTCTGAGGTCCAAAGTAAAATAACTCACATTTTAACCAACTGTTGTGTAGCTTTAAAACAATGATTTTCAGCTTCTCATATGACAGAATTTTTTTCTCACTTCCCTCACTTTTAAAGAATTCTAGCCCATTTCTTGTAACCCCACTCCTGGTAACAAATGATAAATATATGATTTGCAAATAAGTGCAAATCTGACTCAAAATTAAAAAGAGTGCAGGAAAGTCATTGTCTCACATGACTACCAGTGCCAAGAATTATATTGGGCTTGGCAATAAATATGATTAGGACCCAGATTGATATTCCTGGAATTTTCTTTCTCTGGCCCTTCAGATTGACTTTCTACATTGCAGCAAATAACTACAGCTGTTTTAGGTTTCACTTCTTCAGTGCTTTGTGATAGAGGTAATAGGAAGAGGAATAACCTGGTTCCTAAAACCCCAGAACACCGAGAGTTACTGGACTGATTAGTTTAAGTTAGATTATATGCTCTGCCTGTGGAAAAAGTCAAAGCCCCTTTCACGTAAAATATGAGTTCGCAAGAGGTAGCTAGTGTTTTGAGAAAGAAAAAGAAGGAAGGGTGCTGGTTACATCTCAACTATTCATGAGTTCAAAAAATGTCAGAAAATAAATGTATGTCCAATAAACTATGAAAGCAACATTACAAATGAAATTCAGCTTCATACAGATTAAGTCTTTCTCCTTCTTAGAAAAATTACATTCTTAGAAGACTCATGCTGTAATAAATCTCAGTTTGATGATTTGGTCTTTGTCAAAGTGGGTCACATGGAAACATAAATTTCCATTATGAATCAAGGTATTATTAAAGCAGGCATTAGTTAATCCTGTGAAAGTTCAAATAACTGATCAATTACCCACAACTACAAATGTCCTAAAGATATGCCTGACAATTTAAAAATTCTGCTGTGATTTATTGGCTTTCATATTTGTCAAACTTCATTCCTTAAATAAGTTTACATGTATAGATTTCCTTTATCCCTTAAAAAAAATAGTATGAATATGTCACTCAATCTACATATTTTGTAAGGAACAAAAAGGTTTTAGGCCCCTTATTCTCTTACTGAGTAGTATAACCCTCCATTTCATTTCAATAAGAAAATAAGAACCTTTTAAAAAATGTCGTTTATCTTCCATCAGTATTTGTTTGTAGGGGAATCATTCATAGCCAATACTGTATAAACTTGTAATTCATTTAAGAAGATTAGAACTATCACATTAATAATTTAAAGCTTTCTTGAAGACATAAAATATTCTGATATCCTTTTAATTTGGAAAAATGATGGTAAAGTTTTAAGTTCTCACTCAGCTAGGCTGAATGGTAATAATTTACATAGAGTAACAAAGGACTATTCTCCAATGCTTTACACAGGAAATGTCATATTGGAACAGTTTCTTGAAGTTCTTGGGGGAAAACATGCTTGAGAAGGTGGCATGTGGAATGGGCCAGGACTTGGGTGGTTGCATTATGGTAGAGAATGCCTTCCAATTGGGAGAGCAGACCTTTGTAATCTGGAGACAGGGGTGACTTGCCCAGCTGAGAGGAGAGAGTGTTGGCAAATATATGGAGGTAACTGATTCTTAATAATATCAAATGAGACAACCAGAGAATTCACACTCCCACCTCCTGACTTTCTCTGGAAATAGAGGAAATTTTCTTTTCACTGCCATCTTTCAATCAAATGTACATCCTGTGAGAAACTACCCATACTAAATAGGACAGAGTATTGCATGCCAATTCTCCTCAATTATGTAGAAAAATATCATAAATCCTTTAAAGAAAAAAAAATTATACATTTGAAAATTATTAAATTGAATTTTTCATATGATTATATAATCATGTCTGTTTAAATTTTGCCATACAAGTCCCTATAAGCAAGTCCTTTTTAAGCTCTGTACAATCATTGGCAATTTTAAGTATTCAATAAATGTGGAATTAGTGAAACATTAAGAAATCTGCTCCTTAGGTGATTCACCTGAATGCTCCTCTTTCCTGGCAGGTGACATTGTGTTTTGTCCTACAACATTATGTTAACTAATCTTTTTCATTTTAATATATAAGAAAATATGTCGATGTATTAACTGACCACTCAGGGAATAAGTACATAGCTGAGGAAATGATATGTGATTAAAGGTTCACTTGAATTTAAAAATGAAAATCGTTTAATTAACTTCAGAGTAATGATGTGTACAACTTCTAGCCAGCCTAGAAGTGACTAGCGTCACTGTTAAGGAATGTGGCTACTCAATAATTCAGGAAAAATATCAATTTTAAAGAACTTCTAGCTAGCCTAGAAGTGACTAGTGTCACTGTTAAGGGATGTGGCTACTCAATAATTCAAGAAAAATATCAATTTTAAGCAAAGAACAAGTCCATCAATTAAAAGTAAAAAAATGTCCAGTTTCAGCACCACCAGCACTATTCATCAGATCAAATCTGTTGGCATGCAGGATCTCATGGCTTGAGGAAAGTTTGAGAAAACACACAATATTTACTAGTGACCAACTGGAATTTCTCCTTAGCCATTACACACTGAATAGTATTTACATCCCAAGATAAATATAATATTTCGTTCTCTTACTGCTGTTTTTGCTTAATTACCAAAAAGCAGCTGTACTCTTGTAGGAGCCCACCATAGCATGTAGCCATAGACACTTAGCCTTAGAAGAGCCATTTTGTAGAATACAGCTTTAAGCAGAATGCTAGTCATAAGTCTTTTTGTAACCTTGGCATAGCTTATGGGAAAATGCTACCAGACTTAGTGCTCATGAAGAGCAAGATAATAAGAGCTAATCAGCAACTTGGTGAACTAAACCATTCTTCCTTGGAAGTCACAGTTGCCCAGGAACAAGGTGGCATCCAGCTTGTGGAAGCCAGATAACAGCGACGTCCCAAGGACAACCTGAAGAATTACAGAAAGGACCATGAGAGTCTGCAAGATTGCACATAGTATCCCCTTGATATGGGAATAACCTCCTCTTTTGTTTCCCACATTTTTCTCTTTAAAAGTCCTGCTGATGCTCCTGAGCCTTTGCGACAGTTCAGCCTGTCTCCCAGGTTGCATTTTCTGAATAATGCTTCCAAACATTGCACTGACAGCTCAGTCTCTTGATTCCTTCATTCTTTGTAAAAGAGTGGCCATACTTGGTGCCGTAACACTCTTGCCTCTTGCCTCAGCTTTCAAATAAACAAAATCAATAAATACAAAGTTGCCAAAGCTGTCAGTGCAAATATTGAAATACAATTAGTAAACCTTAAAGTAAACCTTAATACTCTTTTCTTTTTTAAAGATGTTTCTCACTATTTTGAAATAAATTCAGCAGAGGAAGATAGTAATAGGATTATAAAAAATGGTTAGCAAAAGAAGTCAGGGTCAAGCCCCTGCTGTGGCCCTTAGAGCTGTGTGAACTTTGGAAAAGACTTAAACATTAAAGTTTTGGATTGCATGTCACTATTGTGGCAGAGATATTTATCTATCTTAAAAAGCTGCCATTAGGATTGATAATATATACATATACAGTGTCATAGTTTCTTTGTACATATGTGTTTGTATACAAACCTTTAAATATATTTTTATGTAGATATATTTCAGTATTTCATATATATATATATATGCAGTCTCATTTAACACACACAACACATATTTATATGTGTGTCTGTGTTTATGCATACATTTATACATATGCACATATGTATACACATTTGTAAATATTCCGCTATACATTTATTTTCAATGGATTATATTTTTTAGGGCCACAGAAAAATTGAGTGGAAAGTACAGAGTTCCCATATATGCCCAACCTCATGCATACACAGCCTATCCCTCAGTCAACATACCACAACAGAGAGGTATAATTGTTACAATGGATAAACCTACATTGACCCATCATTGTCACCTAAAGTCCATAACTTACATTTGGGTTCACTTGAGGTTTGTGTTCTATGAGTTTTGACAAATGTATAATGTCATGTGTCCACTAGTATAGTGTATAGAGTCCTTTGACTGCTCTAAAAACCCTCAGTGCTCTATGTTTTCCTCTCTCCTGTATATTTTTAGTGACTATACAAATGCATGGCACTGTTTTTCCCTCATGTTCAGGTAGGAGGCAATAGAAAATTCAATTACTGTGAATCTGTTTCCCAAAAGTATGAATTTTTGTAGGCTAAACAAATAATGTACATTACAGACACATGTATGACTATAATCAAAATGTATAGAAATTATCTTCTGAATAAATACTTATTTTAAAGTTATTAAATTAATAACTATGAAATATTTTTTAACATAAATTACAGAAAATGCATATGACAGCCTGTGAAAACTCTTGATATATATTAATTTGAATATACGTGCTATACTTGACTCTTTAAAACCATTGGTCTAGGTAAATTACATTAAGGATAAAAATTAAATTCTCATCATATTCAAAATTAAACTTTCAACTAAATAAATTAAGCATTTATGTAGGAAAATAAAAGCATCAACAATCATTTTAGTAGTTATGGATATTAGGCAATAATCTCTTTGGTGTCAGGTAATATTCATTTTGCATCATTACATTCTTATTAACTTTCATAGTGTCTCTGTTTAGTAGTTTCTCAGAATTTGTTGAACTCAGTTGAAATACCTTCTTACTTCATTATTAAAACAAGTAAACCGAACTTAGAAGTGCATTCCTTTGCTATCTTTTCTGGTATGGACTTCCTTTTTAAACCTATCACCTTTTCCCTATTTTAAGTATTAATTATTGATTTATTGCCTGTTTCTTCTGCCCATTTGAGGGCTGAGATCATGCCTTTTAAAATCACTGAGGTAAAACTGGCATATAGCACGAGTCTACTGCAGTGCAAGCACTCAATGAAAGTGTGCTGACTGACAATTTGCTTTATGATCTGGGGGCAGAGCACTCATTATTTATTGGTCCACACATACTTGGTAAAAATTAAGATATGCAAATTTAATAATTTGTTCTTAAACCACTGAAATGAAGTCCTGGCTCCAAACATTAGACACTAAAAAACAAACAAACAAACAAAAAAAGCATTTTAAAACTTTTATTATACAAAATGTCAAAAACATACAAAAGTAGAGAGACTGCTATAATGAATTCATAGTTCCAAGCCATTTCATCTGTATTCCTATACAATCCTTTCTCCATTCTAGATCATTTTGAAGCAACTATCAACATCATATTATTTTTCAGTAACAATTTCAGTCTACATCTTAAAAAGATAAGAATAATTTTTAAAAATATGAGCACCATGTCATTGTCACACTCAGAACCTAAATGATTTCTTAATATCATAGTCAAATATTTGATTTCATTTCAAATTTCTGATGGTTTTATAAATTTCTGCTTATTTGTATCAACTAGATACCAAATACATTCAATCTACTGCAATTGTTGATGTGTCCCCTCTGCGTCGTACTGATTCTTTGAAATTTATATGTTGAAGAAACTGTAATACCAGTCCAGTGGAAGTTTTCTAAGTATGATTTAGCAAATTGCATCTTGCTGATGCCATTTATTATATTCCTCCATCAGACATGGATGCAATATATTAGCAAGAATATGGTATGTATGGCGGCGTGCTCTTTCGTGTTTATGTGGTTTTAATAGCCATTGAGGATCAATGCTAAAATGTACTTTTTACTAGAGACTGCAAAGAAAGAGGATATTTTACTTTAAATATTTCTATTTTGTTTATTAACTGGAGGACTTATACAAAGAAAAACTTCATTTCTTTAACAATGCGGTTATTCCAAGTTTTCTTAACCCTGGTACTATTGACAACTTTGGATCTGGTAATTCTTTGTTGTGAGGGGTTGTTCTGTGCATTGTAGGATGTTTAGTAGCATGCCTGGCCTCCTCCTACTAGGTTCCAGTAGCACCCTTCCCTTATTGGTGATGGCTAAAAATGTCTCCAGACTTTGCCTAACACTAGAAATTTATTTAGGAATGGCTGCATATCACGTGTGGTATCCTAATGGCAATGTGCTTTGCCAAACTCTTTAAAACTTGAATGCTTTTTCTAAGGTAAGAATTAAGTTAATATGCCTTCTAAATATGAAGCTGTTATTGGAATTCTCATTGCGTGAGTCAGAATGCCAGTTTGGATGTTGCACATGAATACAAGATACACACTTGCTCCGCATCTTTAAGAGCACATTTGTAAAACGAAGGTCGAGGAGAATGATACTATTTGAAAAGAAGCAAAAGACTGAAGGAGGGACATTGTTTTTTTGGTGGTAATGTAATGGAAATCATGATTTTTTTCTGTTTTGTTTTGGTCAGTCATATCTTACATGCCTTTTAAACATTCTAATATGCTTGTAGAGCTCAGGGGAGTGGTCAAAAATGAGGACATAAATTTGGAACTTACATCAACAATATGTAAATCAAGGCATTGAACAAGGTGATCAAATGAGAAGGTATACATACGCAGGGGAAGAGTGCCCACTGTTGAGCCTTGGAGCATTCCCCACAGATAGAAATCAAGCAGTGAAATAAGTGCTAACTTGGGAAACTCACTAGTAGCTGATGTTGGAGAAGAAAACAAAAGACCAAAGTTATGTATCATCACAGAACTCAAACTTGGATGATGGCTGGTGAAATAGGCAAAAACCAGGGTAAACAGTGTTACAGAACGCAAAAGGAAAGTATATTAAGAACATGAAAGTATAAATTCTGCATAATACTAATGAGAGTTCAAGTTTCTTAACATTAGTAATTTTTACAGGCTTTACTTGGTGATAGGTCACTGGAGATATTGTGAGATCAACTTCAGAGGCATGATGGGGATGAGCGTTCCACTGGAATGGATTGAGGAGAGAATAGGAGGTTAGGCTGTGTCATGTAATATTATGAATATTTTCTTAACAAATATCTCTGTGAAATGGAGCAGAAAAATCGAAAAGAGGAATACATTCCCTTTTGTAATAAACAAAGGAATGTGGAGTCAAAAGAGTTTGTTGTGTTGTTGTTGTAATTGTCTGTAGGATGGGAGATATTAGAGAATATTGGTATATTTGCATATTGAAGAAGAGATGAGATGACACAGAGAAGAGAAATGCCGACTGCAGGAGCAAGGACACATTGCACAAAACCAGTGAACAAATGGATATTTGACGTGGATTCCTGATTTGAAAAGCACTTTAAAAATTCTATAAAATAAATCTTGAATCCACACATTTTCTCGCTGCCTTTGGAACATCTGCATGCAACAGATTTTTGAAGCATGTTTGAATAAAGAAAAGGTCCTAAATTTTTCATTTATTCCTACTTTTTAGAAAAAATTCAGTGACATAATGGATTTCAACAACATTGGGTGTTTTTTTTTAGATTCTGAGAAAACAGTAGCTCTGAGCTTTTCTTTTTAATTGAAGTTTCTATCATTCCACTCTATCATTACTATGGGGACTAAAAAGAATTAATAGCAATTAAAAAAAAGAAAAAAAAATCCTGCTGAGGTTTTTAATCAATTTAATTATCCATGTCAATAATGCTAACCCACAGTAAACTTCCAAAATGATTCTGAGATTCATTGACACTACTACTAATGTTTGATTTCACTACATTTTGGAGGCTGATCTTTTAATATTACTGTATGTTAACAAAAAGGAAATATTTTAATGTGATTCCCATTTAAAAATAGATTGAAAGTCACACCTCTATCGCGTACGTAATAGAATACTCAAATAAAGCAGCACAAAATTTATGAATAGCTAAGGTTTAAATATACACAGCATGTCTCATAAAATTGTGTAGCTCAGCAGAAGGAGGGTGAAATGGGTCTGAAAGATGACAAAAAAAAAAAAAAACACACTTGGTAAGGGAAGGTTTTAGTCCACCTTTGGGAAGATTTCTTAGGTAACCAGTCATGGTGCATGGGGGGTCATGGTGAACAGTCACTCGAAATAAAATGGCAGGGCTTTTAATTGACCTTGTTCCAACCTTAGTGATAATAAAGCTTCATGTAAAGTAAAAAGACTGTCTTAATAAGCTTTTCAGGCCTAAACTACTATGTTGTCCCTATAAAGCAGTGTCCTTTTTGGAGAGAGCCATTCATTCACCTTCAAAAGAAAAGTGTGTCCCAGCATCTGCAATAAATTAAGTTCAATTTCTCAGATATTTGTTGAATGCTTAGTATATTCCAGTCCTGGTGGAAAAAAGTGGAGATACAATGATAAAGATGATAAATAATATGCCTAATGGCAATTTGCAGTCCAGTGTCATCTACGGTTTGAGAACCATCCAAAGTGCCACATCCAGAAGCTACCTAAGAACAGAAAGTCAGGTGACCTTGGAAAGGCAAATACAGAGGTGGAGTGTGCATTTGCCTCCGTGACAACAAAGAGGTGAGTGGCTCTGGTGCAAGTAGCATATATCCTGACTTCAACAGAGCCTTAACCGGTTGCTCAGAAGAAAGAAGTTGATGTGCTTGGCATTGCCACAATGTGAGTCTCCAGCTGCAGTCTGGACAGGAGTGGCAGTGCTGAGGGTAGTGGAATAGCCAGAGTTCACTAGCCATCCCCAGAAACTAATGGTCTGAGGGAAGGGTAGTGGTGGAAATGACACAGCCCCCACTTAAGGAGAACATCAAGTGGTGACCTGTAGCAAAGTGAGAATGTCAGTGGAAAGAACAGCTGAGACCAATTTAGGAAGGCATGTGATACTAGATATTGGAAAGGAGGCAAACTCAAAAGAGTTGATAACTCAAGCTTGAAGTTACACCTGTTGGAGTTAAGTCAGTAATAGAATGATGTGGTTGATGAGGCTTAGAGAAAACAATCCACTAAATATATCATAATAAATACAGTCCAATATAATATATCACATGGAAACCATTTTGAAAACACAAAATAATTTAATTTACCAAAATATAGGTAGACATAAATTTTAATGTATTTGTATGTATGAGAATTGGCAACATACATTGTATGAAGTAGTTATCTGTGACTCCATTTTTAATTTACAAATATTCTCAGGTCAAATATTTATTGTTAAATATTCATTTCATATTTTGTATGAAATTGTATCACAGCTGTCTGAATTAATCCAAGGTGCCCTGATGGGAACATCTCTTTACTATATCACTCATTATCTTTCTGCATAATGTGAATAATTAAGCCTTTCAATAGTCTTGTCATCTGAGTCACCTTTTGAAATGTGACATCACTAAAGAACTATATTTGATCCCAGTTTTAGACCTTGCAGAGAAGAAACCATGCTGGGTTGAATGAAGGTGTCAAACAGGAATAGGTCCTGTTAGGGAAATCTATAGCAAAGTGCCAACTCATTCTGCACTGCGGTGGTGTTAGCAGGATGACCTCCGAGGCATTCAGCAACATTCTAAATGCGCGGTTCGTGTATCTTGAATTCTCAGAGACTGATTTTCTTTCCTGGGCCAATACTGTTTATTCACATCTGTTTTAAAGGTTATTATGAAGAAAAACACTTGCCTTCTCTCTGCATATAGGCATGCTTGGGGAATGGTATTACTTGTGCCTTTAAAAAAAATATATATATTGACAGTAGTTGCCTAATAATATATTCTTCTAAATTATTTTATAAAGAAAAATAGTTAAGATGTATTGGGAGTTGTTTTACATAAAAGAGCAACTTCAATACTGACCCTAACTAATTTAAACTAATTGTTCTAGTTTCAAGTAATAAAACATAAGGGGCAGGAAACTTTGTCTTTTTCGTTATTCCTGTGCATCTTTGCTTAGGAAATATTTTTACCAAATTAGAAAACTCATAAGAAAGAAATGTTTTGCTATATTTATGTTGGTATTGCAAAATACATATTTTACAGAGTATTTTAGTTTCTAAAATATAGAGTTAATTAACTCCTGATGATTATGAGAATAGCCCAAATACTTGAAGTTATTCAGGTTTTTTCATTATTATATTGTTTAAAGACATTGAAAGAAAAGAACAAATAACAAATCCTGACTGATATGTAAGGTTTTACTAAAATGAAGCCACTTATAAAGATTTATTAAATAAAATTATTCATAAATAACTAAGATTTACTAAAGTCTCCATTTTCACTATTATTTTTGAAATCTCTATGTTTTATCACTAAGAGATATATAATAGAGATGTTAGAAATTTTATAAGCTCGAATATATCAGAAAAAATAACCCACTAGATTTAAATGACTTTATTGGAATAATTAGATTTAGATTTATGTTATTGATAAAATGATATAAATTATAATATGATCAGTTTTCACAAATATATCAATAGCCTCAAGTCACTTCTGAAATGTGTGCAGGACATTTCAAGGTGTATTCTTACACAGGGCTGTAGAAATATTAAGGATGGATATATATAAAGAGATTTTCATAGAGTTTGTCAACAGCAGAACTTTGCTAAATAATTCTAAAGCAAGTGTTTTATTCAGAAGGAAAAATAAAAGTGGATTTAAAAAATACTCAAATATTCAAAAGATAGAAAAATAAAATTAAAACAATACCAATAGAAAATATAAGATAGCACTATATATACAAAATATATATAACAGAAATCAGATTAAATGGTTTAAATGCTCCCGCAAAAGGTAAAGGTTGCTATTAGGCTGAAAAATATATCCAAATTTATACTGTTTTCAGGAAACACATGTAAAATATAAGAATCAAAATGTTGTAATCCAGGAAAAAAATATATGTATATTCAATTCAATAGAAACTGTCTATATACTATATCAGTATAAAACTGTGACTATATCAGTATAAGGAAAAAGAGACTTTAAAGTAGAAAGTATTACTGTCTATATATATATGAAAATTTCATGATTAAAGTTTCAATTTACCAGAAATATACAGCAATTTTAAATTGTCATGCATCCAGGAATATAGCTTACAATTTATCTTTGAGTCAAGGTTCTCCAATTGCAAATGACAGAAAGAATATCTAATTTAAGTAGAATGAAAATTTTTGATACAATCTATACTGATCATCTCACAATGTTGAGAGGGAAGAAGGACAATTAGGAAGTAAATAGGAATTCTTGACTTTAAGACCTGCAACCAAGAATATGATACAAGGAGCAGTCAGGTTACCCTGCCACAGTGGACACAGCTGGCACTGCAGGGCACATTTCTTGCTGCTGCACACAGGAGCAGCCTCCACCAGATGCCCTCGACACTTCCTCTGCATCTGCCTCCGTGAATTGGTTATATGATCCCATTTTTACCTTTATGCTACCTGTTTAACATCAGAGGTCAGGGTAGGGGTGTCCCTTTGTGTCCCAGATTCTGAAGAGATAAGGGAAGGAGTATCTATGCCCTTGGGCTTCCTTATGGGGAATAATGCAATATTGTACCCCCATTTGAGTTTAGTTTTGTTTTGATTAGAAGTGGGGGAGGGGCTTCAAACTTTTTGGGTAACTGTCTCAATTTACTGAGACGCTGAGTATATAATTTCTCAAGAAATGACCTCATAACATGAATTTATTATTTTATTTCTTATTGTTTTACAGAACTGAAAATAGAGCCAAAGTGTCTTTAACAGTTTTCTGTGTCTGGCTACACACACGTGCGCACGCACACACACGCACACACGCACACACACTTATCTACCTGGGTATTCAGTAAAACTAAGTGAAATTAGAAACAAAGAAATACTAGGATAAAATATTTCCCTAGCATATAATAGAATAAAAACTTTACTCAAATCTATAGCTTAAGGTTCATAGACTCAATTTTTCATGAAAATTAGTACTTTAACTTGATTTTTCATACCTAACTCTGAATGGAATTTCTGAATTATTGATTTGTTTACAAGAAAATGTCCTAAAATAATCTTCATAGTTAAGAGTATGAAATTCAGTTTCTCAAAAACAGATAGCTCTTCTCACATTCCTCCCATCCCACTCCTCCCTCACATGTCATATAGTATTGAGACCTTTGTACATGGAGCTCTTCCTACCAGTAATGCCTTAGCCTAAACTAGTCATGAAGGAGCAGCTGGCAATCTGACAGGGAGAGGCAGTTGACAGCTTCTGAGCAGATATCAAGCAATACTGTGTTTCCAGTGTCAGTCTGGATTTGACTTTTAATTTAAGAAGTATCTTGATGCAAGTTTACACACAATAAAAAGGTGCTACAAAACTGATTTTGTCTTATTTAATGTTGAAAAAGAGCCTGTTGCCCAGAAGGCAGAATTATTTTAAGAAGGCATCACTGCTCTACCTCTAGGAATATTGACAGTGCTAAAAATAAATCAATTTCACTAGTTCGAGATATTGTACTTGGCTCAGAATGAGAAGATGATGCTTAATAAGAAAATTGGATTGCTATGAATATAGAATTTCTATTGATATGGTTAGTTACCAACTTGGATGAAAGTATATGATACCTGTGTGTTTGGGGGGGCGGTCACTCATGCATACACATCTATATACATAAATCACAAATATATCAATAAATATATAAAAAGAGCATTGGTGCATTGTGTCTTATTTGTTATTTCTTTTATTCAAAAACAAGGGCTATACCTACTCATAAAAATATTTAGAGAATAGAAATGACAACATATTTTGATTTTACATAAAAACAAGTACACTCAACATACCATAATTAGTGATAGATAGAATCATATATTGATAATGTGGTAAATATTATCAACCTAATAAAAATGTTTGACACTATTTAAATGTGACCAGCTGATGAAAACAACTTTTGTTAGATACACTGCAGATTTCAATATACTGTTTTCAGTGTATTAGATTGTATTAGACAATGAAGGAAGCATAATATCCTTCATTATTCCTTAGCTTTCAAATTAGTCAGTTTATAAGATAGTATGCTAAACTTAACATATAATCAAATATTTTTAAAGAGACTTTGGGTAATAATGTCTTAGGGTAGTAAATATAAAGTACTCAATCCTTCCTGTGCCAGATTGTCAGTAAAGTTTGCATTACTACTATGCCAGGTACTAAATTTTTTCATCTCTTAGAATCCCATTCCCTAAGTGGTTCCAGATTAGCATTTCCAATGAGCAGCCTTCACACTTGATAAGACAAGCAGAAGTAGAGATCATGTGCTCTCATGAGATCCTGGTCTCCAAACATGGCTGCCTGCTACTCAGATTTCTCTGGCATTTCCAGCTTCTCTGTTGCAAGTTAAGATGCATAGGTGTATAGCAATCCCACTTCTGGGTATATACCCAGAGGAATGGAAATCATCATATCAAAGGGATACCTGTACTTCCATGTTCATCGCAGCTTTGTTTAGAATAGCCAAGACATGGAACCAACCTAAATGTCCATCGATGGATGATTGGATAAGGAAATGTGGTATATATGCACCATGGAATACTACTCTGCCATAAAAAAGAATGAAATTCTCCCATTTGCAACATGGATGAGTTTGGAGAAACTTATGTTGAGTGAAATAAGCAAAGCATAGAGGGATAAATACCGCATGTACTCACTCATAAGTGGGAGCTAAGAGAGAAAGTAGGAGGAAAGAAAGACCACAGTGGTGCGTGGGACTTGCAGAGGGAGAGACTATACCTTAGGATACAAAGTGGAGTGGGAGGGGGGAAAGGGGAAGGGGGTGTGTGTGGGATAATTGGGTAGGGGACACAGGGTAGAAACACAATTTGTGGTAATGGGCAAGCTGCCAGTG
Organism: Cynocephalus volans; assembly: GCF_027409185.1. NCBI lineage: Eukaryota > Metazoa > Chordata > Mammalia > Dermoptera > Cynocephalidae > Cynocephalus > Cynocephalus volans. Next base: position 102,671,975 of record NC_084468.1, on the reverse strand, counting down.
TGAATCTGGCCTTCTCATCTTGAACACAAGAGATGACAACCAGCTCTGTATCTCATGAATATTCATTACCAAAAAAAAAAAAAAAACTAAAAAAAAAAGATAAATGGGAATTGTGGCTTTTTCCAAGTAAACTTTGGATAACCATTTCTTCTGTTGTCTAGGATGCTGTCTTCTATGACCATTTCCCTGACCTTCCAGCGACAGCCATCATGATCTACACAGCCTCTGCTCATTCCACGTGTGTGTAAGCCCTAACTCCCTTGTTAAACTCTTTTGTCTCATAGAGCTTAGTGTGGTTCTGTTAACCTGGCAATATCCAGAAAGATAAACTCACTAAAAGATGTAATATGTAGACCTTAATGGCAATCATTGAAGATCTCTCTTATGGGAATAAAGTATCTGTATAGCATCTAGGTACTTGCAGTCTTTGTTTTTGATACCGAGCAAGTGCTAACATATTATCCAAATAAACAGCAATCGAAAAAATCAAAAAGCAACTACCAAATAAACAAAAAAACCCTTCTTCCTAATGACCTCAATTTTATTCCTTAGTAGCCCTTCTTGGTAACTTTTTTTTTTTTTTTTTATTTTACTTTGGAATAGTTGAAGTGGTATTGCTCTAAATGGCAGGAATCATATATATCTTATTGTGAATAACAAATCTAGGGCTGTATTCTCTTCTCAAACGATGCTTTTCTAATGTGTTTTATTAATTTTTACTTATATCTGGTTTCAACTACTCTCTCCAAGGAGAGAAAGATTATTATCTTTTGATAGACTTAAAACACATCTTTTTAAAATAAAAACTTAAGCATTTTTAAAAATAAAAATGCTAGTGATTCCTTTATGAAAAAGTAAATGAGGGAGGTCTGTTTCATACTCAGATAATATTTTGTCCCTTCTCTTTTAATATAAACCACTATAAGGGCAAAGTCCAAGACTTTTCTATCAACATAAACATCTTTTGTCTTCTCCACCACAGTGTATAGCACCATATTTTGCATATACATAGGTGCTCTCTATATGTTTGTAATTAAAACAATAAAGTTTAGTTTCAAGCAAGGTGAGAAACAGGGAGGTTGACAGAGTGCAATACTGGGTAAACTAGAAAAACTATGGTCACATTGTACTAACTGCACAAATGTGCTAGGACCAATCTGTGGCAGGGAAAGAATAAGAAAAGAACAAAATATATTCTATCTTTAATAGAAGGCTATACTCTATCTTTAATTAACCTATTACATATACATGTGTAATTACAGATACACACATCTGTATGGAAAACAAGCCATCATATTTTACTTCCTGAACTTGTCAAAGTGATTCCATGTTTTATAAACATCGATGCTTGCAATAATCTTATATAGAAGAGCTAGCCACTATTTACATAATCAAATTTAAACTTCTCATATATAATTTTCTCTAAGAAACTTTTCCATCTCAAATTGAATTACTTCTCCCCCCTCTGTGACCCCACTTTATATTATGCCGAACTTTATCATAGCTATTTTAACAATTTATTGTACTTACTGCTTTACTGAACTGTTGCACATATACACCATGTATGTCCTGGAGAGGGAAAATAAAATTAAAAGTATTTGCGTCTACATTACTATAGTCCCTAGGAAATTGTTCAATGAATGAATAAATGTTTCTCAATGGATAAATGGAGACATTGTTTTTCCCTTTACAGAGTGTACACTAAACATAATAAGGCTTGGAATAGAATGGCCATAATTCATAAACCAATCAAGAAGACTATAAAGAGAGAGGACACAGATAAGGATAACAAAGAATATTTGGTTCACAACTCCATAAGTAGATTAGAAAACCTCCTTCCAAATCTTCACACACTATGTCAGCTTGTCCCACAATTTTATGTTTGAAAACTTGTAGTTGAGAAGGTATTTTGGAAAAAGACATGGAGGGTAAAAGAGAGAGTATAGAGAAGATGGTGATGTATCTATTTCCTTTGTGGCATCAACAAAGAAACTCGAGCACCTATGATTAAGGGGTGAGGGCCACAAGTTCTCGGGATCTCAGAGGAAACTTTGCAAAGTCTGTGTCCATGAGCCCAGCTATTTTCGTGTTCAGGTGACCACACATGACAATAGGTTGAGAGAAAAACCCTTTTTTCTCCCTTGATAGTGAAATCTGCATCGTTCTGACTCTACCAGGAGGAGAGGTACTCACAACCCTGCACAACAGCTTTCCTGGTGGCGAAACTGGCATTTCAGGATGGTGATCGGCAGTGGCGAGGCTTTCCAAGCAACAGTGTGCAAAGCATGTGTGGGCAAGTGGAAGCTGAAGAAGAGGAGGGAGAGTAGGATAACACAGTGTGGGGACTGCAGTGCATAAATTCACAAATGTGTGTGTGCAAAAGTCTCTTCTGAGATGCCCAGAATAAGTACAGTACAAGATGCTGCAGAAGAGAGAGTTGTGCTCACACCATTATATAGGTCAGGGCTATCAAAGCAAAAGTCATTTGAAGAAAAAGATTGACAGGTAGTTTTGAGGGCCCAGCTGAAAATGGAAACTATAAATCTGCCTCACCTGGCAGAACTATGTGATTTTTTTTTTTTTCTCCAGGAAAGCTCAGCAGCCCAGAAGATGGAAAATGTTTGTGATTAGATAGATTCAGGTTGTGAGTATGTTTAGATGGAGCCAGAAGGAAAGCAAGAGAACAGGGGATTTGAAGATAAGAATAACAAAAAGGTAACAAACATTATGATGAATTTCTTTAGGAAAGTAAATACAAGAAGCATGATATGAAAAACTATATATATATAATAAGGGATTTAAAGATATAAGTTTTTATCAGAGAAGGGGATTTAGGATGTAGTTCAGTTTACTGGATTATTAATCCTGCTCCTGGCCTGAGAAGTAGTTTACTGAAGAAAAATGATATGAAATAATTGTCATGATATATTAAGAAATTCTGAGTGCAATAAAGTTACGGAAAATAATGGAAATTGTGCAAATGGAGAGAAATAAAATGAACTGGTTGTCACATTCTCTTTGGAATGCAAGACCTGGTATTTGGAAAATGTGTTAATTGAGGCAAGTAACAACTGCTATTCTCAAAATACCCAAATCCCATTCACTAAACTGCTCTCTTTTTCATTTACAGCATAGTTCAAATAAGTATGTGGCAGGTGAGATTTGAATTAATGCAGGTATCAGAATCCTTATATTCCCTTGGGTTGTTGTCAGGATTTGCTGCATTTGGCTGGGAGATGAGGAAAGACAGAGCAAGAAAGATCACGTGATATATTTTGGAGACCAGCCCTGGAAGTGGTACAGTTCAGGTTCACTTACTGCCCATTGGCTGGAACTCACATGGTCCCACACGATTACAAGAGGGCTGGGAAATATGTTACTTGTGTGTGCAGAAAGAAGAGAAGAAGTATAAATGTTAATAAACACATTCTCTGCCACAGAAGGTGATAGTGAAAACATTTCTGCGTGGTATGAATCTCTGAGAAAATGATTTTACAATGAAAGACATAAAAAAAAGTCTATAATCTGGAAAGATAGTATAGATTTAAGTAAATTCTTAGCCAGATGAGGATTTTGTAAGAAATTAAATAGCCTTCTGAGAATATTGTCACAGGTACAAATATTATTCAGACTGAGGGATCAAAGCAAAATCTACAATAATGATGGTAATAGATTAGATTTTGTTGATAGGTCATAGTGTCAAAAATGAGGGATGGTGATATGTGATTTTGGACACTGAGAAGAAGGGAAAGGATAGATAAGGACTGCCATCGAATGGATGAAGGATAGATTTTCACCACAGGTATCATGGGGTGATATGGAAATGAGAAAGGTCAGGCTGGCAAAAAAGAATAGAAAGGTGAGGTCACACATGCCAAGGATTCCAAATATAACTTCAGCGAAATAAGTTATTTGTTTATAAACATGACTGTCACCAGGTGCCATAAGTATCAATGTTTATGGAGACATGGAGGTAAATAACTTCCAAAAGGCATCACCAACATTTGTATGAAGGGTATCTTCATAACAAGAAAGTGAAGCCATATCTTATTTGCTTATATGCAACAAATATTTAGATATCACATATTTTGATAAATCTTGAATTGTTTTTATTCTGCATAGTTTTACTTTTCATCCTTATGAAATAATGCATTTTTATGGTTTCTTACTATATGCTTGACAGTACTAGAGAAATAAAATGTCTGCCTTTAGGATTTTTAAAATGTGTTAGAGAAATATAACCATAGATATGCAGGCAAGTGGCACAAATAAAAGAGATACACACATAGAAGTTTGTACACAACTATCACTGGAACAAGAGAAATATGACTTGAGTGGATAACACACACACAAATCAGGGAGATGGTTTGGCTATACTACAAATGTATGTATATGTAGTGGGGCAAACAGTAGGTAGAGAGAAGGAAAAGCAGTGCTGAATGACATTCTTTTCTGATAGTAGTCCTTTCCAGAGAAATATTAAGATTTTTGTGTAGATAAGGAAGAGGGAACATCTGAGGAGTTGGAAACAGACAAAAAACTTTAGAAGTCGGTACCTACCAGTCTAGACAGATTCATACTCATCAAGTACCCTATCAGTTATTCTCAATCTTTTTCTATGAAACGATTATGGTGATAATAAGATCAGAGAATTTTTTTTTAAAAAAAACAAGATCAAGAAATTTTTGCATGCATGTAGCTGAGGTTAGGAATATCTCATCAGAAAAAAAAAATTGAAAGGAAATTAAAACTTTAAAGTATTTATTCTGTGCTTAACAGGTTCTTTCACCTAACTCTCAAATCAACCCTATGAATTGGATCTTGGTATACATATTTAGAGTTGAGAAAACAAAGTCCTAGAGAAAATTATTAAAGTAATAGTAATTCACATAGCTAGATTAGTAAACTGAGATTCAAATCTACATCTTGGTGACTCAAAACCCTCAACTCACTTGACTACATCACCTTGACTCTGACAGATTCCAGAAAATGAGTTTAAACTTTCAAAAGATGTAGTTGAATGGCTGAAATAAAAACACATCTACTCCAGGACACACTGAAAAGATCCCACTGAATAAAAAGAGATACTATAGCAGCATATATGAAAATGGCACATAGCTTCATCCATTCATTCATGTCTTAAATAAATATCCATTGAGCACTTACTCTGATGTGGAGGATACCAACATTAATAAAGCAAATGTATTTCACAGGGTCTAACTTATAGCTCAGTGGGGCCTCAGCCCTGTAGTTTAAGGTATAGCCTAACCTTTTAGTATTGCACATAATAATGCTAAGCTTGGGAAAAACAGAAAACTTTCTCAGGACTAAAGTCTCTGTTGTAGATAAAAACAATTGTGACACAGCAAATATGCTTTGTCTAAGGGCAGTTGTCCTTGGTGCAGCTAAACCTAATGATGGGAAAGTATGTAAGCTAAAAACTTCAAGATTAATGGTTGGGAAACATCTCGCCTCCAGCTGTTTCTTTGAATTTCTTGGGGAACTGAGTGTTGCCATGACAAATATCTCATTGTTCTTTTTGTCACCAACTGTGTTCCTTTTCTGTAACTTTCTCACCTGAACAATAAAAACGGAGAGAAAACCTGACTCAGGGGCTACTCCTAGGAATTCTTCTTGCTTGAAGAAATTGGTCCTGGGATTAACCCCTTCTGGGCCTGTCACTGCTCTGGAAAAATGGGCTTTGAGTAATCCTTTGTGTCTCTGTCACCCTGAGAGAGGTGACACTCTGACAGTCACTTTTTCAGAAGTTGGGCCTACAGCAGTTTTAAAAACCTCTCATCTAATAGAGCTTACTTTCTAATGAGGAAAAATAGTCAATAAACAGTACAATTATGAAGAAATATAGGATGTTAGATGTAAATAAATGATAAGGAGACAAATCAGGGAAGGAGGATGTGAAATACTGATGGAAGAGTTGCTATTTCACTTATGTTTGGTAAAGGAAGACCTCACTCGAGTAAAGATTATAAGGTGAGGAAGGTACAAGCAAATATCTATGGAAAGAAGACTGTTAAGGTAAAATTCATATAACATAAAATTAATTTTAAGGTGTAAAATTCTTTGGCATTTCACACATTCACAATATTGTTCAACTATTACTTCTACCTAGTTCTAAAACATTTTTATCACCCCCAAATGAGACCCTTTGCGCACCAGCACAGCTGTTCCCTATTCCCTCATTCGTACATACCCTGGCAGCAATTAATCTGCTGTTCATCTTTATGGATTTACTTATTCTGGGTACTTCATATAAATGGAATCATATAATGTATGACTCGTTGTATGGATTCCTTAACTAAGCATGATGTTTGAACCTTGCAAAGACATCCAAGAGAAGACATCTGGCGAAAATACCCATAAAGAGGAGAGTTCATAGCATGTTGGAGAAAAGCAAGGAATCCACTGTGGCTGGAATGAGCAGGAGTGATGGGGAAAGCAGCAGAAGATGAATTCTGACACGTAACAGGGGCCAGATTATGCAGAAGACTAGAGATGTTAAATGTAACCAATATGCAGGGCAATTTAGTCCCAGCAACAGCATTACAAGGGAAGACTGGCAAATAAGGATAGACTTCCTTGTGCTAAAAGAGGGCAGAAGTTTCTCACTTAACATCACTGAAAAATTAAGAAGCGGAGAGAGTAAGTGAGTAATATTACAGCCTGAAAGACCAAGAAGGGCTATGGCAGGTTTCACAATATAACAATGCCCAGAGTGAGGTACTGAACGTCTGGTAGAAAGCCTATAATGTGGGGCTAGAGTGTCAGAAAAACATGCAAGTGAAATATCAAGAATAATTGTAATAGACTAAAGGGAAAATGTCACCAAAATAGCCCCAACAACCCAATCATTTCTATGGCTTGCTTGCCAAAGAATGGTTTATAGGTTGATCAGGGCAAATAAAGATTGAAAGACAACTTACAACACTTCCCTTTCTGTACATCTCTCCTCTAATGGGGTGAGCTGGAGTGGGAAGCTTTACTGTGATGGAAAGTTATAGATTGTTTTGATATAGAAGGTAGCTTCCTATGGTCAGTTTTCAGTAGAGATGGAGCAATGGAGCTTCTCTGACTTTGGATGGTCCCAAGGAGATGTTCTCTGGTTTGGGGCATGGTCGGGAGGATTGCGTGTTTATGAAAGGAACTAGATACCACCTCATAGAGGTTCTCCAACATGCCCAGAGATGCCTGACATAGGCTCCAACCTGATACATCGTATTTCAGAGAGTATCTTAAGTGATCTGTAGCTTCACTGAGATATAAAGTACAATCCCTCTATGTGGAATTGATACATAGTGTTCATTGTGAGTAATGAACCCACTCTGATTGTTTCGCTACTGCCTAAAAATTGAGTCATTTTTCAGCAAGGCACTGGATTATCACACAGGAATCTAAGGATAACTTTATTCATTAAACTTTATTAAGCATTATTTATTTTACTTATTAAATATTTATTTATTTATTAAACTCTAAGGATAACTTTATTTATATGCATGAAGTGTTGCCCTATGAAAGGAGAAGATTTTAGAAATTCTCTTAAGAGAATAAATTCCAGAGTAACAAAAAACCCCACATAAACATATATTTGAAATGATTTAGACATTTCAAGAACTTTCGAGAAAAAATGTTAACAAAGAGAAAATACTTTGAGAATTATGGTCATTTTTTTCTCTTGGAAGCACCTATTGAAAAGCTTAGTGATTGTTTAAATAATGGAGAAGACGACATTTGGCCTGAGGTGACTCTAAAAGAAGCCTAGGACTATCTGAGAATTGAAGAAGATAAAATTAGAAGTGAACAAAATCAAATGAAGTTTTGAAAAGCAGATTTTTCTTGATAAATAGCTAAAGGAGGGAAGAGAATAAGGTAATTATTGCTTAGTGATTTGTTTAGAAATATTAATAAAATTGTCATGCACTCCATATTTTTTATTTCAATAAATTGGGTATATACTAGCTGTGTGCTTTTCTTTTTTTAATACAGAGAAAAATTAATAGCACCTGCATCTCCTTTCCTACATATGCTAATGCCTCTATGGTAGATCTGTCCGAATAAGGAGAATATGGCTATATTCAATGACAGAAATTACAGCTGAAAAACAAATGACCCTACAAAACTTTACTTTTTGATCTCTGCTAACCCCAGCCCTGGTCATGGTGCCATAGATCCTTTAATCACCTGCCACAGGTTGCCATGGTTCTCAGGCAGAAGTATCAGCAAGTGCACAAGCTTGGATACTAGTAAGAGTTCTCACACTATAGTCAAAAACTTGTTGAATGTCACAATTCACTTCCACTCTTTGTGGGGCCTGCTGCCCACATAACTGCAGAAAGAAAATGAAATAATAATGAATGTTGTGTATTATAGGAACAGAAAACAAACAAAAAACAAGCCAAAAGTGAAATGACTGGGTAATCATCTACTCCAATATCTCACTTGCTACAGAAATTATTTCTCAAACGTCGACCTTCACTTGTACATCTATTTCATTGTGGCTAGCTTAGAGTTGGGTATCTAATCATCTCACAAGGCAATTCATTTATGATTTGTGTAGTTCTAGATAATTCTCCTTTTATTAGAATGGCAGTAATGAATAATGGTTAAGGGCAAGGGTCTTGGAGTCAGTCTTCCAAAACTACATGAGTTTGAATCAAGGTTCTACCATGTATTAGCATCATACTATGTGCGTTGTTACCTTCCTGTGTATGCAAGTCAATGCATTGATAAAACAAAGACGCTAATAATACCTTCCTGCTGGGACTAGTACAAGGAATAAATGAAACACCCCATCTAAAGCCTGAAGTGCATGTCTGGACAACAATCCATGTTAGCAATTGTTTTTTTGTCATACAATCATTCTAAAATAACATTCAATCACTAGTTTCTGGTCAAATATCCTATACCCAATCTCTCTGTCACTTGAAAAGCTTTCTAATATTTATTTATTTATTTTTTACTTTCCAAGAAAAACAATTTTGTTTATTGTAAGATTTGTTTTTCTACTTTCATCATCCTGCTTACCTTCCGGATATAACACATTTGCCACTATTCCTCCTAAAATGTGGTGCCCAGAGTAAAACGTCACCCCAGATATGCCCTGGCATGGGTACAGAATTCAGAGAAGTTATTTCTATTCTAGTTTACAGCCATGAAATACTGATGGTTTATACTAAGTCGTTGTTATTGGTTTTTTTGTTTGTTTGTTTTGTTTTTGTTTTTTTCATATGAACTAGGGTTAGGCCAAGTCACGTTAACAGTTATCTACATTTGCTATGCAAACAGAATAGGAGAACAGTTTCTAGTTGTCCATATAAAGTACCGTTATTTTATTACAGACCAGTTTCCCTACTGAACAGTCAATATTACCAGTGTAGTTACACCTATGCCCATATGCATTAGTCCATTTTTGTGTTGCTATAACGGAATACCTGTCATGTGGCAATTTATAAAGAAAAAAGGCTTATTTGGTTCACAATTCTGTGACAGCTGCATTGGTGCTGGCCTCAGGCTGCTTCTACTCATGGCAGGCAGCCAGTGGGTGCAGGAAGATCACATGGTGAGAAGAAGCAAAAGAGAGGGAGAGGAGAGTGCCAGGCTCCTTTACAAAACCAGCTCTGGTGGGAACTCAGTCCCCCATCCCAGGGAGGACGTTAATCTATTCATGAGGGATCTGTCCTCCATGACCCAAACACCTTCCACACACACACACATTGGGGATCAGATTTCAACATGGGTTTTAGGGGGACAGCATATCTAAACTATATGACCATATGTCTCAATAAAGCGTCTTGTTTGGGCCGGCCCCGTGGGTCACTCAGGAGAGTGCGGCGCTGGAAACGCAGCGGCGCTGCCGCCGCGGGTTCGGATATTATATAGGAATGGCCGGTGCGCTCCCTGGCTGAGCGCGGTGCGGGCGACACCAAGCCAAGGGTTCCCATCCCCTTACCGGTCACAAAAAAAGAAAAAAAAAGTGTCTTGTTTGATGTGAACATATCTGCAAGGGATGCAACATGAGGGGAAAAGGGCAGACATCACCTGACTAGGAGGAAGAAACTGACAAGACACTATTGTAGTCACAGTCACAGGGAGCGAGACATACCACAGAATCTTCTAATCTGAAACTATACATTTTATTGGGAAAACCATACAGAACTAAAGCTGCATTTTCTGATAAATCTTTTCTCCTGCTCAGGAGCAAACTGCCTTCCTTGATAGCTTTCTGACAAAAGTACAACCAGAAACAAAATGTAAGTCTCTTCTTATATAATAAAAATATAAGTCAGACTGAGTTTTGCTTTTGTAAGTGTTCCATTAGCGTATGTTTATAAATACCATCTATATAAGTGATTGACATCACTGGAACATGAACATATTCAGTTGCCATAACTTAACAAGTCTGAAATATTTCATGACACAGCTGGCAAAAATATGGCCAGCAATGGCTTCCACAAGAGATATTATCTATTCCTTTTATTCCCAAGTATCGATAAATCTTTTATACCAATGTAATTCATATTTCCATATAGAAATTCAGATTCTGATTGAGAGAAGGTGTAGGTTTGTCAAAATAAAATTCACTATATAAAGGCAAGTAACATTTTTAATCAGTATATTATAAAATTTGTATCCCCAATTTTCTTAAGTATTTAGAAAAAGTCAGGAACTTTTCCAGGCGCTGTGGACACAAAGACGACCAAGACCCTGACATTAATCTCCTCACAGTTCTGGTTGGAGGCCATGCCAAAGACCATTCCAGACTTATGAGAGCAAAAATTAGGTGAGTGGGGAACATCCTGGAATTAGAGAAATGAAGAGAAGTTTCCCAGGTAAAGTGAATTTATAAGCTGGGTTCTAAAGAATGAGTAATTTCTCTAGGTAACATTAGAGAAATAATAATTCTGGGTGGAGGGAAAATTGTAATAAATATTCCCTAAAGCAAGCAATTTTTTTTTTTTGAGATAACACATGTGAACTATGTATAAGAATTAAGAATGAATGTAGTCTTAACTATTATAGCTATTCTATGTTGTCTAAAATATTTAGCTAAATATGATATTTCAAAATTATTGGGTGGATTGGTTGGAGATTGTTTATGTTGGGAAAAGGAATGTAGGTTTTAGGTGTGTGTTTGGAGAAAGAGAAGGAATGAATCACAACATTAAGTCTAGAAACAAACAGGATCCAGATATTTTCTAGAGAGTCCTCAAGATATATTCTTTTTATATGGCTTATTAAAAAGAGAATACAAAATCTTTCTTGTATAATCTGATTTTTTTTCTTGATTAAAATGAGTGAACTGCTTAGTCAACTGCCAAATGTCCCAGCATAATGATATTTCTTTTTATGCAAAATACCATAAATTTGAAAGCTTCTTATTGAATTCTCATTTCTATGAGGAGATTAAGAGAATGTATAAAACAGAATCTTAGAAAATACGCTCAATCCCTACACCTATCTCTCATTTTTGTTTTAAATTTATGATTTCATGACCCAGCAAATGGCAACTACAAGAAACATCTGCTCAAAATCTAAATTTAATTGTAAAGCAGAAATTTAAAACTTTAATTTTTAATGATTTATAAAAATTGCTTTGTTCTATGAAATTAAGCAGGAATTGTATTACTTGCTTTGTCTACATTATTTAAGAATACATTTAACTAAATGGCTTCTGACTAAATAAATTAATTTGACCAATGGTTCTACATTTCAGTCATTTTAGAAAGCATGTTTAATTTTTGTAGCATTTTAGATTTAATTAGGTTCAATCTGTAAATAAGATTTTTGCCAAAATGCTACAAACACAATACAGAGTATCTGCAGCATTCTGATATGCTAAGAAAAAAAAAAAAAAAGTTACCATGGTATTTATTATTTTACAAAATTTACCAAAATTTTCCCAATTCCCTTTTCTAATAAAATATTAATAATGTATTAAAATAATTATGTTCTGTACAACCTAACACAAAAATATTCATAGTAAATTTTTATTCTTTTGAGAACTCTTTATTTTCATAGTTTATTATTCCCAATTCAACTGATGATTTTTAGTTCTTACTTTGTAAATCTGCACTGATAATTACAAATGCTTAAACTATCCAGTGTAACACATGTCAAAGTAATAGGTTCAATTAAATTGTGTTATATAAATGAAATGAATTCTGTATATCATTACACTACTAATAAATATTTTTCTTTATTTTTAGTGGCCCTTTTAAAATGAAAATAGTACCCCATTATCTCCTAATGTTTTTTCCTACCTTGATATTTTTGTGTTAGTAAGGCCTGCCTAAGAATGACAGGGGAGTCATTGCAAATCTCATTAATTTTTATTATCACTGAAACTCAGTTTCACAAAAGAACTCCTGTGTTTTAGGATGCATCTTTAATTTTACTTCCTTAGCTTATTTTAAATATATAGTCGTTCATTTGGAGGAATAAATATTTATAGTTAGAGTATAGCATCTCTTCACCTTTTGTTGTATCTTCGCAGTCTACAGAGATTAGACTGATGGTCATGAGGATTTTTTAGAAGATGAATTGGAATATTTAGTGAAGAAAACATTTTACATTAATATTGGGACAAAGGTGGTGATGTGGTATAGGTCTGTGAATTATGAGATATGATTTCATTGAATTATTAAGTACCTATTGTATAGCAGGAACTGTTGTTTGAATCTAGTAAAAATGTAATAATATTAATCACTTGATAACTTTATTTATGTGGTTACAGATATGGAGAGAGGTACCATATTTTACAAAATATAGCTTTTATAAACTTTGAAAACATTTGTCAGTCATCTATTGTGTGCCAGGCAATGTGAAAAGACTAGGAAGTCCAACAAAGATGAATTATCTAGAGCCTTTTTACTTAGAGAAACTCAATGAATTATTGATTTTTAATGATTTTTCTCCATGGGCATTTTCCTATACAGTGAAAGTGCTATCTAAATAAGGCAACAATTAATTCATGTTGGAAGAAAAAAAAATCATTATTAAATCATTATTATACAAGCCAACTTTGTATAGGATAGATAGTTAAAAATGAGTGCCTGTGTAACAAATCTCTGCTTGCTGTATCGACCTACTCCCCTGGATGTGCTTTGTTAACAAAGGCTTTGAAAATTGAGTGTTCAATTAACAATGGAGGAAAATAAAATTAACAATAAGAAAAAAGTATATGAAATTTTCGCAGTAGACCAGATTAGTAGTTCATCTAGTTATATTCTAAGTATTTATTTCCCAAAATAGCTAAGAACAGATATTTTAAAGAAAAGCATAGCACTGACATAATGTAACATAATTTGCAGTACTCTCCTACAGGGAAAATCTCTTTTTTATTCTGTTAATGATTATATAAAGTAGAACAAAATACTCAAAATTATGGTAAAAATTATTATTCTATTTGAATAATGGATAAAAAATATTTATTTAAAATATATTTGTTTCAATTAACTTTTGAAGAATCAATTATCGATTTAAAATTACACATTGTGTTTACACATGTGAATATACCTGACAGACTTTAAAACTTTGAGAAAATGGGGAAATTATTTAATAGTAGACCTGTATATTTTTATTGGAGCAATAAAACCGAAGCCTCTGGCCATATTCTCTATGACTTAGGTATGTGACAGAACTATTCTGAACATTATTTTGTTCCTTTGTAAGTTATTTATATAATCTTAACTTTTTCTTAGCTAACTATGTAGAATCACTTTTAAAATACATGTTAAAATTTAAATATGATTAATATACTATATAAAATAGAATATCTGTCCTTTCCATTTCCTCTATAATAATAATGTCTAGAAACTAACAGAAGTTGGATTCTGAAAAAAAAAACAAACAAAAAAACCCTTTTCAATTCTAACATGGTTTTGGATAGTGGACATGGTGTTACCTTTCCAAAGCGATAGACATTTGGTATAAATACAATGCATCCTGTATGTGTGAATCTCAATACTTCAATGTGTAGCTTCCCATGTAATCCTGTAACTATGGATTTAGTAGGCAATGTCACCCATGTATCAGGACAGCTATTTCTTGGTGGGGTATATATGGTAAATACAAGTGAATTCCATAAGCTTGAGTTCATCGTTTGAATGTTATTGCAAAATAACTTTTTAAATCAGAAGTATTTCTTGATCAGAATTAATATGGGTTAACATAATGATAAAAACAAAACGTGAATTCCATGGATAGAGGAACTAGGGGAAACATTATCACGCTAAGGGAAATATATATTTAAGTGATGTGTGAGCAGCCTTACATCATAAATGTACTCCAGCCTTCCTACCTACCTAGACCTGTGGTTATCTTCTTCTACCATATATTGAGGACTTTTTTCCTATCAGCTTTAATTGATGTAGACAACTTTGGGGTTCAGGATTCAGTCAATCAAATAATCAAAATGATTCAGTTACTACTAGTTGGTTCTATTAATAGATGGAATGTGAGTTCTGTGTAGTACGTGTTATCAACAGATTTAGATAAATGCAAAAATCTAAATTTTCACCTTGATCCAGCACTCTAGGAATTCACTCCCATATATATTTACTATATCTACATAAATCGGCAAGATCTTTCAGTTATTTTGATGGGTTTGTTACCTCTGACTGGGTCAGACTTTGCACCTAAACCCCTTGGGCTTGGGTGGTGGGGAAATGAGTTGAACCAGCAGTCTCAATCCTAAAATCTACCTCACAGGGGGCTATTACCATTTCTTCAGGCAAGAGGATGCTAACAATCTCAAACAAGGGAGGAAGAGTGGCTAGAATTAAAAGGTTCAAGGTCCTTCATCTGAATCCATACGTATATACCAATCCTCATTTTCAGGCTCTTTTTCTTCCCAGTCCGTGTTCTAATAGTGCTGTATCAGTGTTAAGCATTTTTTATTGTGATAATTAAAAAGTACTGGTATGAGTCAGATCACCCTGGTTGAAGGGAAGCTCATATTTTTGAGTCCACGAATGATCTTTATTTCTAATACCATGATCTTTTTGTTCTGGGATCAAATCTGGAAAAACAAGGGGATAAAGCTGGTGGGTGTCCACAAATTGGGTTACCTTATGTACCTTATTCTTGAAAGCCTTCTGTCCTTTGGTAAACTTTCACATAGTACAGACTCAAAGTCCATTCTGAGAGGTTCATCTGCATAAATTTTTCTTCATCTGCTTATCATCATATTAGTCCATTTCTTTTCCTTATAACACGAATACTTGAAACTGGGTAATTTGTAAAGAAACAATATTTATTGGTTACAGTTGTAGGGGCTGGGAAGTTAAAGTCCAGGGAATGCATCTGGTGAGGGCCTGTTGGTGGGTGGTGAGAGCAATGCAGGGTGTCACATGGCAGATGGCTGAGCAGAGAGAGGGACACTCTCTTGCTCTGCTTTAAACCTGTCAGAACCATGCCCATGACCACCATTAAACTATCAATGGATTAATCCACTTACAAAATCTAATCACCTCTTCAAGGCCCCACCTTGTAATTACCATAATAGGATTTCCCACCCCATTATCCCTGTCATATTGGGCATTAAGTCTCCCTGAGGTATGGGGGGACTTCCAGTTCACAGCATTGTCCATCTTCTAACCTTCTTTTCAAACCGGTGAACATCTGTTTAACCCAATAGCCTAAGCTAAAATTATAGATCAATGAATCAGGTTATATTTCCTTGTAAGCAGAGTAAAACGAAAACAAGAAAAAAGTAGTGCACATCCTGTCCACTGGCGATTTTTTTTCTCTAATATATTTTTAGGATAACCCTAAATGAAGCTATAATCGTTTATTTCTAGTAGATGCCATCCCATCATGAAAACAACTATAAACCATTAAACCTGTCACAGTGTTTAGTCTCTGTGAAGCCTCATGTGGACTAAAGAAGAGGTGACAGTATGGAAGAAACACACCAGGGGTACGAGTCATCCGTTCAAGCAATTGCTTGTGCTGCTAGGACCTGTTTGAATTTAATATTGGATGTGATTGTTTCTAAGTGCCAAGGAGCACATAGACTTTTTCCCCCAGCTTAGATTAGTAATAAGCCTTTTTTTTCCTCTATGCTGTAGTTGCATATGTTAATAAATGAATAATAAAAATATACTTAAATTATGTTCTCCTGTCTCACATTTAGTTTCAACAAAATCTGTTCCCCATGCCAGGGTCACCAATATAAATAAGTAAAATCTTGCAATCCTTTGATATTTAACTCTTATTCCTGGATTTGACTTTGGGATTGATTCTCTGGTATGTAATCATTTTTGATTCTAGTTACTGGTCAAGTGTCAAAAAAATCCTCATGTGATGTCACAACAGGATTCTTATGAAAGACAGGACCAGCCTCATATGACAGGCAGAATCACTGATACTGCTTGTCAGCAACATCCCATTCCTTTCCAATCAATGCTCTTACTTTCCTATAATTTTATCATGGTTAGGAATTTGGATTCAATCTATTTTGTGACACAGCCATCCACAAAATTAAGTTCTACATCTACTTCTGCTATGCCAGTTATGCAACTTTAAGTGAACTGTTTTTGAGGCAGTTATAATCTCCATTCTCTGAGCCAGGCATTTAATGTCAGGTTCAGATATTTTATTTTTTAAGAGCTCCATTTCAGTTAAAGAAATCATTTAACCTTGCAGTATTTTTATTTTGCTATAATTGCTACCATTTGGTGCACTAAAGCCATGCCTTAAAAGGCATTTTATTTATAACAAACACAGGTAATGATATAAATAATCTTTGCATTACCTCTTATTTACTACATGGGTCTCACTTTCTGACATTAACTGTATAGCTTCACTACTTTCAAGCACTGTGTGATTGGATAAATTCTAATTTTGGATAAATGGGCCTAAAGGTTCATTGCCCAAAACCACTTGTAGTACTAGATATTATATCGATCAATAATTAACTGCAGATAACAAAGCATTTCTAGTTCATTTTTAAAGAGAAATACTTTGGAACAAATAATTGTTTGTTTGGAAAAATCAGGGAGGCACTGTCTCCATGGTTAATTCCAGGAATACAATAACTGTGATGCAGAGGCCAGAGTGTTTCTTGAGAAGTGTTGTTTACAATTTTGTAGAAGAATTCTGGTGTTTAGAGTTTTGAATAATATTCCCTGAAAGTCAAAGTCATAAATGTATTTATTTTTTCTGCTCTTTAAAACAGATTTATAGTTTGTGGAATAAGATTAGAGAATGTTTATATGTGTGTGTTTGTGTTTGTGTGTATACGTGTATATTCATTTTTAGAAATAATAGAATGTTAAATTTATGAAAAGTCAGACAGAAGCTATAGAATAAAACACTTGACTATAGTTATGAGGAGAAAAATGAGTAAAGGTATACTACTTTTATGTCTCAGGAAAATAAATTCTTGCCTTAAACTAAAGAAAAAAATATTTTTAAACACTAAGGACCAGTTTTATGGAATACATAAGTTCAAATTCAAAGACACTGTGCCAAACATACTAAGGAAAGGCATTGATCAAAACACTATAGTGGAAAATCACAAAAAAAGCTCTATATATTGGTTTTAAAGTTTAAATCACTGACATTTTTTAAGTGTTCTAACTTCTTTTGGTGCCAGTAAGATATTATATAGAAATAATTTGTCTAAAATAAAATGTTGTTTTTATAAGGGGAAAGAAAAGAACAAAATCAGCTGTCAGAATCAATACTACTCTTTCATAGAAAATATCAGCCATGATGTAATTAATAACATAGTCTCGGTCTTAGACTATTTGTTGCATTCATGAAAATTAAGAAAGGAGGGAAAGAGGCAGAAAAGGCAGAGGTGTAAAAGAAAGACAAGGAGAAAGGGAGAGAGAGAAGGGGAAGAGGAAGGAAATAGGAATAAAGAGAGAAGAGAAGGGAAACAAAGAAAAAGAAAGGAGATAAATATTCTACTGTTTTCTTCTGATTCACCTCAATGGACACTTGGAAGAGAATGCACTTGGACAGGAGAATGTGTTTTCTATCTGAATATTTTAAACACCATCTTTCTCTTATTCAAGGTGTAAAGATAGCTATTTCCTTTCTCTCACATGGTTTATAATTGTAAATTTGTATTTATTTATTTTTCATTGGAGTTCCTAATATCCTGGTTTATACAGGCAAGATTTTCAGTTTGCCCTTGCCAAGGTCAGAAAATTTCACTTATTCTGGACCGACTTTATGACTTGGATTCCTGTTCTGACACTATCTTGATGGTGGTAGTATGTTGATTAGTGGCTCCAAAAATAAAATGTGACTGTATTTGGAAATAAGGTCTTTGAAGGTGTAATTAAGGATCTCGAGATGAGATCATTTGGATTTAGGGTATGCCCTAAGTTAAATGACACATGCTCATAAGAGACAGATTTCAGGTACAGAGACACTAAGAGAAGAATATTATATGAAAATGGAGACAGAGACTGGAGTGATACATCTACCAAGGATTGTTGAAAAGCCACCAAAAGCTGGGAGAAAGGCATGAAACAGATTCTTTCTCAGAACCTGTATAAGGAACCAACCCTGCCAACACCTTCAGTTTGGATGTCTGGTCCCCAGAAGCATGTGGGAATAAATTTCTGTTTTGTACGCTCCCAAGTTTGGTATTAGGTTATGGAAGCCCTGGGAAAGTAATATGGCAGTATTATTTAAGAACCTACAAATCATATAGGGCAAGCTTAAAGTTCAGATATTTCCTTGGTGGTTTTTCATCCATCCCCATGTTGTTTCTCTGTAGCTTCACAGTGATGAGACTTAGTAATTATCTTATTTCTGTGTGGTCATTAAAACTGATCTCCAAGGCTGTATTTGGTTCTTAGAATCATGTGTGTCTTTCTACATCAGCTTCCATTGACGTCTTTGGCTTTTCTGAGTTCCAATTTTGTTTCTGGAGGTTGTAAATATTTTTATTTTATTTTAAAGCCCAGCAGTAAAGTTTTTAAAAGTCCCATTTTTATGTATAATCTGTATACATACTTTATATGTGTGTGTATATATATATATAAATATATGGAATATACACATATATATGTTAAATATATTCAGCGAGAGAGATTTGTGGGTGTTGGGATCTTTTCACATTGGCTTGTCGTGCTAAGTTTTTCAAAACAAAAGTAAAATATTTGAAATTTTACCCATTTTGTAGTAGTTTCAGAATATGTTAATAATTTTGGATACTTTGGCTATGTTCATGGACTGGAGACTAAATATTAAAATGTCCATAGTTCATAGTGCATTCACAGATTCAATGCAATTCCTATTAATAACCCAATGACATTTTTTTTTTGCAGAAATGAGAAAAATATTCTAAAATTTATATGGAATTTCAAGGAACTCCCATAGAGCCACAATAGTCTTTAAAATAAATAAATAAACAGAAACAAAGTTAAAAACCTTACACTTCCTGATTCCAAAGAATATTACAAAATACTGTAGATTGAATGTCTCCCTAAAACTCACTGAAGCTTGATCCCCACTATAACAGTGTTAAGAGAGTAGCATATCAGACTATGGCAGTGTTGAAAGCTGGGGCCTTTAAGAGGTGGCTGGATTGTAACGACTATGCTCTCATGAATTGACTGATTATTTTGTGAAGTAATGGGTTAATGGTTTAGTGTGTTGTCATGGGAATGGCACCTGTGGCTTCATAAAGAAAGCAATGAGCATGCTAAATTGCTCTTGCCATTTTTGCTATGTGATCCCCAGGTGTCCATGGGACCTTGTAGAGAGTTCCCACCCAGAAGAAGGCCCTCACTAGATGTATCCCCTGGACTGTGGACTTCCCATCCTCCAAAACTGTAAGAAATAAATTTTGTATCTTTATAAATTACCCAGTTTCAGATATTCTGTTACAAGCAACAGAAAACAGACCAATGCACAAAGGTGTAGTAATCAGAGCAGTGTGGTATTGGCATAAGAGCAGACATATAGACAAATAGAACAAAATAGAAAGCCCAGAGATAAACTGTTACATATATGACCAAATGATTATCAACAAGGGTGGCCAAGATTCAAGATTATTCAATTAGAAAGGACAATCTTTTCAACAAGTGGTGATGGGAAAATTGGATATCCACATGGAAGAGAATGAAGCTGGACGCTTACCTTACACCATGTGCAAAAATTAACTAAAAATAAGTAAAGACTTAAACATAAGACCTAGTAGAAAAGCCCTGGAAAAAACACAGGAGGGAAGCTACATTACATTGGATTTGGTGATGATTTCTTGAATATGACACTGAAAGCATGGGCAACACCCCAAAATAGATAATGGCACTACGTCAAACTTAAAACAAACAAAAAACTTATGATAAGAGGTTAATATCCAGAATATATGAATAACTCCTGCAACTCAACAACAACAACAATAAAAATAACCAGATAACCCTATTTAAAAATAGGCAAAGAACTTGAATAGACATTTTCCTAAAGAAGATATACAAATAGCCATCAAGCATATGAAAATATGCTCACTATCACTAATCAAAACCACATAAAAGATCACCTCTTACCCATTAAGATGGCCATTATCAAAAAAACAAAACAAAACAAAACAAACAAAAACAGAAAATAACAAGTCTTGGAAAGAATGTGAGGAAATTGGAACACTTTGCACCATTGGTGGAAATGTAAGATGGTGCAGCTGCTATGGAAAAGAGATGGAGGTTATTCAAAAAATTTGAAACAGAATTACCATATGATCCAGCAGTACCACTTCTGGATATATAGCCAAAAGAATTGGCAGCAGAATCTTCAAAGGATATGTGTACACTCATGTTTATAGCAGCATTATTCACAGTAGCCAAATGGTGGAAGCAACCCACGTGTGCATCCGCAGAAGAATGGATAAAGAAAATGAGGTATGTCCATATAATGGAATAGTATTCAGCCTTAAAAACAAAGGAAATCCCACCACATGCTATAACATAGAGTCACCTTGGGGACCTTAGCTAAATTAAATGTCAGTAACAAAAAATGCAAATATTGTATGATTCCACTTATATGAAGTATCTTTAATAGTCAAACTCATGGAGACAGAAAGTAGAATGGCATTTGCCAGGAGCTGGGAGGAGGTGGAGGTGGGGAGTTTTTGTTCAATGAGTAGAGGACTTCGGTTTTGCAAGACGAAAAAATTCTAGAAATATGTTGTGTAAGTACGTGAATATATTTCACACTGCTATACCGTAAAAATGGCTTATGTTATATATTTTTACCACAATTAGAAATGAATGAATGAATGAATCGATCAATCAATCAATCTAGCATCTATCTGACCTTAATACAGAATAAGAAAAAAAAAAAAAAAGAATTCTGGATACTTTGAACAATATATTAGTTAGCTAATTTCAACTAAATTATTTGCAATAGGCAAAAATCACTAAATATTCTAAATGAAACAGAAAAGGAGAATACATTGAAGTAATATGGACAGGTTCATTTGAAAAGCTATTTCTTATATCAGTGCATGGTTCTTCACTGAATGTAGAAGAAGAAACCACTTACTCTGCAGCCAACAGGTAAACTTGGCAACTGATGAAATGTTTTATATAAAACATGGCCATCCACTGCTGTATCCAGCCTTCCTCTTTTTGATGTGTGCCTATGTCACCACTCAGAGCCAGCTCTTTAGAGCTGTGTTCAGCTAACACATCTCTAAATCACAGCACTTTGCAGCACAAAGTAAAACCTTATCATTTATGCACAGTGTTGTATGCGTTTGGTGGCATACCTGACATATGCCACATTGTTGTCTTTTTTCAGATATAAAATAGAAACTTAGTGCATCCTTTTCTTTATAAACCTAACTCAATATTCTGCATATATCTTCTGTTTCAGCTTGTAACACTTATCTGCCATAATAACAGGGAACCACTGATTCTGATACTATCTCCCTTAGCTCTAATGCTTGTGTAGTCTGGCATCCTCCAACATCAGGTTATGTGAGTTCTGAGATACTAGAATTCATCCTCTTTTTAAAATTTGGAACATAATAGGGTCAAGGGGGCATTTCACTTGCCAGGATCTGATGGCTCAAGGTCTGAATGTATGAACAAGTATAGACTTTACCTTCTTCCGAGAG
Source organism: Cynocephalus volans (assembly GCF_027409185.1). Taxonomy (NCBI): domain Eukaryota; kingdom Metazoa; phylum Chordata; class Mammalia; order Dermoptera; family Cynocephalidae; genus Cynocephalus; species Cynocephalus volans. Next base: position 102,649,879 of record NC_084468.1, on the reverse strand, counting down.
GATAAGCAGGGATGACCTGGTCTGCAAAGATTTCAGAATGTGCATTTCTTACATTTTTTTCTGACTCTACTGGCAAAACTTTTCTGCTAGCATGTGATGCACAGTATTTATATTAGACACTGCTTCTTAAACTTCTGTGCTAACTAGTACTTAGAGGTTTTGTTAAAGAATTGTAACAAGGGTAAAATTTGTTTCAGACAAGTTTTAAGAGAGAAAGACTTCATGAAAAAGGTGACACGGCAGCATATCATTTAGAGCATCTCAAATGTTATTGTTTTTATAATAAGACAATTTTACACTATAAATAACAACATTGTTTCTCTCAAGGCATAAGTCTAACTTTAACATTTATTTATGGTGTTGCTTAGAACTATGTAGACCAGATTGTGCAATTTGACTGTCAAGGAGAAATCATATGATGTGTGATTGGGTTCCACACATCAGCTAGAACACAGCACACTTCTTTTCCGCCATAGTTCTCTGGTTTGCCTGCTTCAGGCTAGACTGTCCATTTCACAATGTATGAAGCCCAGAAAAGAAAACTGACATCAGATTCTTCAATAGGCTTCACGGGAGCCATTTTAAATAGCCATGGTTTCCAAAGTCTGAAAGTATGAATTATTAAACAATAGCTTTTTAATTTAATTAATAAACAATAGCTTTTTGAAGTCCAAGTTGGCTTTTATCAGGATCCTAACCTCAACAGTATAACACGGTATCAATAGCAGGAAAATGGGCCAGGAACCCACAGATGTTCAACGGAGAAAACTGTCACAGTCAGCAACATAACTTGTGGGACTCACTGTGAGGAAATAAAAACATGAGACACATTCAAAATGCAGGAAAAAAATGCTGTTAAAAGTACTAACATATATAGGCTTTTCCTTTCTTTCTGCAGTTTCCTTCCAACTTCTCATGATGCCTTTAATATTATATTTAGTGTCAGTCTAAGCAAAAAAAAAATAATATTAAAAGTTATTAACATGGATTTTACCACTCATCATAATATTGTGCAATGCCAGTTTTAAATACAAATATGGAGACATTTCAAAATTTGTATTTTAAAACTTGTTTATTATTGCTAGAAGGGTGGAAATACTACACAAACCAACTTGAATGTGTTTATTTCACTTCTTTATACATGCACAGTCAACTAATACCCTCAACAACGGGATTACTGATGAGTTAGGAAGAAATGAAAGGAGAAGGAAGTATGGATTGCCCTATCTTTCCCTTTCCTTCTTTGCCATCATTTTCAGGGTAAGTGTTTGGTTAATAAAGGGAAGTGATACAAGTAAGAAAGGATACCAAGGGTTTCTTGGTTGCTGGTGTTTGTTAAGAATATCCTTGCCTTCTTTATTTGTTCCAAGTGAATTCTGATTTGGGTGGAAAGCATGGTCTCTTGTTGCTGTCAGTACTCACACTTACTCGGTCATAGACCTCACACACTTACCTTGTACTCACTTTGAGTCTTGCTGAATTCTGAGGGATCACAGGTCCACCAGAATCCTGTGCTCATGAGGCCTGAGCACACATGCAAATGAGATGGCAAAGAATGAGGACACACAGATTGAGCGTGTCTCCTCTGCTTACAAGCTTGCTGCATTGTCTCATGAGACTTCACCTAAAAAACAGAAGTTCTGAGATGAAATTTTTAAGAATTTTAAAATAGCTACAGCAGAGCATTAAGGCAGGCATGGTGCCCTTCTCAGTGCAGGGCCCTATGCTTGTATTGGTCAAATGCCCATGAATCCGGCTCTGAATGCTGTATTTATCCAAAGTGATTCAGGAGTAATTCTATTTTGAAATTGATGCAGCATGTGATTTTGATAATAAAAACACTGATACTTATTGTTAAATAACTCATGTACAAATCAGGAAAGACTGAGCAGACCATCAGGGGTAGTTGTAAAATTTTTCACCTTCTAGCCCTGTGCCTGGTAAGTAGTGGGCACTCAATGATTATTTATTTTAGTATTTTTGTTGTTTAATTGAATCAAGTATATCTTGTCATGGTTCATTTTCCTTCCTTATTAGTTTTATATTACTACATGTTTTAGAAAATAACTCCTGTTAAATAACAAAATGTTAGAGAAAAGATAATAGGCCCCAAACATCTCAATTACTTAACTTTTTTATTTTTAATATAAAAAGTTTGTTGTCTTTAGGATTTAATGATAGACAATTTTTATTTTAGGTTCAGAATGCTGCCTATCTTTTTATTAAAAAAAAATACCAATTTATGTGGTATTCTATCCCTATATTGCTTCCTTCTTCCAGGATGTCCCCTGTTTTTAAAGGACAGTTACCAGTGTCATTGGAAAGGAACCCTAAAATTATACTCTTCTCCAAATGCTTGTTGACACCCACCGGGTATGGTAACAAGTACAAACCAGCCTTTAGGAGTGTGTGGATCTCCAGTCTTGCTGTATATACTATGTGTTAATGTCCTTGGCTGTGAAATCCCAATGTTCTGGGCTCTTCTTGTCCAAAGCCCAGGACTTTTTAGGTCCACTGGCCTGTGTAGCTTGTCAAAGTCTTTTTCTCCATGGAGGCATGCAAAAACATCTTAATTTCCTGCAGACTATATCTAGGTTATGAGAAATAAGCAGCATTATCTAGGGCCTTCTCTCTGTCTAAGACATTCTACCTTTTACTGTCCTGCAGGTACTACATGTTGGCCCTGGGTATTTTTCAAGGTTCCAAATGGGAAGTGAGTTCTTTCTGATTAAAATTCTCCTAAAGGCTATCACATTTCCCTAATTTGGGCCAAGACTATGGTCGGTAGAAACTCATTTAAATGGAAGGAACTTCTCTCTTAGTCTTATCCTAGAGAGCTTTCTCCTTGAAATTCTACTCCCCAAAGAGAGGAAGACCTTTGTTTCCTTATATGAGAAAAGAATACTCTTTTCAGTAATTTACCTTATTTCTTGGCATTTAGGAAAAACTTGGAGTTCAGGAAAAACAACAACAACTTTCCCATCTCAAATGGATGGTTCTTGCAATGTAAAGCCATGGTTTTGTGTCTATAGTCTTTTTACAAAAGTCTACTTTGAAAGACAAATATAAATATAATTTGTACTTTATTCGCTGGGTTCTACCATCTCTATGAACTTGATGTCTCTGGTGGAGAGTTCCAGAAAAGTAAAAATTACTAACTTCATTTTGAAGTGTAAATCCACTATGTTTTTGAGTGTTGACCAAGATGACATTAATGTTCCCTCACCTTAATTAAACTTTAAACAGGTTTCCTCCTGAATATAGGGCCGTGTTTGCCCGTTCTTAGAGCATTTACTTTTTGAAAACTTGCAATTATACAATCTTTCTTTGCAATATGAAATATGTGTGTGTACATTTTTTTCAAGCTTCTTCCCAGTTTTACAACCAAGAATCGTCTTTCTCAAAAACCTGGGGTTTATCTCTTTCAGATATAAACAATGAAGAAGATAGCACCCCTATCTCCCAGTCTTTGTGGGAGGATAGGAGTTGAACTTCAATAGATGCATGTTAGCAACATGGGTGGCTTCATCACAGAGAAAATTTGCGAACTCAGGAATGACTCAGTGTGCTCACATCTCATTGATCAACCTCTCCCCTCATGTCCTTCATTACTCTTGTACTAGCTCACCCCACCTTTTATCCTAGTGAAGTAGAGTTCAGTCTTTCTTCCATATTGCAATAACCTTGAATAAAGCCTTCCTTGCCCATTTAATTTTATCTGGTGTAATTTTTGCTCGGACAGTGTCACAGTGACAGTATGAATTTTTGCCCTTAAGTTATTATTATAATCCCGTCTCATATTGTATTACAAGTTTAAATGAGTCTAGAAGTTTGATGCACAACGAGGGATGGTTTTATTCCATACCCCAGGAGACATGTGGCAATGTCTGGAGACATTTGTGATTGTCATGACTGGGGAAGATGGGGCTCCTGGTATCTAGTGGATAGAGGTCCAGTATACTGTTCAATATTTCACAGTGCACATGATAATCTCCTATAACAAAGAAACTAAATTCTTAAATAATGCAAAGATGGTAAATGTTAAGTGTTCATACCACAAACACAATAACCATTTGAAGTAATGCATTTGTCAATTAACTAGATTTAACTATTCAGCAGTGTATATATAATTTAAAACACTGTGTTGTACACATAAAGAATACAATTTCATCTGCCAATTAAAAAAATAGTTTGTTTAAAAAGAAGAATTAGCTAATGCATAGTGTCAATAGTGTTAAGGTTGAGAAACCCTGGCCTAGAATGTAGATAGGGCTTGATTTTGGCCAGTGCCCAGGTATCTCAGTGAAACTCAAGGAAATTAGTTATTTTATAAGGCACGTTAATAATTTAAGATGACTGAAAGATTAGTGGTTTTCTTCAAATGATTACCACATTAGTGGGGAAGTTGTATTCTAAACAGAAGTAGATTAAAATTTATATGTTGGACTAGTTCAGGATGATGGAGTTTCTGATAGCTGTCAAGTGAGCTTGACACATGATAAGTGCAAAGGCTAACATAAGCTCTACATTAATTGTACCAAATATTTATATGTTGCTTTTCTATAACAAAATTATTTCACAAGCAGTGTAATTCAAAATCAAATAGTAAATAATAAAAAAATTAATAATAAATTTGAACCTAAAATGATTTCACTCCTTTTTTTGTTGAAAGAATTACTTCTGAGGTTGACATAAATATAAAGTAGATGTTAGTCCCTCAGGAAAAAGTTTTCAAGATTGAACCTGCCATAGTCCTCTGAGATTAACCCTGTGATACTGTCATATTTTACATTCTTTCGTAATGTGTTTCTTTTTGATAAAAGAGACTTTTTTCTCTTTGATATAACAAGAAAGTCACAGTGCTAAATTGTCTTTTAAAAGATATTTTTTACAATAGATTGAGGATTTATAAGCACCTGAGAGTTGAGTGTAATAATAGTCAGATGAATAGGGGAACAAGCTGGAATTTAGGAGGTAAACAAACACACTTTATTAATAACATGGGAACACTAGTCCAAGATTCACTGGCGAAGTGCATTCAATTTGCTTTAAGCTTTTTGTAGTCTGGTTGTACATTATTTCAGGATGTCAGTTTGGCTTACTTGAGTAAAGGAGCCATTAAAAGGGAGCTCTGCCTTTCTGTATGTTATGTATTGTGAAGGCACAAGCTTGAACAAGTTGGAGAATTTAATGAAAAGTGAAGAAGAATGTGTGAAGTTTGTATTTTGTATCTGGAGTATTCAAACTAAAATATTTTCAAATGGATGATATTTATTATTAATGAATTTCTGTTTTTTGCATTTCATTTAATTAATCAGGTGTATTAATCAGAATATTAATAGTCAAAGTAATGTTAATTTTTAAAGTAAGACCATTTTTCCTAAAGCTCTCTAACCATTTAGAGAAGTATTTTATATTCACTAAAACTGAATGGTTTATAACTTTTGTAAAAAACATTCTAGTGTGTCTCTTAGTGACAATACTGATTAGACTAGTTCCATTGGTTGTCTTGTTTATGTCCTCTAATATACCATCAGGCAATCAGAAAGCCAGAAAGAATAAAAGGCATGAAAATACATAATGAGAACTTTTGCTATAGCAGCAATATCTCAGACAGTGAAAATAAAGAACACATGTACAATAATCCTGGTTATTAGGATTTGAAGGCATGATAAATTTTCAAAGGCTTAAATTTAATTCTATTGGGTGGGTAAGATGTTTTCAATGGTATGAACAAGTTATATGTCATTAATGAAGATTTATTTTTGTTTTTGCTTTATGGACACATATCAAAACTTGGCAAGTTTATCCTCTGGACATTTAAACTGTCATTTTTATGGATATGGCAAGGACCCAAATATTACCGGAAAATAAGGAAAGATAGATAAGTTATTTGTATTCAGTTACTACAGGGTGAAGGAAAATTTGGTTGAAATTGCAGATGTATTTTCAGTCACTGATTGTCTTTATGTCTTCATGTATCTGAGTTTATGCATCTTAGGAATGATTTTATAATATTTCATTTTTGTCTCTTTTTCTTATTATTTCTGTTTAGCTTTTAGTCAATTATTCTTGTTCTACTTGCTCTACTTGTTTTCATGCACTGTAAATTTGTCCTGCCTCTAAGTGAATTGTCTGAAATCAAAAACCTTGCCAATGATTATTTTTAAATGTTTCAAGTATTATTTATTTCCATGAAAATGGGATAATTAAAAATTAAAGAACTATTTGAGAGAATGTTTACATTTTCTCAAGTATTTTTATTTTAAAAATATAATTTATATTTGATCAGTGATGACCATTTTCCCTCTTTAACCATATTTTCAACATTTTCTATTGTATTTTTTATTTTGTGTAAACGGAATTTCCAGGAGCATTTTAAGTATAATTACTACCATTCAATATAGTTATATTGCTATAATATGAACTAATTTCTGCTTTCAAGATTAAAGCATTAGAAGAAATCATGTGCAATCTCAACCACATTCAGTGATATATTTTGATGTAGAAAATTGAGCTAAGATGCTAAGAATCATAGGCAAAGTTTCAAAGCCATCTCAGGGTTTGCAAAACTCTTTCCCAGATTTAGATAAAAGGATGAAAAATGCTTAAAGATGCATAAAATTGGCAAAACACCTCCACTATGCACAAGATTACAAATTATTAAAAATAAATGGCTAGATATAATATTTGATGACCAATTTGTCATGTTGAACAATGTGTAATTACAATCATTTGTTGAATCTACCAGTTCTTTAACAACTATTTGGTCTTGAATTGAATAAAATATGTCTATTTTTTCTGGTTTCAGCCCTTGAATTTCAAAGCCACAGGAGAGAAATTCTACTCAAGGTGACCACTTACAAAAAAGTCTTCCAAAGGAATAATAATTCCTGCATTATTGAGGAATAATGTGGAAGTACTTAAGAAATTCAGAATTCCCAATTTAATTTGACTTCAGAAGTGAACATTGTCTAAAATATATTAAGGAGTAAAAATAGCACTTTGCAGGAAAATTTGATTAGTATGTGTCTGTATTAGTTCATCTCTGTTGCTTATAACAAAATACCTGAAACTGGGTAATTTATAAAGAAAGAGAATTTCCTTCTTTCTTTTTTCTTTTTTTTTCTTTTATTTTTTTAGAATTTATTTATTACAGTTGCAGAGGATGGTCAGTCCAAAGCCCAGGGAACAAATCTGGTGATGGCCTTGTTCTTGGTGTTGGCTCTATAGCAACCGACACAGGCTATATATGGTGAAAATGCCGGAGCGGGAGAGAGAGCTAAGTTTCTCAGTTTCTCTCTTTTTAAAGCCATCAGAACCATGCCTATTACTTCATGAGTGGATCAGTTCATTCACAAGGACACACAGTCCTCACAATCTAATCATGTTTTAAGGCTCCACCACTTCAATTACCAATTGATGGATTATATATGGTGGTCACAGGCATGGTTGTGAGGGCCTTAAAAGGAGAATGCATGAGGAGCTAGCTCTCGCTTTCTCTGCTTCACCATTTTCTGCTGTATGAGAACCCCGGCTCACTATCACCACTACCATGGCCTTCACCAGCTGTGGTCCCTGGATTTTGGACTTCCCAGACTCTGAAACTGTAAGTAATAAATTTCATTTTCTTTATAAATCACTCAGCTCCAGGTATTTTGTTATAGGTGAAATAAATGGACCAATACAAACAGGGACACTCCATGTTTGATTAGTGAACAACACTCCAGTACTATATTTTTAGTGAAATTTACTAAAATAAAACAAAGCATACACACACACACACACACACACAAAGTGAAAAGTGTGGCACTAAATAGTCCCTTTAAAGGACACTTGTTACAGTATGAGAATTAAAACAAGAGGGAAGAGCATCACCTTACTACAGCTGAGAATGTGTACACTGGACAAATCTAATTTTTTACTTGTCTGTGTATGTTCACATATTTTCACAAAAGTGCCAGAGTATTTGTTTTGAGGTTACACATAAATTTGAGTGAGTAGTCAAATTCACAAATATGGAGTCTATTACTATTGATCAGAAAAATCATGGTGCTGCTTTAGATTTACATTCCTGGGAGCAAGGAAAATACCAGGCCCATAGAGCAAGCTACTAGGTGTAGTTCTGAAGAAAAACGAAGGTCCGACAATTGGAACCTTAAAGAAATCTCCGTGTTTATATATGTGTTCAACAGTGAGAAGTTAACAAACCTGAGTAAATGGGATTCAGAAAGAAAAGGGGGGAGTACAGGTGGGGACATTTGTTTTTATTTCATACATTTCTATATAGTTTGAACTTTTACAAACAGTTTTTACATTTGTAATTAACAAGTACATGGTTTGAGTAATTAGCCGTCAGTTTGGCCTTTCTCATAGTTTGGTTTTGGTGTCTAGAGAAGAGCATAAAAGCCCAGTGTGAGGAATGCAAACCTGCAGAGCTAGGCAGGAGCTTAGCATTCAAGAAATGTGCACTTCTGAGGGTGGGTATAGATCTCTTGCGAGGGCAATGACCACCACCACTCCTAAAGTTCAAGCAGGAGCTGGACCTTCCCCAAATGATCTGGCTCCTCAGTATCTCTCTGACCATTTCCCTAAAACTCTCCCCAATGCTACTTGCCAATAAAGCCGATGGCCTCTGTTATTCTTCATAAACACTAAGCACCCTCCCTGGAACTTTATTCCCTTTTATATCACCTCCCAGAAATATTATTCCCTTATATATCACCTCCCTGAAACATTACTCCCTTATATATCACCTCCCAGAAATGTTATTCCTGTATATATTATGTCTTGCTACTTCCCTTTCTTCTTCTGTCTGATCAAAAGGTATTTTCTCATGTTTAATAGGTTAATACTCCACACCCCAGATCTCCTTACCCCCTTAAGATTCTTAATTTTTCTCCTTAGCATTATCAGCAACTGATATAAATATATGTATTATGTGTTTATAGTCTGTCACTCCTCAATAGAATGTAAGTTCCTTGAGGGCAGGTATTATCTTATTTTTTTTCTTTTATTTCTTTACTACTGTATATATGGGGCCTAGAACCACCTCTGGTATATGATAACTTCTCAGTAAAAATTGTCAAATATTGTAAAAATGAAATTTTCAATTTTGATTATTTTACACTGAAATAAGACTAATATAGGGACTATAGTGACTAAAAGACTATTATCTGAGAGTGATCAGAAAAAATATGGGGCTACTTTAGATTAACATTCCTGAAAGCAAGGAAAACACCAGCCCCATAGAGCAAGCAACTAGATGTAGTTTTGAGGAAGAATGAAATTTTCTAATGATTGGACCTTAAGACCAACACATTTAATATAACAGTTTTTAAAAAATCTCAAAATAGTAAATGAACAAGTGGAATTTTATATGCTATTCCTGGAAGGGAGATTTGATATCATAGCATATAAAATTACCTTTCATCATTTTCACACATATATTCTTTAAGAATTTAAATAGTTTTGTTTTTTTGGAATTATAAAAAATGGTCTTGAAATTAATAGAAGGTAGTA